>NC_030678.2:119783353-120098103 GCF_000004195.4 Xenopus tropicalis | reverse complement strand
TTACCCAATGTGCAATATATGGTATAATTACTAATCTTTACTCTATGATATCACATGCACATATTTGCAATGTTACTAATCCTTTTGACACATTGGTCCCCCTGAGAATATTGGGTTATTATATTTTCATTCAGGGATTTATACCATGGAAATCCAGCATTAAGAGCATTCCTATTAGTTGGCTAGCCATGTTCTTGGGTGGATAAGAAAGACAGAATGTGGCAACCAATTATTGACCTTGATTTCCTGTGGAGGAAAATAGCATGAATGACATGACAAAACCATTAACTAATCAAGTATTAAAGTTTTGCAGTGATTTTCAGTGACACAATCTTAATCACATTATTGCTTTGGAAAGTTTGAAATTACATTTGGGTCTCAAGAGAAAATGTCACTGGATGGATCTGTGTCTTTGGACATAATTGTAATTTGAACATTTTAGTTTACTGATTAATTAGAAACATTTTGAAAAGGCACATTGACCTACATAGAAGCCAAACAACATTTGATCTTTTATGTGTCTTACAAAATGCAATACCTAATTCTGTGTTCAATGCTGATTCTTGGGGATGGATTTTCTCAAGAAAAGTGTCTTTCCATTGTGTGTAATAAAGGTACAACTTGAACCCCTATAAATATGAACCCCTAGCAGCCTGTTTGATTTTTGAGGCCTATAGCAAACTCTTCACCTTTTATTACACAACCCATATGTCTTTGGCCACTGTTTTGATATTTTATTCAAATGTATTCAGAGTGCAACCTAAACCTTATAACATGTGCACTAGGCTAAACTTTGCCTGAATTTCTTTACTTTGCCTTTACTGTTCTTTATATTGTTCTAAAAGTAAATACGGGTGGCTCCTATGACTGCTGATGAGTGACATTAATGTTCTTAGTAAACAATTACATATGAAGGAGTGCCATGAGGTTATATTCCTTTTTTCAGTGCAGAGTTAAAAAATAGATGGTGAATATTAACAATGTATAGCATCCATAATCAACAATGAGTGCCAGTGCACCTGTCCAGCCTTCTGATGAATGCAAACCTGGAGCTGGTACTAATTCTAGGTTTTCTTAGCATCTTGACTCCATTGTCCAAACTGATTTGCTTCCAAGTAAATTGGATGCTAATTTGCATCTTTATTGGTGCACTGCAGCTGAAACGCCTTAGTGGGTACCTGTGATTATGCTGGAATTCTGGGAAAAACACATTGCTGATTAAAAAAAACAAACAAACAAACAATGTGGCACTTTGCATCTTAATTTTGAATTTTGAACATTGCACTGTGTTCATAAATGAATCAATTAAACTAAAATTCTCCGGGGGTGTATGATACGTACCTTCCAATGGCTTGGGTAGAAAATGAGCTGCTGGTTTTGTTTTCTTGACTCTGTTTCCTTTCATGACTTGTCCTTCTTTATTTAGACCTAAGAACCAGGCTCTACCAGATTCTTGTTGTCTGTATATCATAGATGAATAGATAACATAATAATTCTCAAAAACCGACTCCTTAAACTTGCATTCCAGTGTAAAAAGCTCCTGTTAGAAGAGGGAAAAGGGACATTGTCATACAAAGCCGAGTATAAAATGTATGTTCAATTCACTTTTTATTATGCAGACATATTTCTATTCTGTGCACAATAAATGTACTTGAACAAGGTACCTCTTTGTGTCTAGAGAATGCCGTACATTTTCTTAAAGTTATGTGGTCTCAGTCAGCTGGGTTGTGAAAAGGCAACTGTCCATCATAAGATTTTGCCTCTCAGTATTTCTATACACTACACAGTATATAGACAGCCAGTTGGTGCACACCACTAACAATGATTATACCTGGGTGCAAGAGCAAATATAGTACAATAAGACAAAAAAGTGTCAGCACTCACAGGATTTAAAATATTTGAAAAAAGATAAATTTTATTACAAAATATAAAAAAGGAACATTACAGACTAATGTCCTCTTTCATATTTTGTAATAAAATTTATCTTTTTTCAAATATTTTAAATCCTGTGAGTGCTGACACTTTTTTGTCTTATTCTACACAGTATATATATATATATATATATATATATATATATATATATATATATATATATATAGTAAACTTCCAAAGAGATGCCGGCACTCACGTATAGGTTGCTGGTGCCTGGGTGCAGGTCCAAAAAGTGTTAAATATACTGGACTATGTTTTGTGCGATTATATTGAAACGTGTATGGCCAGCTTTATAAATAGGAGTATATCCTAAGACATGAGATAAGAGTGTATACTCTGAGATAAGAGACCCTACTGCTATGTTACAGTAAAGCAGGTAAGTCATATGGCTAGAAGGCCCTTTGTGCTGCCATGCCAGCAAGTGCTTACAAGCCAGTGTTGGCTGACAGTCCTTTGAGTGCCTAGGTCATTAGAAGCAATTAGTCCCAGATCAGACAGCTTACCTCAACATTTAATTACCACTGGAAATTCATGTGGGATAACATAAATCTTTGTAAGCATCCCAAGATTTGTGGTTAATTTGTAACAAAGACAATTTATTTCTTGTAAAATTATATTGCTCCTACAGCACAGCTGATGCCATATTCTCCTTCTTTTCCTGCTGGCGTATTTACCTTTTATTATGCCTTTGTCATTTCCTGACATTATTGTCTTTGCTTTTTGATGAACCAAGGAAATGTGGCATATCCCTGTACAATCTTGATTACATAATAGACTGATGGCCACTAACTAATGTAGGATTCATTCATGTCAATTCTGTGCATGTCAGCTTATTCATTGTGCAAATTAGAATAGATGAACTAATGCAGGATGGCAGTGAAATGGAATCCTCTATTTCCCTGTGTATTTATTAGTCGTGGGCTTTAAACATTTACTGCAGTTAATTACCCAGCAACTTGTCATTATCTTCTAAAATTGGTTCATATTATTTGGCTTTAAACATCAAACAGCTTTAATCAATCAATTCCTTGACAGCTTTTTAATGGATTCGAAATGATATTCTGTCTTGTAGTTTGTGATTCTCACTAACCTGCTTGACATATGCACAGATATGTTTGTAGTTTCTACATAGATAGCACACTAGCCCATAACATTCATTACTAAATACATATTAAATATGTTTATTGGCACAAAGCTCCTTTCCAGATAGGAGATTCCCGATGGACAATATGGCAAAAGTGTCTCTGAGGCTTACAGAGAACAGTGGTACCTGTTATCCAGAATGCTCGAGACCTGGGGTTTTCCGAATAAGGGATCTTTTCGTATTTTAGATCTCCACAAGTTAAGTCTGCTAAAAATCATTTAAATATTTAATAAACTCTTTAATAAACGCTTGTTTTGCCTCCAATAAGGATTAATTATATCTCAGTTGGGATCAAGTACAAGGTACTGTTTTATTATTACAGAGAAAAAGGAAATCATTTTTAAAAATTAGAATTATTTACTTATAATGGAGTCTATGGGAGGATGGTCTTTCCGTAATTCTGAATAACGGGTTTCTGGATAAGGGATCCAATACCTGTACTTCTAAATATGAAAATATTAATACAAAAACCCATTGCATAGTAGTTTAAGATAACAAATTATTTCTAGTATACTAACTGTAATTAGTATAAAAAGTGCATTAATCATAGTCCAAAAGAAAATTTTCAAATCTTGCAAAAGTTCAGGTTTTTTTGCTGCACTCAATAATGAATATGAAAGACATTTTGGGAGGTTATGTAACGAAAAACATGTTTTCCCAGGTGCAATAACCCATGGCAACCAATCGGCAGCTAGCATTATCTGGTCACCCATTTAAAAGCAACACATCTAATGTATTGCTATGGGTAACAACAACATATAGGGCATAGGATCCACATTCTTGCGATGAGAATGGAATCCGGGTGATTTGGTTTGAACAGAAATCCAAAACCCCTGCAATGTGGGAATATGGGGAGTAAATTATATTGCCTCCACACAGTTTAGTAACATAGCAATTGGTATTGCCATGGGCAATCACTACAGATTATTTCCACATCAACTTTGTATTCAGTCTAATCATTTACAGCCAACATCAGGCATTTTCTCTGCCAGTTTTTTCCCATGTGTGCAGTCCCTGGCAGGAACAGTATTTGCCTTTCTGCACATACAGGCTGGATTTCAACAAGGAAATGCACACACAAGAATTTTCTACTCAGTATCCACCAGTGTACACAGTGTCAGGCAGATAGAGTCCGTGTTAATCACTGTACATCAGGGTGATATTGGGCAGACAGATTTTGTTCAAGTTCTATGAATCAACAGCAACAGATATTTTCTATCAAGAAGTGCACCAATACATAATAAAGATGCTAACTGGTTGCTATGTTTTATTAAAACTGGAGCAAACTTTGTATCAATAAGAGCCCACTGTCTATTGCTGCAGTATATTGCTAAAGTATATACAGTAGCTAATCCCTTTGAGACTGCCTAGGAGATCACTGCTCTCTGTAAGCCTCTGAGATACTTGTAATAGCCATTGGAAATTACTGTTGCTATCTGGAAAGGGACTTTGTACTAATGGACGTGCTGAATTTAGCAGCTTTAGCACAACTGGTAACAGTACAACCTAAAAGGATGGCTGTATTAGTGAATCTTACCTTTCCCTTGACAAGTTGTGTGTTCACCTAGCTTGTTACTTTGATAATGTCTTGCTACACTACTCTCCTAAGTATATTATATATATATATATATATATATATATATATATATACAAACAAACTACTCTCATGGATGAACCACTGACTGTGACATGGAAGAGGCCACCAGTAACAGCTTGACTCTGTCCCAACCACCTTTGATGGTTAAAGCAAAATGGCAACCATATCCAACTTCATTTCAAATTATTTATTAGAGTAAACAAACTTCAGTCTTATCTGTTCTTTTACATTTGATTCGGTCAAAAAAAACATGTCTTTTGGTCGTCTTTGTTAATCCCAAAATATTGCTCATTAGTCATTGGCATCCAGCAGCTCTCCTTTATTTCTACACATAATGGCTTGCATTGCAGTCATTCTTATGTTACTATCTGTGCTAATTGAGCAGCTTGATAATAACAGAGAAAACTTGGATCTAGCAAATGCCTTTGGGCTAATCATGCATTTTTTTTCCTATTTATGTGTTCTTCCATTTGCTCTAGTGCATGTACACACACGTGCACATAGATAAGCACATCCTATTTACAGTTATTTTAGAAAATACATTATAATTAGCACTGAATTCAAGTGAGATAGCATCTGCCTTAAGGGAACAAACACTGAAAATCTAAGTAACTCTTCAACTGTGCCATTAAAGACATACTTCCATCCTATAATATCACCTTTTTTAAAAAAAAATTTGAGCACACATTATAGGGGGCATTTACTAACATTCATATTTTACGATTCTTTTCTTTGCGCTAAAACTGGAAATTTTTGTGGAAAAAAGCACCAATTATTGTTTATTATGAAAACCACTAATACAAAACTTCACCATCTAAATGCTTTCAAGGTCATATAGAAGTCAATGGGAGCTGTCCTAGGCACATTGTAACAATCTTTATTTAATTTGTGGTTTTAGGGGGTTTCAGGGTTTTTTTTTCTTTTGAAATACCATATAGATTCATAGATTCAAAAACATAAAAACATGAAAATTGGTGGGTTTTGTATTCTTTTTGTTTTCATTCAGCAATTACATTTCTTGGGCTTTTTTAATTCGGATCATTTAATTAATGACTAGACATTGTTTATTGGAAATTAGTTAAATTGTGGTTTCAAAAAACTCTAAAACCACAAAAACGAGAATGTTAATAAATGGCCATCTATATGTTGGATACAATTTTCCATAATTAAACATATTATTTAAATCTCCATAATCAAGGTATATAGCACCAGTATATTTACTAGCTGTTTTGCAAACACAGCAGCCAGGTCTCTCTTTTTTTCGGATCTGATTTACAAACACTTTATCATGTAATTTTAATAATAAAATATAATAATCAATCACCATCATCATTATCCTGATTTGGATGGAGAAACAATAAACATGTTTTATACTTTGTACTTTTCTTACTGACCGAAGCAAAGGTTCTCAAATTAGTAGTGTGAAAGCACAAAATGAAGGTAGCCTTAGCTCAATAATGTACATGTACTGTATATAATACTTATGTATAATTGCAAAGTGCTTCAGATTAAAGCCTCAGTTCCCTGTAAAATGAACTCATTATTTTACAGTTTTTCTTATAGGCACCAAAGTGCATAACAAAGGTGGGAAGGGAAGCCATAGTCCACGG
Source organism: Xenopus tropicalis (assembly GCF_000004195.4). NCBI lineage: Eukaryota > Metazoa > Chordata > Amphibia > Anura > Pipidae > Xenopus > Xenopus tropicalis. Next base: position 120,091,820 of record NC_030678.2, on the reverse strand, counting down.
GGATTGGGCTAAAAAGCAGATTTATAGCAAAGGCATTCCTTTTTGGTCCCCAGCAGTTGAAGCCTACTTTTTGTTTTTCTTCGAGTTTGGGGATTGGGGTTGTTGTTAGATGGTTTTTACCTTTGTAATGTCTCTGCCTTACTATATGAGAACATATATTGTCACAGCTAAGGCACTAAATGATATCCTTGCCATCAGTTTAAAGGGTGCATTTACTAAGTAGCGATTATCTTGGGTCAGGGTTTTTGTTGCCAAAAACCCAAAATGTGTTTAAAAAAACGTGACTTTTCTGCAATTTATTATGCAACAATGGTTCATGGTTTTAGAGGTTTTGGGGCTTTTTTGACTACAAAGAAGTTATTGTTATCTTGTGACAAGTTGAAAAAGTCATGGCTTTTCTGCATCTTTTTTGTGCTTTTTTCAGGTGTAATGTTTTGATAAATGACTGCCATTTGTGTAAATTAATTTTTTTTCAGATTTATATTTGTTTGAAACCACAAAAAAGGGCAAGTTTTTGTAAATCCCACCCTAAATTTTTGGGTATTTATACCTCACATGCCCATCACCTGGTGATAGCTGGCACTGGTCAGTTATTTATAAAAGGAATATATGATTCTTTGGTACCAATAATCTCATTAAATTATGGTAAGGATCTGTTTAATGTTCAATAAAGCTGCAGTTGAACTTCACCCACAAAGTAATTATTTAGGTGTGCTTATGAAGGGTTAAATGAACTGCCTATATGACACACACAATCTAAGGAAGTTTTCAAATGGTCTCCAGTTTATTTTTCTTTGTTTTATTTGCTTCTCAATTCTGGCTTTTCACAACTGGAAATATTAATTTCTATGTGGGGGTCACTGATCCCAACAACCAGAAAGTGGGTTAATCCTGAGGCTAGGTCATTATTCTTTAATACCGTATATTTCTATTTAGGGCATCATCTTCCAATGTGTCATTCAAACTATCTCCTGGATGCTAGCAGCAAGATAAATGCTCCTTTCAAACTGGAGAGCAATACAGCAAGAAGTTTAATATTTCAAAAACCACAATGAATATAAAATAAAGGGCAGCTGCAATTTGTCTCAAAATACCAATGTATAACAATGTGTAAAAGTTTATTTCAAGGTGAACTGCAGCTTTGATAGGACGTTTAAGATTTAAGCAATTGCTATCCCAGTACATTCAACATGGGATATACCGGTAAACATTTGAAATTAAACTTAGGCAAGCCACACCGCAGGCAGTAAATAAGTCCATTATGCTCAGCACATACTCTACATACATAGTTATAAAATACATAAATTATAAATATAACATTTCTGAAATACCGATTTCCAACAGAATTAACCAATACTAACAAAGGAAAGCTAGAAGGGATAATGCATTGAGAAAGGAATATACAATTCAAAATCAGAGAAAGGGTCAAATGAAAGCGTAAAAGAGCAAGACTCCCTGTATCAGAGAATAACTGAACTGTACGTCATTAGAAGCTATCCCTGTGGCAAATTTTTAGTGCTGCAAAAATGTTGGAGTGAAAATTTTCATCAAAACCACCCATTAACCTCAATGCATTTGTGTGAAAAAACACACAGGAAAACACCCATTGATGTCAATGTATTTTGTGCGGAAAAAACTGCCCATTGGCTTTCATTAATTTTGTGTGGAAATAAACACAGTGAAAAAAACGCCTATTGACTTCAATGTGTTCCACTAATTTTTCTGCAGTTTGTAAAATGTGCGATAATTATTCAGGCAATTATGAGATTCTAAACAAAAACACATTTATATAATAGAGTGTTGGTCTGGCTAATGACAGAAGACACACATTGGATTTAGGATTAGCTGAATTACAACTGTATCATTTTAGGTTGAGTTTGCTCAGAGATGTCAATAAATTCCACGATTCCATGATCTTCTGGATTTTTTAAAAGTGTTCTACACTTTAAGTTGTAACATGAAAAAAGGTCTCAAAAATGTTTGAAGTCTATCATGATAACCCAACATAGGGTTTATCACTGCAGCATATTCATACTCATATTGTTAAGGTTGTGAACATAACTGTTTATATTGCTGAATTATGGAATTATCTCCTTTAATAATACAAATTATGTGCCTGTGGCATGCAGCTCTCTACTGTTGCTGATGTACATTTCTCAGTATCCCAACATTGTCTATGTTTGCAATTAGGGATGCACTAAACCCACTTTTTTGGGTTTGGCCGAACCCCTGAACCCACCCTGAAGGATTCTGCACATCCTGAACCAAATCCTAATTAACATATGCTAATTAGGATCAGAATGGGTTAAAAACATTCCCCCCCTGACCATTTAACCCTTTCCAAATGCTAATTAGCATAGGATAATTTATGCTAATTAGGATTTAGTTCAGGCCGGGGATTCGGCCGAAACCGAATCCTTCAAAAAAAGCCTTGATTCGGTGCATCCCTATTTGTAATGAAATTGTAGTTCATCAACAGCTATGGAGCACCAGTTGGCATTTCAAATTTCAAAATGAAGTGAACCCTTTTAAATTTCACCCTACCCCACCCCCCAGTAATATAATGTTTCTTGTTCTCCTCCTTCTATTCTAATGATAAAGAAAAATATGACATAGGAAGCCTCATTTTTATTTACAATTAACTTCTTCTAAACATTACTTTCCAGCTATCATGGTGAAATTGCAGTATATCACTATCAATATATCAACATCATATTTAGTCACAGTCTAATACGCTGTTCTGCCACTTCTGCTCCACAGTCCATTGAATCTATAAAAAATAAGTAGCATTTAATATCTAGGAGATGGCAAAAGACATCAAGCTTTGTGGAGCTGAAATTACAGCAGCAATACTAGCACTGCAACAAAGTAATATGTCAATGATGGCTTGCCCTCCTGGGTAGATGTAGTCCTATTTATATGATTCTGTCCTTTTCAAAATGAAGTCGTTCTCTGGCTTTATTCCTGTATCCCTGTTCCATAAAAATATTGCTTTTGGAGAAGAAGCTATAAAAATGACACTGGCTGGAAGAATTATTGCAGCTCAGCTCATCTGTTGATGACACAAAATGTCACAGATATTATATTGTCCATAAAAAAATAGACTGCTCAAAGAAAACAAAATTAGCCAATGCTTTACAGTAGACACAGGTCATGGTTTAGATAAGAATGTGTGATAAAGCAATGGGTTTCTGAAATTACAAATGTATTGATTACAATGGAATCATAAACACACTAGCCATTTGCTTAGTAGTTTCCAGCTGTTATTACTGTATGATCTGGTCTACACTATTAGTTAGTAGCATGTTTTTGCGAGCAAGCAACTGCAGTCCAAGCTAAAAGGAGAACTAAACCATAACAAATAAAATAGGCTAATAATCAGATTCCTCATTTTCTCCTTGATTATCTACAACCCCTACGCTTAGATTTTCAACAGGTGTCCAGAGCACACTGACCATGTGAGTGCCAATGGCATTTCTTAACAGATCCAAGATGGGGAGCTTCTGTGACAGCTTTGAAGGCCTGGTCATTACTGTTATAGAGATGTTGAACTTTTAGGCTGGTGCAGAAAGTTCAGTATATAAAATACAGCATTTCTAGCCATATTCATTTTTAGGGTTTAGCTTTCCTTTAACAATACTAAAGTTAATGGCCAGACATCAGTGTAAAGGTTGCTGCCATTGGAATGTAGAGCAGTGGAAATTTGTTTGTCTGGATTAATGTAATAATAATGTAATTCAAAATCCAGCAAGTCTGGGATTGGATGCCAGGAGAACTTTACCTACTGGAATGTGTTATGGCAACTGTAATGTTTGGTAGAAAAGAAATAATGATCTTCTACAACTATTGTTGTATGGTTTGTGCTAGACACAACCTTTTGCAAACATTAACAGTATAGACTACAATGGTATTCTTTCCTGTTTCCTATTTTCTGGCAAAAGTTGGAGAAGGCTTTTTAATTTTTAAACTTGCACCTATGCACCAAGTGGTCTGTACAGAATAGGTTAGCTGATATTGAGTCAGAACCTGAATGGTTTGCACAGAGCCCTGACCTCAACCAAAATAAATACCTATGGATTAAATTAAAATGGTGACAGAAAGCCAGGCCTGATTGGTCAACATCAATGCACAACCTCACTAATGCTCTTGTTGCTTTATCAACAACTTTCCAATATTAAGTAGAAAGCCTCTCAGAAGAATAGAGGTTGTTATTACAGCAAATGAAGAATCAACTTCATATTTTTCTGAATTAGATGTGGCCTCTGATACTCAAACATTTGGCCATTTAATGTACCTACACTGGTAATATAGCCAAGTCACCGCAGTTATAGATAGAAAATATGTATATTTTTTTTATTTTGTAAAATTTCATTTATTTTGCATTGCATATTCTCTGTAAAACACTGGGAAGATAATAAGATGTTATAATTTAGTCTACTTATGGAAAACAAAAATCTGTAATCATATAATGTGAAGGAACCAGGAACTGCTGAGCCTGTATAAACCTTATGCACTGCATAATTTCTAATCCCTTACTTGTTTTTGAACTCTCTGATTGATTAACAGATATTTTTAGGAACTGGCATTGTTAAGTCTAATCAAATGAGAAAGAATTAATCATATGATACATTCATAATTATTATAACCACCTCAGTACATCATGAAAAGGAAATTAGTTTTTACATTCTTATTTTAATTAGCAATCTGGGGCTTTCATAATATTACGGAATGAATTGAAAGTTACATCTTATATTCTCTTCCCAAGTGTGAATGTAAAGGGAAAGAATGTAATGCTGTGTGTCACCCTTATTTATATTTCCCATCCTTTAATACAGACATAGCTGTATGGACAGTTTCAGTTTTGCTCAAAGTGAGCCCAAAGAATAGTGTTGTCATATAAACATTATCCCCATGGCTCTGCATTCTGCAAAGTCACTCTAAATGGGTTTATTCCCACCCATCTCCATGGTGTAAGGCCAGAAAGAATGTTCTTTATAAGGCATATGGCACTTGTAGTGCACAGTGTAAGATGGTCCCCCATGCCTCTTTTTATTCAAATGTAGTGGTGGGTAGTTTTTGGTCCTTCATTGTGCTTTTTTGGGGCCTAAAATCTTATGTTACAAGTGGTATTGGGCAGTTTTTGTTTATGTCAATGACAGAAGGCATGGAGGAATACGGGAAAAACACATTAATAGGGGCATATTTATTATAGTGTGTAAGCCAACATCACCTATGATATTGCCAATAGCAACCGATCAGGAATTAGATTTGAACAGTCACATGCAAGCTAGATAACAAATGCAAAGATCTGTCTGGTTGTTGGTGATGTTGGCTTACACACTATAATAAACATGCCCCTATGTGCGCAATAAGCTGAAGAAGTTTTTTTTCTCTGTCTTGTCTCAAGAACAATACAATGGGAAAACTCCCAAACTAGAGCAATCTAAACATTGAGGGAAACTGATATTAAAAACCCCCTTTCCCCTCAGAAATGTATATGTACTCCAAGGCAGTAAGTGAAAACTGTGTGTAATATTCAACACAAATAACAAAAATACACAATTTTGAAAGGAAGCACTGCTACAAAAGGCTGTTGTCCTATGCAAAGTAACAAAACAAAAAAAAGGAAAAGTGACATTTATTTTATAAAATGTATAGTTTTAATATCAAAAAGGTACTTTTACATTTACAAATATTCTATATTGTTACGGTTGCTTTAAAAGATCTTTAAATGGTCTCGGTATTGGTTGGACCCAGTCAGAGTCTTATTAGTAGAGACTTACTGACACTTCGGAGGTGTTGGCATTTTCTCTTGCTAATCATTGATGTTTGGTTCGCACCCATGTACTGAATAGGAGGGCACTACGACTTCCAGTTCAACAGATATTAGAAATCAGTGCATGTTCCTTAGGCTCTGACAGTTAAAGGTGTCACTGACAGTCATAAGGCTCAATTTTGACCCTTCCAGACATGGCAATGTGTTAATAAATGCTCCCTTCAAGGTGGTATGACATTTCCATTGGTTAATATTTATTTATACAATAAATGCCCCAAGTAAAAGTTTGATCGATGGTTTGCCCTGGTCTGAAAAGGCACTATATGATATACATTGCTGTGAGCAGGTTCAATCAGAGTTTTCTGCAGAGAACCAACAATATGTAGTTGTGCAGCCTGGATTTTGTTACAATACACTTTCCATGAAGTAATTATTAATCCAAGGTGCATTATTAAAGATGCTGTTCTATTTCTTTATGTTACCAGTTGGATCATGAATTTTTCTCATTCTGCAGTTGTAATTGTAAATGTCACATCTCTTGAAACCACATCTGCATCAGCTTGAATTTTTCCTCTTAGTCAATTTCTCTCTGACGCCCTGAGGAAAATCTTCAATCTGGCAAGTGACCCATAATAGCATGGGTTCTTTTGCACAGCTGCAGGGAGTCCCTTATAATGCAGTGTCAATTCAGCTCATATTTGTCTCCTAATATAGTGTCATCCATGCTTACAGCAATCTCCAGCCTCCAGCTGTTTCTTCAGTTAAGATTTCAGAAAGTAGAGAATTCTAAAGAAAGGTTAAAACTGTAGAATTGTATATACCTGTAGGACAGCAGTTAGGTCTCTGATCTACAGTTTATATCTGTGATCGGCCTTCATCAATCTAACAGTGCCCCACACAAACACTATACCTATGGCATACACATATAGACGTATAATTATGGAGATAATTGGAAGCAAATGCTCTCTGCTGCACTTTGATTCCTACTGGCATACACACTCACTTCAGCATCGGATTCCCTTACTATAAAGTGAATATATAAAAAGTGACTATACAATATTGATATAAAATTAATAGATAATTTGAATGATAAAATCAATAAACTGAAAAAAAAATGTTTTGCGAGTCCTATGTAATATTTAGCAGAAAAGATTGTAAATTGTTGTATTTTGTGTTAACATGCTGTGTACAGTAGAACCTTGATTTTTCATTTCCTAGGGGAATGCATGAAATCTACATAAATTCTTGGAAAACGTTAAATCTGGGGAAAAAAATGCAGGTTGCCTGAATGGGACCATCACAAAACTATGTCAATTCTGGGAAAACCTAAAATCCGGGGTGTAAAATCAGGGTTCTACTGCATTTTAATACACCTATGACAGGTCTGATGAATTCCAACATTCCATGATTCATTTTTATATCTTTTTTACTTTACACCTTTTCTTTTCAATAGTTTTTATGAACATTTGCAATAGTACAGGGTGCATATTGAGAGAAGTCGTACCTATTAACATTTCTAGCAGAAGAGTACAGAAGGGGTAAGAGGAAATAGGAAAAGAAAGAAAAATTAGGTTGGGTAGCCAATAAAAGGCAACCCAAAGGTTCAAACATTTCCATCATTAACAAAGAAAAAAAGTTATAATTGATAGCAAATGTGTCAGCAATGAGCACAGGAACTTAGGATGGGAAAGTTTACACAGATCTGGACAAATCACCAGAGGTCAGAACTAATCAGGAAACACAAAGTATGGTACAAGGAATAAGTGGGCAACAATCGAGTATGAAAGTGGTTTTGTGTATCTATGGTATAGACGCCATATTGAGGAAACAGATTTTCATTAATACAAACAATGGAAATTAGGATGAAAGCATAGATAAATCTATATAGGTATATAGGCATACCTCAGTTTCCCTTTCTTTAGGAATTTGTCATGTTTGTCTAGGATTATACAGGAGAGCTTTTTATTGACCATGATCCGGTCCAGTTTAATTTATTTTTAAAGTCCTTTACATCTTTTATAATATTTCCTATTCTTTTTCCCCCCATCTCATTATTCTAATTTAGAAACATACAATATGTTTGGATAATGTTCTTTGGTTACTAAGTATTTTTCTGAGTAATGGCATGATTAAGGTCTTGGAACGTGCTGCTGTGTGAACTACAGCTAACAGAAACTGTGAGTGGAAAGTTGGAAAAATACACAGATGGCAGCACAAAGCGAAACTGGTAAACAGGAAGCACGCAGTGCTAATTAGTGTGACAAAAGACACTTCCAAGAAGAGGAAGGTAGAAAAGCTCATACTATGTATCCTGCCTATCAAAAGAATCTGAAGTCCTATACCGCAAGGATAAATTGGAATCAAACATTCGTCTTCTATATTTAAATCCATTTGGCTGTCGATTGCAGAAGGAGCAAAATTAGAAAGTCCAATGCCCGCCCACTCTAAGTGAATAAATGTATCAAATAAAAATGTCACCCTTTCCTTCTTGCGAGCAAAAGAATGAAAGGATCCAAGTGAGATTATGATTAGGGTTTCACAGTGGAAAAATTGCTTGTCATTCAGGCGTGAACAGAAATCTTTTTAAAATATAAAGGCTCATAATAAGTGAAATAAATGCAATATGATGTAAACAATGGTATTCTAAGACAATTTGCAGTTGGTCTTTAATGTCTTTTATTTGTGGTTTTGAACTATGAAACTTTTGTCCTGCAGGTCTCAGGTTATGATTTTAAACAAGTATGCCAATAACCTAGCAACATGGGAGTTGTTTACATTGCAAATTGAAAAATGAATACAAAAACAAGTGAATATTAATACCATAAAAAAATCTAACCTCAGGTTTAATCTGGCTTCTGGTTGCTGGGTTCATTGACCTCAGCAAACAAAGTAAAAGTTAGGAAGTCATTTCAGAAATAGTAAGAGCAGCTTATTTTTTCCAACCAGGAGAGACAGCAGGAAGTATTCTCCTAACAGGCTCTGCTGCCAAGTAACTGCAGTAGTATCAGACTTAGATTTGTTCTCCTAGATCCAGGTCTGCTGTATGGGATCTGGACCACTAGAGGTAGAACCCTAGGATCTTTGTTACTACCAAAGCTACTCTCCATAGTGGCGCAACCTTATTTCACTTGTTCTGCATTAAACCTGCCAATTCATTTGCTCTACCATTTGTATTGTGAGCATTGTGTGCTGTCATCTTGTGCTTATCCCTGCGGATCAAATGTTTCAGACAATAAACCAGTTCTGTTTGAGTTTACTGCAAGAACATTCTGGCGTCCTTTATTTCTTTTTTTTTTTTGCACACAGCCAGAAGAATATCTGCTCTAGCATGAAACTCTAGCAGCCCCTGGACCCCTTCTATTGCATCACATCCCTGCATTGCTTATAAATTCCCACTAGCCACCCGCTCCCTTTTTAAGAGCCAGCAGAGAATGGGGATTAACAACCAAGGATAGTGGAAGCAGACCCCACAGGCACAGAAGCAAAGTCAGACCAAGCTAATATGGCAGCTGCTATGTTAAACAAAGAGAGAGCCTTTAGGGATGTTTATTTAGGTATGGCAAAGCATTCGGTAGAATAAATATAGTGTTCTATCTTGCAATACTGTGGACTAATCTATTGGCAAAAAACTTAGTAGCTTTCCTTCTCCTTTAAAGGTTTGCTATTCACCTAATCACAGTTCATGGAATCCATATATGGCGTAAAATGAACACAAAAGGTTTCAGAAGGATCACTTGGACAGAATATGTTTTAATGCTAAAGGCCCACAATATCATTAACTTAAAAATAGCTAATAAAATTAAAGCCACAGAGTCTGCCCTGTCAATAATCCCTAGCAAACATGTTTGCTATGGGTACCCTGGATCTGGTGCAAACTTTGCCAATGTTTTAGGACTGAAATAATACCTGGAAATCTTCCCACAGAAGTGTGCTTAGAACTAAAAATACCTGTGTTGTCACCTATGCCACATACCATACAACACATAAGCAAAGTTATGTCTGGTATTCTAAGTGTCCAACACTTGAGCCTACATTATTAGGTGCTTCTTAACTTACTCCATTTAAACACCAGCCAGGAACTTGCCATTAACAACAGTCTGAACCAATCATAACCTGACTGAGGGATATAAGCATTGAATTTGCCCCATTGCATGTCTTGTAGTGTTGCATCCCATGTGCCAAAATGGATGAAACCGCAAGTGCACTTTGTGTGCGACCCTATTCTTTTTGTGGTTATTTTGACTAGTGATGAGTGCAAAAATTTGCAAAATCATCAATAATAATTAGACAACTCTAATACTGTACATCTTCTAGGCAAAGGGAGACCATACCAATGATTATTTTTTAATGTATTATCCTCTAAAAGTTTCTTGTACATATCAAATGTTAATTTTTGCAATAGTTTCCCTTTAACTAGAGTATTTAAATATTAGGAAATTATTGCACTATATGTATTACAATAAGTGATATAACTACAGAATAGAGACTCAGTCATCAACTTTACTACTTAAGAATGCATCTCATTTCCCTAATCTAAACACTGAGATTGTTAGCCATATGGGGTAACTCACCGAGCTGCAAAACTCCACCTAGAGAGATGTTTAAAATGAGCAGCACTGTGTGCAAATAATTTTTAGTCAGAAGAAAAATAAATTCTGCCAAATTCAAACCTTTTAGAAGCAGAAAATAAATAAACCCATCTCACAGAGTAAACCAGTGGAGCTGGAGAGGGAAAAGCAGCAGCCGCTTAAAGTTTTGGTGCCTTTTAAAAGGCAAAATAATAGGGGTCGTTTACTTACTGATCCACAGTGTGCAGTGTTTCAAATGCAAGTGTCATTTTGTTCACCCACAATGAGGCATTTCCCCAATAAATCTAATTTCATCCACAAGGGGGATGCATCTGCCACAACTGTGGTTGATGCGTCAAAGTTCAAGTGCTTTAGCAGAGATTGCAATTCCACTGAAAATTTCTGATGACATCCCTTTCGGAGCTCAACAGTGAAAAACAAGTGTGTTTGATTCTCTAGGCACAAGTTTGCTGCTTCAATTAATACAGGACGGTGTGGGAATCCTTGAGCTACCACCAGGTTCATAGGTGGCAGTAGCTCCAGGGTTCTCCTGCATAAGATGCATTTGTGCAAAAAAGCATCAGGTTTACACTCAAGTACCTTTAATGGATGGAATTTTTCTTGCAGTAACTGCAGCATAGTTTGCACAACTGCAACTACACTTGACTAGTCCTCTTTGTGCAATGTACCTACACACACAATGGGGCTTCAATAAAATTGCACACAATTGATGTGTATGTATCTTCATTTTCATGCCCACATGGATGCAGTCCCTTATTTGGCAGCCACAAGTCATGGGCAAATATGCTTTGCAATGTTAAGAGAGTCAGTAATGAGATCAGTAATTGATTGAAGACATTCAGACAGTACTGTGGGCTCCTTGCCCTGCTTGAGGGGGAATTGTGGGGGGTGACCAACTCAAATCACATGTATGTTGAGTTCTTGTTGGTTGAAGTAAGGAGTTTGCAGTTTTTGGAAAATACACATTTCATCTTTGTGAGAAGAGTTAGGAATGACATTCAATCCTTTGAAAAGAACTTTCTTGGGAGACTTTCTTCCAAAGCCATTGCTTTGATTGATATTTACTAGGGCTCTGGCACACTACGGAACAGCAGTCATTAAAACACCAGGGTGTGTAACATAAATGTGGTCCATAACTGTGTTGATGGAAATCACAGAACAGGGACTACACACAGAGCTTTCTTGCTGGGATACAGTCTTAAGTGGACCATGTAAATTGCAAGCCACCTAAAGTGGACTGGTGGTAAGTCTTTAATGTATATTGCAATTGTCCACTTGTCTGTAACTGAAGTCTGAAAGCATATTCAGAATGGGGGTGGGGGGTATTTATGCAAAACTTCTTACAACTGTGTTGAAATTCCCTTTCTCTGCTTTATTATCAGTTGAAATATGACCATTCTTGTCTGGTTTTAAGCACTGCTAACTAAATTCTCTCATTAAATAAGGGAACATATAAAGTAATCTCCCTCTGCCCCTTTTTGCTTAAGATGCCCCTGTTTTATTTAACAAATAATGCTATATTATCTGACAGATATTTATTTTGTATTATGATTTCTATTAAAAATAAAAGTACTCATTTAATATATTTCAAGGAGGATTTTCTGGGAAATAGACATTTTATATAATGCACCATATATAAACTATAAAAGATACAGGTGCTTAGTAGCACAGAATGTATGACAAAGTCTTCTGTATTAGTACAATGTTTGCAAAAGCTTTACCACAGTATATAAATATGACATTTTCTAGAAATTATCATTTGTTCAATGTAAAGGTTACAGTCAATCATTTGAATCCTTATCTAAGTATTATCTACTTCATTCATGTTATAAGATTACATTTTTATTATTGCGTCATCCTTAAATAATACTCGGGGAGCATGGATGTATTAAATGAGATAATTAAATACAAGCAAGCTGTATGAGTCATTTCTCAGTCTCTGACATCTCATGCAACCTAAACCAAAGCCTAAATTAAGTTTTATTGTAGTGTATTACGCTGGGAATAGATAATATTGTCTTCACAATAACAATGGTCATCATGCATCCTCCTAGGAAGATAGTGAGCTGATAACATTGTTAAAATGGCCCAATTAATTCTTACCGAGTTCTACAAAAGGGTTGCCACTTACTCTACTGTACTTGTGCATTAAGTACATCTGAAAAGCCCACTTTTAAAAAATCCTCCCCTTACACTATGAACAATGAATCTGCCACCTTAATGCTGACATAAAAAACCGACTGGGGGCACACACAACAATATTGGAAGAAATGTGGCCACCTATGGTTGCGTGAATTGTACTGGTCCATCTGCTTTGCCAGCTCAACAATCAGCAAATTCTTTTTGCTGTGATAAGCACTGGCAAATCACAGCATTGCTAATCACATGCAATAGCCAACAACTGATATCTCCCCATGTATGGCACACTCATGCCCTTGAAACAAGGCAATATTTTCAGGTAACAGCAGTGCAGGTGTATCATATTTGTGCCAATTCCAACTGTTCATAGTGTAAATGAATTCAAAGTTTCTTATTTGCTGTTCCAGAGTATGCTGACAGATCTCCAAAGCTAGCATTAACCTAATGCCGTCCAAACCCACTTCCCATTTGTTATTCTCCTTTCACATGACTTTCAATGTCTATCAAGTCAGCAGTTTCAAGTTATGTTGATTTGTAATAAAATAGACTTTATTACTAATTAACAACTGAAAATATTTGTATTACGCATGCAAGAACTGAAAATAAATTGTATAGATGTGAACTTACTAATACAGCATTGAGCTACAATGCTTCTGGCAATTATTAATAAGTGTGAAATGAAATCTTTATATGCCCTTGGATTCACCATCAGTAAGGGCTTACTCCAACATCAAAAGGCAATGCGATGTAATTTACCAAGGAGAATATTCTTTATTACTTACTGTAGACTTCACAGGAAGCAAGGCTGGAGCCTTTAGTAAGCCATGGATAATGTTTCACTTCATCCTGGCAGCAAATATTCAGTAATAAAGTAAAATTTTTTTGCACAATAAAATATACCAAAAAAACTATTTTGTGTTGAAGCCCTTGTCATTCAATTTTAAATCACTGCTTCAGCCAATCTAGCCTTCCCCTCAAGCATAGGTTATTACTCTCAGCAACCCATATATCCACAGTTGCTGTGGATATTGGAAGCTACAATCTAAAGCCACAACATGGCATGTCTCATTGTCCCTCAGGGGTGGGGGGAAGGGTCCTAGTCTGGGAGAAATCCTTGCTGTGATTCAGCCTCAGCAGAAACTGGACAATTCAGAAAAGCCATTCAAATAAATACCTAGAACTGTTTGAAAATCATTTGTTCTGTCCTCCACTGAATTTGAAGATCTGCTTGATATAAATAAGGGCAAATGTTTGAGTGGATTTTTATGCCTTATTTTGTCATGACTTTTATGAATTTTTATGAATTAAAATGTATACATTATTCATTTAGTCCTATATATTATTCAATCATGAAAATATTGCTGTCAAAGATTTGAAGAGAAAAATGAATTAGAATCAGTTGCTACTGTATAATTAAATACAATGAAATAATTGGATTTAGGATGTATATTTCCTGTCTTAAGTCAAGAACAAAGTAATTTCTGTAGCCAAACAGAGAGTAAGTTACACAAGTCGAATTTGCTGTTAAAAGATTGTGGTTATTAAAATGCCTACTGCTTTGTAACCCTTGGCCACCCACATATTCTTTGGAAACCCATGAGAAACCCTGCTGTGTTTTTTGAGGGGGATGCTTTAGCTGGTATACTTGGAATGTATGGAAATCACAAGCAGTTATTGCATCATTTATGTGTTGTGACCTCCTTTTCCTGTTATTAAAGAAATGTCAGATGGCACCGGAAGAATATGAATAACGAGTGATGCCACTCACCGCAACAGGTGACAAATATTGAAAAGGAGGGCAAAGGGAAAAGGTAATAGAGCACAAAATGTGCAAAAGGCAATGCAGTATGGTGGAGGTAAAAAAGTATTACAAAAGTAAACATAAGATGTTCAAAGCTGCAGCAACTATGAGAGTCTGGACAACACTTCTGTGTATTTATACAGGGCAGGGTGGGCATGGGATATATAAAGAGTCATCTATGTCTGCTACTACAGTTGTGTTCATACAAACTTTCCCACAGTCAGTGGTTGCACATAAAACCCAAGTCATTTAAGGTTCTTGCATCAAAATGTACTCTATGCAGTTCTATATAGTTGCACTGTGCCATTTAGTCTTTCTTGCCTCCCTCCCCCTGCAGTGTTGGTGAAGCAATGTTATTATTTATATAACTCCACTGTTTCCCAGCAGTGCAGGATACAAATACAAGACCTTGCATATGCAAACATTTCACTAGAATCAAATCAAAGTTACAGGGGGTCAAGGGGGGCCACATCCATACTGAAGAGAGCTCAATTGTGCTCTCTGCACTAGAAGAGCCAAATTTATGGTTTAAAAAACAGAAACTTGGCTTTTAAAGTTACCAGGAGTGGCCTTCTGTCACTTTTAAGGTGCTGCTGCTTGAGGCAAGTTTTTCAAAACACTTCATGACAGCAGTGCCCCGGGCAGGGGTGAGATAGGATGGAAAGGGGAGTACAGCAAGATGAAGAGGTAGTAGAACACAGTTGGATGAAAAGGTAGGAGAATGTGTTGTTATAGATAGGTAGGAGTGAAAAGACAGGAGAAATAGACAGATGGAGAAGCATAAGAGGCTGCAGGCAGAACAGTAAGATTTATTAAAAAAAACTGTTTAATGGATTTTACAAACCTCGTATTTCCTCGGTTTTCCCAATTCCCTTAACATAAAAGAGCTCCCTCTCTCTCTCTCTCTCTCTCTCTCTATATATATATATATATCATCTACATGAATGTGGATAATGAGTAATATTTTATAGAGCCACCTCCACTTATTTGAGGATATAATTGAACCCTAACTGTATTCAGTATTCATGCTGCTTTAAGAAGCAGAGGTAAATAAATTATGTTTAATTGTCATAGTTTTCTTTTTCCCCTCAGTTTCTGCACAGAGAATTATTTTTCTGATTGCCTTCACATCACATCCCCTTCATATTGCTCTATGTTCTTATCGTAGCTTGCCTAATTAAAGCTCTTACAATACAAACTCTTTGCCGTTCATAATAAAACTGCACTTTATCCACTGAGTGAGGAACTTATATGGAATCTTTGTTTAAATCAATATTTGACATGTGAATTCATCTGGCAACCAGCTGAAAGGCTTTAGGCCAATCTCCCAGTTGGGACAAAGTTAATTAAAATTATTACCTCAAAGAGAATCATTTAAACATGTAAGTGCTCTATGCAAACATTTTGGACTCCAATTAGCCTAATTATTTGCTGGAGAAGGGGATGAATTGCTGTCCCGAAACAAAGCTGATCTGTCCTTTGCTTAGTTGGACTGTTGTTATATTCACCCTAGCATAAAAATATATTTTGCAGTGTATATTGAATCACTAGAAAGTAACCGTTACAGCTAAAATCTGATTTCTAGTAAATGACTTACAGTACATCTTGCACTTACCAGCTAATCTAGCCTCAAGATGAAAATATGATATTTTGAAAAATGAAGAGGGTAGAACACCATAAACATAACAGATTATCTCATTTAGACACCTAATGCCTACCTGCAATGCATCTTGCGTGCCCTGTCAGATAATCTGCAGGCTGCATGTCATAAATCAAGCCCTAGGAGCAGGAATGTTGAGCTACATCTGCCTCCTAACTGTGTCACAGAAGGCAAAGTGGATAAAGGCATAAATGCCGTTCACGCAACAGTGCAAAATCTCTGCATGGGTCCTAACTGATGTCACTGGGTCTTATGCTAAAACAGCTCAGGCAGGGACAGCACAAAGCAGCGTACTGGAGGGGTTCAAAAAGCATGCCTAGATGTTCTTACGTTGTAATATGTGCCCCACTGTATTTACTGTATGTACTAGGCTGTAGCTTCTTATCCAATATAGAGCTGACACAGCCTATACCGTAGTTCAGTGCTGTCCAACTTCTGCGGTGCCGAGGGCCAGAATTTCTCTCGCATACATGGTGGAGGGCCGCTAATGGAAGCCAGTTTTGGCCACTCCCCCATTTTAAACCACACCCACTTCAAACCCCACCCATTTTATCACAATGGTCGCTGTAGGGATAACAACCATCATTCATATGTTAAAGAATTATATTATGTCATATTAAGACACACCCTTAAATCCATATGCCTCCTCTTTCCCTGTGGATAGCACAGCAACCCCCAGCATATAATTACACACCTTAGGGACCATTTAATGGCTATTTCCAACTGCTAATAAACTCCCAGAACAAACCCCTGCCAGGTTCACCTCCCACAGGCAGCATAGGGTAGGCAGAGTATGAGAAAACACAGGCAGGGTAGGGCAGGCAGAGTATGGCAAACACAGGCAGGGTAGGGCAGGCAGAGTATGGCACATAGGCAGCATAGGGCAGGGAGGGTATGGCACCCACAGGCAGCATAGGGCAGGCAGAGTATGGCACACACAGGTAGCACTCTGCCTGTCCGATGCTGCCTGTGTGTGCCAAACTCTGCCTGTCATATGCTGCCTATGTGCCATACCCTCCCTGCCCTATGCTGCCTATGTGCCATACCCTGCCTACCCTATGCTGCCTATACACTGAGGTGTGAAGAGGTGAACAATGTGGGTGATTACAGCCTGAGCCTGAGGTGTGAACACTGCAGGGGGTAAACAATGCAGAGCTTAAAAGGTGTGAACAACACAGGGGATTACAATTTTAAACAATACAGAGGGATTACAGCCTGAATCTGAGGTGATAACCATGGTAGGGGGCCAGTTAATCTCAGTACTGATACCATTTAAAGCTAACACAAAGTTAAGACATCAAAGCAGCCAGACAGGTGGGGGGGCCACACAGAGGGGGTTCGAGGGCCGCATGCGGCCTGCGGGCCGCCAGTTGGACAGCACTGCCATAGTTTATTTCCACTCATGCTTTCAGTTTGCAGCTTGTCTACGCAGTACCTTGCTGTCAACACGGCATCCTAAAAGCCTTTCTACAACCTTCAAAGAGGAACTGTTGCTGTTATAAAAGGTCCACTAGACTTTAGATGATGCTTAAATATGACTTGCCAGAAATAGGTTTTATAACAGTTTTTGTGATATAAAGGTTTATTAGTGTGCATTCTCAACCTAACCTTTTTTTTTATACTACTCCAAACAGCTCAACGGTTTTGTCGGCCAATAGCGCATTGCAACTTGCTGGAATCAGCCAATCAGATCAGGAGAAAACTGTCAGTAACTCACAGCATCAGTGCATTGGTTGCAACCAGAAAAAAATGTCAGGTTCAGGAACACAAAAAATCATTACATAGATTTAGTAAACATCCACTACAGTTTGATGATATTTTACAACAGCGACAGTTGCCCTTTTATATTATATGTACATTATAAAAAAAAAAAGGAAGCAGAGGAAGTGGTCCGGGCACCCCTATGACCACATGGGCTGCTTTCTTTATTGAAAACCCCCCTCCCCAACTGATCTCTTACCCACCCTGGTGTGGGCTGGGGACGTGAGCAGGTAGGTGGGCTGGAGGAGGGAGAGCTGGGTAGGGGTTACTTTGTGCTCCAGGCCCTCCTATGCTTTTTTTTTGTGTGGGGATGAATTGTTTGTTGTTTTTTTTTGCCACTGGTGGGCTGTTTAATATAAAAGTACAGGGGGATCCCTTATATGGAATCCCATTATCCAGAAAGTTCCAAATTAGGGAAAGGCCATCTCCCAGAGACTCCATTATAAGCAAATAATTCTAATTTTTAAAAATGATTTCCTTTTTCTCTGTAATTATAAAATAGTACCTTGTTCTTGATCCCAACTAAGATATAATTAATCCTTATTGGAGGCAAAACAAAGCCTATTGGGTTTATTCAAGACTTAAATTATGGAGATCCAAATTATGGAAAGATCCCAAGCATTCTAAATAATAGGTCCCATACCTGTATAACTTTTGCATGAGTAATTCAAGCACCAGCACTGGTTCCTTTTGTTTCTTTGGTTAAGACAGTGTAATCTATTCGCTACTTTGGGTGGGTTTGTTAGATTAATGGTAAATATGTTGTCTATGGCAGAAATGTAATAACAGTGGTTCCTTTTCTTTGCTCAAATTAATGAATTAATTAATTTTAGCAAAAAGTACTTTGCAACCTTGTGCACCACACCAGTGTAAAAAGAATTGTACGTAGCGTAGGTTTGCTGGAAAAGCCATTACTTGTGCTGAATAATAAATGGACAGTCAACTTCCCATTACTAAGGCAGTCTTCAACGGTCACATTTAAAGGTTTATTTATCATTTTCTATTTGAATAAACTAAAACATTTTACAAATCTCGAATGTTTGCTTATTAAAAAATTACAATATAAAAAACTGCATTCATTTTACTTGGGACAACTCCCATTGCCTTCTACATGAACTTGCGAGCTTTTAAATTTTTTTTTGTGCTAAATAAATATGGACCATTTGAGTTTTGGAACCCTAACTCGAATTTGCACAAAAAAATTCAAACCGTGGAAAAACATCCAGTTGGAATGTAAATCACCCCCTGGGTGTATTATAGATAACTAGATATTAATCTCATACTGATATAAATAGAAATGTCTCTCTATGTCCCTAAGGCGAGCTATACGCATCATGTCGTTGACAAGCCAGACCAGGTTGACAGAGACAGAATTCAGCTAATAAAAACCTACGACAATGATGTACATTGCAAAAAATGAATAAAGCTAAGAGTGGAGAAGGAACATAGCTTGTCTAGATAGTTTTAATTTAGCTTTGTTGCTCCCCACATAAGGCATTTGTTTTTAAATTCCCCTTGGTCCCCAGTCTGGTCATCCACCATATTTTCTCTTTTTGGTATCTGTGGCAAATGTGTGATTGACAAGTGCTAACCTGTTGTTCAGAATGGTAGGACCCATCCACATCTTTGCAATCTACACTTTTGTTCCACTGCTATATAAGCAATATAAAGTGTTTTTTTTTTGCTGGACAACTTTTATTATTACATTATTGTAACCTTGAGCAGGATTTATTTGGAATGAATACACTGAGTAGTCAGTATGCCCTTTATATGTATTTATCCCATATCCTGTGTCTCAAATGACAACAAGATTTGCTGTGAAAACTGATGTCATCAGAGGCATGGTATCAGAATAGCCTATCACTACATTACATTTAATGTAAAATGGATTAAATAATATAAAAGCAAATGAAACTAAATGCTAGTATTCTAAATTCATTTTATATACAATGAAACTGCAGATAGTGTACATAAAAAGTGAACCATTGCAAAAATGATAAGCTACTGTATGTTCTATTACTGTTAAATACTATTTTAAAGCAATTAAAGATAAAATGCTTTGTAACCATTCTTAAACTGGATCTAAAGTCCCTTCTTAATGTCTTGACTTAAGCTTGTTGCATATGACTGTATATGACAATGGTACCACTATTAGTCCACTTCATTTGACTCTCCCACTGTGATTGAACACAAGCACTCGGAATAAGGTACAGGTCCTCTGTGTGTGGCTATAAAATGCTAGGTGCAAGTGCTCTGTGCATGGGGCTCTCATGGCTGTAATTTTTGAAAAGATAATTAAAAGATAATTACAACGCATAATCTTCTCACTTTCAGAAAATGCAGATTTACAGTACACTTAACAGAAGAATGTAACAAGGTGACTTTGCAGCTTCATTAGGAAAGGAAAGACTGCAGGTTTACCAAATGATTTATTAACAATGGAGCTGACTTAGAAATCACTGCTAGGTACAGTAAGGTAGACTTTGAAGATAAAACCCAAGCAAAAAAGAACAAACAGGCTGGCAGAATGTGATTGACTACAACAGTATTGAGTTAATGAAGAGACTGTAAGACTCAAAGTATCTTTCTATACTAAACAAGCACAAGGGACTGGAGTATGGAGAATCATTATTAACTTTTTTAACAGGGCTTACTTAGTAATGACCATATATATATATATATGAGTACATTACAGTGGAACTTTAATATCATACCTTATATCTCATTTGTATCTCATATAAAACCATGCTCATTTTGTAATGGAACACTTAAAGGACATGTAAAGCCTACATTTGCCTACAATGTATATCAGTTGGGCACATCACCCCCACCTAAATGGCATCATTTGTACTGCATATATACTCTCCGTTTTCCAGCACTATCACATTTTCCTAAAGCAAATAGCAGCTTTCACCCGGTGGCCATTTTTTTTTCTGATACATAATCAAATACATTTAAATCCGCAAACAGCATACACGCACACAGACCCTTATTCAGCATACTTTTCATCAAGAATACAGGCCCACACAGGCACAACTGTCTCTGATAAAAGTTCTGCTTTGTTTGAGCTGAGCTCAGGAGAGGAGGTTAGGAGAAAAAAATTGAAGCAGACAGCTAGAGCTGAGTTTCTATGGGAACCAGCATTGCCATCTCTTCACTGGCTGCTAGACTGGAGGGCGTGTTTAGTAATCTGAGCTTAGAACAACTGAGCATGCCCACAAGCCAGAAGTCAAAGCTAATTCCCGAGGGGGGGGGGATGCAAGTGGGTTACAGGAGGAGAAGGAAATCTAAGAGATAAAGAGGATGTTGCAGCCTTACTATTAACCTCTGGACAACCAGTGTGGCAGGTATTGAAAGATTTCAAAGAGGCTGTTTACTGATTTTTGTGTGTAGGGTTTACATGTCCTTTAACAAAATAAGTGTTGGATTTAAATGTTCAAAAAGTTAAAGCCAATATTGTACTTACATAGGACAATATATCTCTTTTTAATTATGTAGCTCTGCCTTTTCATTCTCGCATAGCACTAATACGTTATGCAGCACATTACATTAGTTTATAACAAACAGGGATACAATAATTTCACAAACTTGGGTTAGAGAGTAAAAAATAAGATCAGAGGCCCCTGCTCGCCCACAAACTAAAGGTTAGGGTACATTTGAAACATAAGGAATATGGAAACAATTAGTAGTTTATGATAAAGTAATGTCTGAACAATCAAGATACATTGAATAAGATTCCCTAAATGGGGGAAGTGGGGATATTTGGGGAACTTTTGGAAGGAAGGGCAGTGTCTGATAGCTTAAAGCATTCCAGAGACAGCCTGGAACAAAGCCTGAGAGAAGTCTTGCAGTCAGTAATAAAGTAATGAGAGGAGAAGAGAGGCGAATGTGAAATGCAGAACATAGGTTGCATGAAGGAGTGCATTTTGAGATCAGAACTGAGATATAAAAAAGGGGCTTCATTGTTAGGGACCCTGTGAGTATTTGTGAGAGGGGATTGGGAGCCAGGGAAGGGATATGCATAAGGAAATGGTTGATATGAAATGAAAAGATCTAGCAGCAATGCTTAGAACAGACTGAAGTTGGAACATCTCCAAGGAGTAAGTTACAGTAGTCCAGATGGGAAATAAGAAACTGAACAAATGTTCTAGTTGTATTTAAGCTGAGGTTAGGTTGTAGTCAGGCAATGTTGCGCAAGTTAATATGACAAGATTTGGATGTGCGGTGTAAAAAGACAGACAAGTACAATGCTTTGTACATCATCCCAACTAAGATATAATTATTCCTTATTGGATGCAAAACAATCCTATTGGGTTTAATTAATGTTTTATTGATTTTTTAGACTCAAGATATGGAGATTCAAATTACAGAAAGACCCCTTATCCGGAATACCCTTGGTCCCAAGCATGCTGGATAACGGGTCCTATACCTGTACAAGGCATGGAGCAAAATGTGAACCGGATATTATTAAACTCAGATTGTTTACAAGACTGCACTTTTCTGAAGCTAACTACAGTACAATAACTGAACCATTAGGTACTGTGGCCAAAACTATCACCTATCAATCAAAGAAGGTCACATTATTGTGCCAGCACAATTATGTACTACCCACAAAACTCTATATCCTAGGGACGATTATATATATATATATATATATATATATATATATATATATATATATATATATATATATATATATATATATATATATATATATATATATAAATATATATAAAATTCAAGTGGTTGTCTGACACACTAAAGAGCATTAGTAGGTTGCACTGCTGCATGCACCCACAGAGACAATTTAGGAGCAATCTGACTAGTGCTCCGTGTTTTAAACCAAATGTGACAACCTCAGTATCTGTTTAAATGTCTAGACTGAGCATGGAATGTTCAATAATCTAACTTAAAAAAAAAAAAAATTAGATGTAAAGTGAAAAGCAAACCACAGTAGTTTAAATTTACAATTTCAGTAATTAAAATCTTCCCCTGAATTCATTTATAGCACATTAACAAGTTAATGGGAAAGTCAGATGTGGTGCCAGTGTACATTTACTTTTTGTTCTCAGTTATAAGGAGTTTTATGGGGCAATAAATGTTGCAGCAGTTATATTTAGATAACAAGGGCCAGGCTGCTATTAAGATGAGTGATATTGCTATGATGATAAAATATCTAATAAAGCACCTGGGCTCCTCTTTGTAGAGCACCAAATGGGAGCATTCACGAGCTATATCTTGATTCTAGCTTGTCACTAGGACAACTCTAATCTTACAATCTGTTTGTTAACATAGCTTCCCATTACAGACTGGCTATTAGGTTGCATGAGGGACTGAAATCAGTTAAAGGGTAGCACTTTTGGGCATAGTACCGATAAACTGCAAGCTACTCTGTGCTTCCTGCTACCTGCTGGAAATTTCTATCCAACTTAGTAACTATAAGGAATCCATAACAGCCTGTTACTTGCCATGTTTATTAAGGGCATTGAGTTTTAGTTTGAGCTACAGCCTTTTATATACTACTGTATATGTCTTTATAATGAAGCTGTTTAAATATAACTATACAAGTATGTAAAAAAAAAAATTGCAGAATACTAGACACTTATGTTATTTGGTTTTCTACATTTTAAACTAAAGCAAAGCTATCTGAAAAGTGAATGCCCCAAATATAGTTTGACATTTGTTCACATTGCCCAGCGATGCTATGATAGAAGTGGTTCACTGCACACACCTTCCTTCAATGATTTTATCTTTGGGGACTGAAAGTCTTGAGAAATATTTGTCATGCTTGTGGCACATTCTGGCCTCCTTTCTTAAGACTTTATAACATTTCACAAATTTAGAATTGTTTAATCAAAACACGAAACTCCGGGCCTCTTAAAATCTACATAGCAAATTGAGCTCATAATTACAGGCATCGCCTACTGGAATGGATGATTTCACATTTGCCATCTTTTCGAGCATTACAATTAGGGGTAATGTTAAAGTAGACTTAAAGACAATACCTTTAAATATTCATGTCATTAGGTCACTGTGAATGCTGCATATGATTGCAGATTTATGCACATAAACAAAGGTGTCAGATTAACTGAGCTTCTTGGAAAATGGTTAATCTCTCAAGGAGCGAACGTCACACAAACTGAAATAATTCTCAGGAAGTTGTTTCAATTTATTCTTTGGACATACTGTACAAAATCATACTTAAAAGCGCAGAAAATACTACTTATGAACATCAAAGTAATGCAGTAAGGAATGTCACCGAGCCATATCATATTGTACTGTATATGGGGATTACCCTCCAAAGGGAGGCTATATATGTTTAATGCTGCCTGGTGCTCTATCCTACAGCATATTAGTTTATTGAATCTATATAAGGTTCAGCTAGAAAGGACAGAGCCATAAATATGTTACAGTTTAAGTATAGGTATAGGTATAAGTGTGCAATGTTTTGCACAAAGGCAATAAAGGGAAGAATAAACTAAAAAAAATAAATGATAGTCCAATTGCTGGAGACGGGAAGGCATATTTCCCCCTTTTAAGGCAAACTAGAGATAGATTCTGATGATTTTTTAGACATCCCTATAGATCACTTAGAAACAAGGAAGAATTTTTTAAGTGAAGGGTTGGACTCAATAGATGTGTTTCTTTTTCCTATCACATCTATTGTGTGACTATGCAATTGGCTTTATGGGACAAAGAGCAGTCATCACTTTAGGTGTGAATTAGTAAAAGGCTGCAGAGCACAGACCTTTACATTCACTGCATGAAATAAAAGAGTGTTTAAAACAGGTGACCATAAATAATTTTGTAAAAAATATAACTTGTACATTATTAGAAACCAACACAGGCTTTAAACCTTTGTTGTACAGTTGGGTTGGCTAATCACAACCACCTAAGCTATGGGCAACCTTACTAAACCTCCTGCTTGGAATCCACCACTGGAAGCCAGTAAGAATTCCATATAGATTGCCATACTATATATTATGCTGGAAAAGAAAGTAAATATACCGTACTCTAGAGAAATTCTGATGGCAGTTAATGTTTAGTACAAGACAGCAGCATATAATCAATGTAACAGATTCTCTAAGGTTGCTTAGATACAAGGAGGGGTAATTTATATCCATCCGATGGAACCATAGAGGAATAAGGTACAAGGTTGTAGAGCTGCTTCAGATAGCTAGATACTAATGTTCTGTCCAGAGAACCTGTCACAACAATTGCAGAAGTGTCAAGGACTCACAGCAGGTACCATTCCCCCACCCCAGACAAAAACGGGGGTGTGACATGCCCTTAATATGTTTTTGACATTTGAAAAATCTTATCATACACCCAGAGGAGAGGGTAGACTGCTGTTGTTGCTACTAATATCAAGGTTACTCTGGTTTGTTTTCTCTAATATAAAATGTCAGATTATTGCACATATTAAGACAGGACAAAGAAATGAATAATGAAGAATGTATGATGGTTACTATATAAAAGGTAAAATCTGTATTATTAAATAATGACTAAAAGACATTAGGTTAATAGAGTTAAAGTATGGAAAAGTTGGTATCATTAATCCCAGAAGCAATGACACTGGAGGTGAGCAGCAGAGAGGAAGAGTTGTGGTAAGAAAGACAGAAGGCACCAAGTGGCGAAAATGTAAGTGGTTGAGCTTTATTGTGGGGATCCAAGCAGAGGGCGTAAAAATAAAATTTGCACCAGGCCTACTAACCCGGAATCAAACAGTTTGTAGTGATATTAGCAACTTTTTTTCTCATGCCATTTGTTTTTCCATTTGTGCGAAGCCAGTGAGCTTCTACATGCAACTTCCTATACCTAAGGCAGTTACATCACGCTTTCCACATGATGCGATAATTAACCATTCGTGTTCCGGCACATCTGCAGCTAAGGTGCAAACTTTGGCTGTAAAAACTGTTGCATCCCTTATGTTTCTTTAGAAATATACCTGCTAAAGTAGTAATATACAGGTTTATATTTCAACATTAGTCCTAACATTATTAGGCGTCACATGAAGAAACATTTAATTTATTTTGAAATACAAACAGAATTTAAATTAGGGGTTTGAGAAATTTTATCAACCTTCTATATAGTGTTCTGAATGTATGTTTCTATTGCAACTGGCCACTGGGTGTCACTATTGTCCTAAACCATAGAAAGTTATGCAACCTGCAAAGAATTCCAGGAGAATTAGGCATCCCTCATCCTAATCAGTACTCACTTTGCAAATACTCTGCCTGCTTATAAGCTGCTATCAGACTTACACCTCTGTATTCAGGCATCTTTTAATACTCTATGAACCATGCATATTAGCTTAACTTTCCTGTTTAAAGTAGAAGTAAGCTGTAATAGTCAAGGCTGACATGATAATTTATATAAACATGTATAAAATAAGTAGAAATGTGACCTTTAATAGTATATTTTGGTGGAATGGGACTTGCATGATTGCTGAATTAGTGTCAGAGCATAAGACTGATAGCGCACACCTACAGACACTGTGATCTTTGAGTTTAACCAGCTATTTAAAATCTCCGTCCATCCAACTCTGACCCTTTCTGCCCATGCAGATTCACCATACCCCCCTTTACGTCTGCTTCCCATGAAACGCGTCATTCAGCTAAATGGATACAAAGTGCATCTTCATGCTTTTTATAGTTCAGTTTATACTGGAATCAAAGTGAGCCAATGGGCTAAGTTACCTGAAACATGACATATAAAATGTCCCTAAGAACAAAACTGTTTAAACTTGTATGCATTTGAATAGACATCACATGCAAATGTAACCTTTTAAACACTGCGTGGAAACAGAGTACGCAGCTGCAAAGACAAATTGCTATTTGCATGCTAGAACGTATGTCCATTGCCCTCCTCATTGCTCAATAATAATCAGAGGAGACATTTTTATAGGGATCATAAAAAAATCCAAAATGACTTAACTTTTATATTTTTGATGGTCACTTTCTTGAGTGATTTTAACAGCATCTGTTTTAATAATCACATGTTCTGCCCTACAACTGTCATTAAACTGAGCTAAATTTTCTGAGCGTGGGCAATACAAAAGCATGTGATTTTACACAAGACAAGAAGTCTGTTCTCATACAACCTGGCATATATTTTTGCAAAATATTCAATTGTCCGTAATGTTTCCACGTGGCATCATAAAGGGATCTAATAACATGCAAAAAAAACCCATCAACATTGATATATATTGCTATTTCTATTTCATGTGTAATACAAAGAGATTAGTGTATATTCATGTTGCTGCTAGTAATTCTGCATGTTCTTTTATATCTCTAACCAAAGCACTCCTTTTAGCCTAAAACTGCTGAAGGATAACTTGCAGGTATTAAAATATTGTTTATTGCATTTAAACCAATAGGTTACTAGACCTTTCACAATGTTCACAAGGGGTAGATAGGAGGCTAGGTGTCCTAGAAATAGTGAAAACCTAGAAAACCTTAGCTCTTCGGTTTGGTTTGGTTGGTATTTCTTCAGCATTCTTCCTTTTTGTGCAAATCAGAAATGCCCATCTTTCACCATTGGGGATTTATAGCTCAGCAAAATCTGCAAGCCAGCCATCTTGGCTTTGGGAATGCATCAGTAATGTAAGAGGCACCATGTTTCCTCTAGTCTAGTTCCTCTAGTCTAGTTACCCATAGTGTCCAACCAGTTGCTTGCTTTTATACAGCAGACACTGATAAATGCTAGCATGTATTGCACCTGTTGTTACATTACCCTGGGTGGTCCATTTAAACTAAATTCTATTTGATCCTTCCTAGCATCCTGATCAACAATCAACAATGTCAAATACAAGGTCAGCCAGGTATTGTCAAGTACAATGACGTACAATGCCTGGAATCCTCAGTCAGCCAGATGGAAGCAATAATTTGTATTTGAAACCCTTATACACAGTAGAAACAAAACATAAATGATTTGGCTCCAATAAATGTTGCCTTGCAGGTCTTTAGTGGTTTATAAGTAAAGAAGCCTTCTAGTTCTATTTATTTCCTATGTTAATTATATTGGGAAACAGTAAAACCCAGTCCTTTAACCAAACAGTTTTTTAAAAAATATATTCTTTATTTCCAACACTTAAAACAGGTGATACAGAAGGCAAAAGGGGAGGGGGGATTCAGAGAAAGAAGGCATATGTAACATTCATGCTCGATAGTATCAAGTCTTGATAACAAGTATATATCTAGTACAAACAGTAGCCTTACCCGTGGTTAAATTATATTGACATTTGCGATAACTGTTTTGTCACCTAGCACCTAGCATTAATCCTGGGAGTGTGGGTTTGATTTTAGAAAGGTAAGCCAGGGTTCCCAGATTTCCCAAGTATAGTCTGCTAGTGTTGTGTAAAATGTGTGTGATTTCTTCCATTTTCATAGTACAGGTATCGGACCCCTTATCCGGAAACCCGTTATCCAGAAAGCTCCGAATTACGGAAACCTGTCTCCCATAGACTCCATTTTAATCAAATAATTCAGAATTTTAAAACTGATTTCCTTTTTCTATGTAGAAATAAAACAGAACCTTGTAATTGATTCCAACTAAGATATAATTAATCTTTATTGGATGCAAAACAATCCTATTGGGTTTAATTAATGTTTTATTGATTTTTTAGTAGACTTAAGGTATTGAGATCCAAATTATGGAAAGACCCCTTATCCGGAATACCCTTGGTCCCGAGCATTCTGGATAATGGGTCCTATACCTGTATCCTATACCAGGTGAATCCCTTCGTTATAGGATGGGGGGAAGATAGACAGACTGTGGGGAATCAGCGTTTTCGCTGCATGGAGTAAGTGTAAGGTGAATATGTCAGATAGAACAATTTTTTTGGGGAATAGTGTTCAATAAGATCATTGAAATATCGGTTTCTTTGATTGTGATTTGGGTAATATTAGTTTAACCAGAAGACTTAGAAGACTATCTAACACTAACACTATCTGCATGGAGTTACTGTTAGATATTCTTGAGCAGAGACTAATGTGACCAAATCAACATACTCTAAACAGCTAAATAATGGCCTCACTGTAAAAATAGTGCCAGAAATATCCTGTAAATTATATATTAAATAAAGTATCCCTTTTTGTAAAATATCAGGATATTATACATCACCGAGTAGTTCCATGACAATATAAAAGCACAAGGCTGAAAGCTTTATTTTTTTCTGTCAAACTTCCACTGATCAAAATTCATGATGAACCAAACCGAAGAATGAACTCACAGAGGATGTAGTATAACTGAATGAATATAACTTTAGTTTTAGAATTTCTGTTAGAGTTGTAAGGCAGCTTAATGGCAGCATGGATATTTATATAAGGAAGGCACACTTTCTGTCTTCTCCAGGCTCTTTTACATATTATTTTCTTTATAGCATAAATTCCCTGCAGTGACAGACTCTTTAAGTCTCACTGTCATCTAATCAAAATGATTCCAGCACTGGCACAGTGTACAACAAGTGCGCTCCATATGACTATTAGTATTAAAATGCTCTAGAAAGTCTGCATTGATACTGTCATTTAACTTGCATAACCTTCTAGAACATGTCTTGTTAGTAAATGCTTGTTGGCAAGTCCGATTCCTGTTGGAGATACACAGTATGCTTAGCTGACATTTTTAGAATGCATCAGAAACTAATGCTGAAGGACTATTTATGAGAAAATATTACAATTTAGTCTGACTTGTATCTCATTTTGCTATAATTAAACTTGTTAGAAGCAAATGCATCCTTTTCTTTCTTTGGGGGGGGGGGGGGCAGGTTACATATCAATATTGCATCAAACTCTAGAAATTCTAGAATATTTTACCAATTCAAGATGTCTTTGCTTTATCTGTCTTGCAATTATGTAAAACGAAAAAATTCATCTAATAAACTATAACTGTTTTAATACACCTACTACATCCTACTTTCTCATCCATATATTAGCAACAGCCATCATGTGAATTATCATTTCATTCTGTAATGAACAAGTTTCTTTATAATAATAAGTTCCTATCTTCCTAAATAATTCATATCTGACAAACATGATCCAGTAAATTCACAAGTAACCATATGCATAGAGCTATGGATAGAACAACCTTAGCTACTCATACATTGTTATAAGGGGACTCCAGCCAAACACAACTTGAGCATTTTGAACAGTAAACATAATTTCAAGAAATTTTGCAATAAACATTGATTTAAAAGTATGAAACCTTTTTTTGAATGTTAATGTTATAATATGGTTTGGAACAGTTACCTAAGCCTGGTACCCTGTTGTCCTGCTGATCTGGCTGACTACTTTGAGAAAAAAAATTGTAACAGTAGTCTACTGTCCTCAGCCTGCATCCTCCATATCCCAGTTTCCTGCACACGTGATGTCAATAAAGAAAGGAGCATCATAGTGCAATGCATTGTGGGTTATATCGTTCACGCATGCTGTCTGTAAGCTGCGGAGAAATAGTTACAATTTGTAACATAAAGGTTTTAGTCCCTCCTCCCCACCAGGATTTCTGGGGTTTCTGTGTTGTGTGGGGCTCTTTAACAAATTTTGGTTCACCTTTATGTATGGTCAGTTGGCCATGCATAATAGAAAATTACTAGGCATATATAAAAACAGAGCTTATCTATTATGCTGACACTCTAGGAAAATGTGCTGCATTGAGGGTAAAAAGACATCAGATTTATGTGCAGTTTTGAGCATAGTGCAATGCATTGACATTTCTTAAATAAGCGCCAATAAGTATTTGTTAATAAAGCTCTTTTGAAAAGGCAAGAAAACCCAACAATCCTTTTGACACCAAGCAAGTTCTTTATCTCATAGGCTCACTCAGATGGATAATCTGTTTGGGACCACTTAGTATGTGTGTGTTGGGAAAGAAGGTGTTATCACTTGCCTGGAAGTATAAATGATCATACTGCAAAAAAAAAAATGTAGGCACTCAACTGACCAATGACCAATTAGATTGCTGCAGCTCTCCTCTGTCTAGCTAATTCTGTTAATTCTGACTTGAGTCTTTTAACTGGCCTATGTGTGGCATGTTTTAGAGTTTTTAGACCACTATTTTAATTGGACTTATTTTATTACACATATCTACCTTTAATATAAATTGAAACTTTATTTATGAAGTGCCAACATATTCCACAGCACTATACAATAAATGGGTGCATACATTGAACATACAACATGACATACAAAGCACCCAGTAAATGATACAAGAGGTGAAGAGGGCCCTGTCAAAAAGAGCTTACAATCTATAAGGAGAAGGGGTGAGACACAAGGTGTGTGAATGGGCAAGATCAGAAGTAAGCAAGGTGAGAGAAGTAGCATAGGGTATTACATTTAGCAACATACTAAATTTATGCTAAACTAAATGAGGGTAAGCTTGTCTAAATAAATGTGTTTTTAGAGATCTTTTGAAGGCAGAAAGATTTAGAGAAATTCAGACAGAATGTGGGAGCATATTCCACAGAAGGGGTGCAACCCTTGCAAAGTCTTGTATGCGAGTGCATGAGGAGGTAATAAGAGAGGAGTTGAACTGCAGGTCAGTAGAGGAGCATAGTTGTTTGGTTGGTATCTAGAGATAAGTTCTGAGATGTAGGGTGGTATAAAAATGTAGTATAAACCAAGCAAAATGTATTCAACATTAATGAGTCACCTTTAGTCACAATGGAGCATTTCCATGATACTAGCAGCCCCTACTACAGGAATGGAATTGTTTAAAATGCAAATATTTCTGTCATTGTGCTTTAAAGTGCATACAGTGGACATGTTCTTCAAGAGTCCCCCAATGCAAGAAAACCCATGCAAGGTAGTGGGGCAGCATACAAACGCCATACAGATATTGCCCTGGTTAGAATCAATCAGTGGATTATGGCTCTGCAAGGTAGCAATGCTAACCGCTGTGCTTTAGTGATGACGGAAATAATAAAAATTTACAGCAAATGGTACAGTGAACCGAAGATATTTGATTACTTTGACAATAAAATACATACAAATGCCAGACAACAAAGAAAGAATATTTATTATTTTCTTTAAAAGAGGGGAGAAATCATCTGTGAAAATGAAACAAGAATTTAGTCATTGTGCATCTAATGTACGGTTGACATTTGTTCAGCTATCTTAGCTAATAAACATTAAGTAGCAACGCAAATTGCATCAATGTTTTCTATCAGATTTTAAACAACTGCTTTCATAGAGTTTAACAAGAGTATAAAATGATTCTGATTATAGGAGAGGGGAATTTTAAGTCTGATGTCATATTTTTTAAGGAGATAAATATGCTGACCTTTTTTTAAAGGACACAGATGTAAAACAGATGCTTATTAAAACATCACTTTAACTCACTAAGCTTTGGAGAAAATTACACACATATGCATGTAATATACATTATAAGATTCAGAGACAAAGCTATATCTGCTCAGCTACCTAGGAGATTAGGGGTCTAGGGTTCAGTTCTGACCAAAGCAGAATTTACATGGAGTTTGCACAGGTTATCCCTTTTTCATGGGTTTCCTGTTCTTCTTCCACAGTCTAAAACTTGGTGG
This sequence comes from Xenopus tropicalis, assembly GCF_000004195.4. Taxonomy (NCBI): domain Eukaryota; kingdom Metazoa; phylum Chordata; class Amphibia; order Anura; family Pipidae; genus Xenopus; species Xenopus tropicalis. Next base: position 120,059,558 of record NC_030678.2, on the reverse strand, counting down.
TCAACTAACTGGCTTGTGACAAGAGTGAATCTGGGTTGGGCTAGCTTAGGAACTCTTATATAAGACATGGCATAGTATAGTTGTCTTATACAGGGAGATATATTCAACAGATGTCTGCTCACCAGAATAATGCTATAAAGGTTTGTTTGTCAGTCCATTTTAGTGTAGTCATGATAGGGAATTGGATTAGATTATGCCAAATGGTCAAACTGTACTCTAACCACACTTACCCCCACCTCTTTCCAACTGTATAAAATGAAACATCAAATATTGTTACCTTCACTCCTGTGGCTCTATGTATTTATTAGCATTCAGTGATAAAATATTTCTTATCAACAGCATTGCTCCTTTTAAAGATATACTGACCAAGGCTGCATCTTTGTGGCCCTCCCACACACTTCAGACTCACCACAATACGGCCTAGTAAAAGCATTTGGAAATGATCTTAAAAAAGTAAATAAAAGTTCAATGTCTTTAACCACCCTCTATCTGGTACACAATGTGCATGGGGCCCTTTGGGGTTCGACCAACCGAACCAACTCGGACGTGTTCAACAAAACCGAATTGTTAATGAGACTTAAAAGTAGGTGCATTTTTAGTGTTGTTGTTCTTCTGGCTATGTTTTATAAAAAGATTTATACTTTAGGTTATATTCAATATTATCCAAGCAGAACAATCTCTTCAAGGATCCAGAATTTTACAATCCATAGGGTGTTATAAAAAAACGATTCATCTTCTTTATAGTAGAATGCTAAATTGAATATGGTGAAGCACAGCAAGTGGAAATCAGACATTCTTTTATCTTATGTTATCAAAATGTGATTTTATCTCTTCACTGTTCCATGAATTCCTTTCAAATTTCCTTTCGGCTGCAAGATAATTAATGACTGAAGCAAGATAATGGGGAAGCACAATGACAAACAGATGAAAATATAGTAAAAATGGATGAAATCGGCTAAAAAAAACAAAAAAAAAACAATGCTAAGATTTTCTATAACTAACAGAACATTTGCCATTTAATTGTATTTTCCTGATTTGCTTATATATAAGGATACCTGATGCAGATCAAGTGTATCCACAGACTACCTGCTACTGACAAGATGATAAATGCTAATTCTATCCTATAATTTATGTGCATGCAATTTAAGAAACTTTAGCACCTTAGTGTCTTATCTCTGGCACGACAGACTTGATATTAAAATGATAATTATCTGCGCTACAAAATCACATTTCTAGGCACACATTGGTAATGTGTGAACATTACACATTTTAGAAATAAAAAAAAAAACAACAAAAGGAAGAAAAACGCAAAGTTGCTGATTTGTTCTACTATAGCTCTTTAAATAATAATTATATGGAGATTTTCTGGTCTTATAGCAATGAATGTACTTTAGTAAGGGAGAGACAAAATTTTAATTAGGCCTCCAAGCTGAATTTCTGACACTTTCCCACTTTACCTGGCATGTGTAATTAGTGTAATTTTCAGTCTCATTAAACTGTTCTTGTTGATAATTGTGTTCCTGGCTAACCTTACTTCCCTTGTATATTAATGTACAATATATAGTAATTTAAAGCTTAAGTCCATATCTTTCTTTGAGTCGCATGTTCCTTGTCTACATCCCTGGAATATCACTGTACATCAGACTGACCTTGCTCCCTGGTTAGGGACATTGCTGACATGTGTGTCACCCTAAAAAAATATTGCCAACTCTGATTCTTAAGTAGGAAGGTTCTAGAAATATTCTCCATACAATGAAGTTGAACAAGATGAAATAGGATGCAGTGGGTCTGCTCCCCAAAAAGAGAGAAGTCCTTATATGCATAATTCAGTGATCCCCCACCCGTGGTTCGGAAGTAACATGTTGCTCTCCAACCCCTTGGATGTGCTTCCCCGTGCCTCAAGCAGGGGCTTATTTTTGAATTCCCCCCCCTGGGGGGGTTTTTTTTGGGCAAGTTTTTGGTGCATAAAAACCAAGTATAAATGCAAACAGAGCTTCTGTAGCTGTCAACAACATAAGGTTATAAGTACCAATATAGCTTTATTGCCCCCCAGAACTTTTAATGCTGTGTTGCTCCCGCACATTTTTCATTTAATGTGGCCTCAACCGGTATAAAAGGTGGGACCCTGCATAATTAAATGATACTATATGGTGATCCCTGGAGCAGGAATCATGGTGATGTGTGGCTACTGAGAAAGTAGCAAGATAAAAGGCTCCACTTAGAACCTGCAGACATTTTTTTCTTACTGCTAGCAATTCTGACTGATGTCATTAGGAGCAAAAGATCATGCCTTTAATAACGCAAGAAGGGTTTACCGTGGCAGGACATGTGGCAGACCCAGGGGCTAATAAGGCTAGCTAATTGTAGTTTTCAGAAGGAAACAAATCAGAAATTGTTTTGCCCAAATAAAAACTATGAAAACAAACAAATGTACACCTGTCTCCCTACAGTGCCAAAAGCATACCAATCTGTTCATGAAGGCACTGAAAAACTGCAAATTACATGACATTTGTATCTTAACAAATAAGTTTGAGCCACTGTGATAAATTGGTAGGTAAGTGCACATATTAAGAATGAAGAGTTAGATCAGTAAAATAAGAAAAGTTTTGGATGTTTTATTGATTTGATGTGCCCTGACTTTTATTTTTTATCTGTGCACGAGGCTATATTCTTTATCTGACATCTATATTTTATCTCAAGTTTATCAGTGAATTTAACATGCTTCAGTTGAGATGTGACTTAAAAGGTTCTGAAATTACAGTTCAAACGCTTTAACTTTTAATGTCTGCTGTCGCAAGCATGGGAGATTTTGGAGCTCTGTAGTTAGTTTGGGTACTTTGGGGATAAATGAATTAAAGTGTTGTATGCACTTATTTTGGTGGACTAATTGCCACAGTGCATAACAACATATGTTTTATTCTGCATACTGTAACTTTTGCACTGTGTTTTAGGCATGACTATTCTGTCCCTTAAAGTGTACATAATAAAACATGCATATTGCATGCCAAAATAGTATAATATGTATATGAACTTCCATTTACAGTATACATACAGTAAATCAACAATTATGCACCAAACTGTGGTGACTTTTTTTAGTTGCCATTTACAGCAGTCACTTAAAGGGTCACACTAAAATTGCTTCCCCTGCCAGAGATGCAGGCTAAAATTGCCCCCCCCCAGCAGTAGGCCATCTGCTACTTGTGTGGGCAGCCATGTTGTGGCACAAAATTGGAACTCATATGCTAACACTTGACATATTTGCACTGGTGCGCATGGCAATCAACTATTAATTTGTATTAAACTTCATGTATCAGGCTGAACAAATCTAATCACTCACCTTGGTGCAAATATGTCCAGTGTTAGCAAATGAGCGTAAGGGCATATTTGTTATAGTGTGTAAGTCAACATCACCAGCAGTTGGATTTGAACCACCAAGTTAGAAAACAAAAACAAAGATCTGAATGGTTGCTATGGGCAGAATCACCAGTGATGTTGGCTTACACACTATGATAAATATGCATCAGGAAAATAATTTAGAAGCCAGCTTAACTTTTCACTGAAACCTTGCCAATAATGATATTCACAGAAGGACCATGTTAATGTTCTCAGTATGACAGTATGCAACGCTGAGCAGCTTAGGGTCTTTTTCTATTTTATTTTTTAACCTACTGTATTTTCAGGAGCACATCCTGCTCCTGTTTGTGATTTTTTTTTTATTATATTACAATTATAAATATGTTCTATCTTCCTTAACCTTTTCACTTATCATTCTTTAGTCATCTGTACTTGTAGCCCCTTTGACAGGACATCTTTCTTTTCTTGTAGTTGTTTCGCTGCTGACAATACGTGAAAGGATCTGAGATGAAAATTAATTGCAGCTGTACAAATTTACCAAGGGAAATGCTGTTGTGGGTTGCTTATTTACCCTTTGGGACACATTGTCAGAAAAATCACAGCAGCAATCTATCAGTAAATCCAATGTTTGTGAAGCTTGCACAACAAATTCTACTGAATAAGGGAGTTGTCTTTGGGAATCACAATTCAAAAATAATAAAGCTGTTTAAGTTAAAGGCACTTTGTTCATCTTACTATCAAAATAAATGTAAAGGAGCATACATTTTTATTAAAACAATGCACTTTAAAAACACTTTAAAATGTAAAAAAAATCATACAACACATTCACCACCAAACAATATGTAGGAGATCAGATAACTCTTCCTCCTGTTCAGCTCCTGAACAGTTACAGGCAAGTAAGCAATCCAATTGGCTAGGAGACAGCAGAAAGGCCTGAGGCTTGTTGTGAGCCCCAGGGTACATCTGGGAAAAAAGAAGGGCCCCAAAAACCCTGGGTTTGGTGCCCAATCTACAGGATGGGGCAGTTGAGGCTATAAAGGATCACTTGCTGCAACTCTCAGCCAGAAAGAGTAAGCTGGGCCACGAGGTGAGGCCTGGAGCTCCAGTTGTGCAGAGACGGCCCATCCTGTTCCCTGCCAAGTGACTAGCTGTACAAAAGGTGATGGGTGCCACTGTGGAGAGTGCCTGTAAACCCCCAGTTGGTATTGCCTCTGAGAGCACCTCAGTAAGTGAACCGCCAATAGGTGGGGGTGAAATTGGCAAGGATACAAGTAGGTGGATCCTGTGTAAGGGCAGGTCTTGTGTATGTGCCTACTAGTTCCAAGGAAAGGACCTTGGGGGTAATAGCACTACCATGGGGTATAGGAACTCTTAAGAAGTTTTGTTTCTACTAATATTATCTTGTATCTGTGGTAGAGTATTCATTATAAGTTATGATTGTATGTTGCCATCAAATTTATGTGCTTCATTAATTATTTATATATATATTTTTTTTTTTTTGCATGGTTTGCCCATTATTCACATTATAAGTTAAATGCTAAAACATTTTTAGCTGAGTGCACATTCTGTATTCTTTAAAGTCAGTGGAAAAGATGTATGTGAGAGATGTGCTTTGAATTGCTACATGTTTTGTGCGATTCCTTCCATAACCAGAAAACCTGAATTTTCTGAATATGAATTTCTCCATATTTGCATGAAATCCCTCACCAGAATAAATAGGACTTTTTAGTTGATTTTAGCTGACCAGCATGGAATAAAAGCAAAAATATTTTGTTTAACGTTTTTAATTTAAATAAAAACTGGATCAATGCAGAAGCATTAAATATTATGAGCAGGTTGCAGCTGTTCACTGAAAATGTATGTCATATGTTTGCGCCATTACACTTTATAATGTATCAACATGTCACATGATATTGGTAAACCAGTAAGGGTCCACTACTATAGATCATTTTTTTTAGTGAGGGTGCAAGTTAGCCTTACTATCTGTCACTAGGAGTGTTTTTTCTCACTCCTACCATGCAACTTTTTTTGTATGTTTTTTCTTGGAAATTTTTTTTTTGTCCCTACAGTTTTGTGAATAAAATAATGGATACAGAATTATGACACAAATTCATGCCTGGATTCGCTCATCACTAGTCATAATTCTATATATATATGGAATCCTTTGTTTTGAGAAAGGTCCTCTTAGCAGGACCGAAATGTTGACAAACAAATCAAATTTTTCACTCATTCATAAGTCCTGCGAGTGCTCATTTTTTTCATGCAGATATTTTTTAAAATCATTTGTTCAAGTTTCAGATATAAAATGTCCATCAAAAAACATCTTGGGTTTAAAATCTTTTGCACAGTGCCATAATAACAACATGTATTAAAGGAGAAGGAAAGGCTAAATCACTTGGGGGTTCCAAAATGTTATCCCCTCCCCCCAGTCATTGTAATTGCTTACCTGAAACCCCCTGGTGGCAGCAGAAATTTAGGGGCGGCATGCATCCCAGCCACACCAGAATATTTTGCCCGCATATGGAGCAATGGGGAGAGGACACACAGAAACTTTAGCGTGGTACACATACGTGCAAGCGCCGTGGGAATGGGGGGGGGGTGCACATGTGCCGTTGAGGGGGGCGGGCAGCAAAAGGGGGCGGCCTCGGGGCATCCCATTCATAAATCCGGCCCTGAGGGTGTATGCATTCCTTCTTTCTGCTTCGGTCTTAGCGCATGCGCAGTAGAGTGTTGAGCCGACATTAATGCTCAACTGTGCACGCGTTGGCCCCGGGATTCTGGAGAATGAAGACAGGAGGAAGAGGAACACTCACTCGCATATACCCCGGGCCAGTGCATTTTTCTCCTGTTACTGCACCGGTCATTTGGCACCCCCCAGTGGTTTAGCCTTTCCTTCTCTTTTAAAGTCTATGTTAAAAGAACCGAACTGAATGGGATAACCTTACAATTTAATAGATAGTCTGCAGATAAAATGTGAAAAGCCTGTTTTTCCTGCAGCCTGAGGGACACAGAAGGTCTTATTATAGTCAAAGCAGATGTATTCTAGCTCTAATAAACACATTTCTGCAAGAGAGTATAAACAAGAGCCTTGCTTCCTACAGTAGTAATACAAAAATATAGAGTTGTTCAGTGTGAAGTATACAAAAAGTATTCAGTAATTTGGCAGACAATCCACTGAATTTGTGGAGACAAATTGGGAGTATTTCTTGACACATCAAATCACATTTTACTGAAATGAGAAAGAGCTAGGATAACTGTAGCCTGCAGCCAAAAAACCAAGTGAGTTATTATGTTCCATTTACTTTTGCAGATCTGTAATGGGGTTATATCATCTCTGGATTCCTGTAGAACTAAGTTTCACACAGTTTACACAAGTACTTTTGCAAGTACCTGTACTAGTCAAAGAAGGGACTTATACAAGATAATAGAAAGTTTTGCAAAATTACATTTTTATAATATTCAGAAAATGGTATAATGAACGGAACAAAAATATGTGTGCTTCTGCCGACAGAAAAGTATAATTGATACACAAATGAATGCAAATAATATTATAATCGTGAACTTTACTGACCATGTCTAAGTTAATATGACACTAGTATTATATGGATTCATCTTATTTACTAATGGCTTTGAAAAACCATGACCAACATGTTGAATGAAGTATTTATACCAATGGTCTCAAATGCTAAAGTATTACAGGTATTTAGAAAGCTCTGAATTACGGAAAGGTAATTTCCCATAGACTCAATTTTAATAAAATAATTCAAAATGTTAAAACCTATTTCCTTTTTCTCTGTAATAATAGGACAGTGACTTGTACCTGATCCCAACTAAGATATAATTAATCCTAAGTGAAGGCAAATCAATCCTATTGGGTTTGTTTAATGTTTAAATGTTTTTCTAAATAGATTTGAAGGTAAGATTTTCCAAATTACAGAAAGCATAGGCCTCAAGCATACTTTACACTATTATGGTTCTTATGATAGTATTTCTATTCACTGTTAACTTTTTGATTAGAAATTGTCAGCATCGTAGTTGACTTATACGTATATTACATAGGTTTTCTGCCTAGCAACATCTCTGGGGAAAAATGAAGCCTCTGCTAGCATAACACCAAGCTAACAAGTTCAACCTGACCTTGACTTGATGTCTTAGAAACAGATTAACATCTTGCGATTCCATCACGTGCAAAGCTAAAACTATGTGACATTTTTCCCTGACGCTGGGCACATGCAGACTCCCCGGTGAACAAAAATCATACATCCACACTAGATCTGATATACTGTGCAGGCTTTTAGAATTTGTACGTTTCCAGTCACATACCTTAAAAAAAGGTTTTTAAAACTATTAAAATTTCTTCTGCCCCCAAACTATGCACCTCCTCACTCCCTAGCAGCTGGCACTGCTATTATAGATTTTACCCATATACAAAACTAAGCTGAAAAATGGACCAGTACATTATATCTCTGCCACCTTTCACACTTTTTTTCAATTTCATTAAATGTTGAAATTCTAATACTTTAGAGCTAGGCTACATTCTATCCTTTTTGCCTTTGTCTCAGTCTTTATTTACAGTTAAACAAGTCCCTCTTGTCAATTATCTGTTTCTCTAGAAATAAATTGAGAAGCAGTCAAGCAGAAAGAAAGCAAGAAGATATCAGTTCTAAACAGAAATTGGGGATTCCAGGGGATGTGATATTTTTCTTATTGTCCTCTTAAGCTCCTGGAAGAAACAAAATCCAGCATCAAGAGTGACATCTACCATTATAGGAAAACCCAGAGGAGACCAATGAGAAATACAGCAGAGTAGGAAAAAAACAACCAAGAAGGATATCAAACCAGAGTGGTCCTGGGACCCAACCAGAGAAACACTAACTGAAAGTACATGTCGTATAACTATTTCTTACTCCAGATTTTAGCTCAAGTTATAATTACCAAGATGTAATATAATATTTGTAAAAAAAAACAAAAAAAACCTTAAGATCAGTGCTGTAAACAAAATTACCCCCTTCAAAGACTATGTTCGACATGAAGCCCAAATATTTTGTCTAAATTGACCTGCTTATTATAGCAGTGATATAAAGTTATGTATTTGAATGAAGAAAATCAATCATATTTCCTATCAAAATGTTCTACTGTTTCAAAAACATATTGTAGAGTGGGTATATTATGGTAACCAGAAAGAAAGTGTGATGATCTATTTCTGATATAAGGGTTATTTGTTGTTGTGTTCACATAAGTAATTGTTTCTCATATGTGTTGTTTGATGAGACTGCAAATTTGCCTCCCATAACCCATAGCAAAAACACAAATTTAAAAAATGGCACTATTGACAATATGCTGTTTTTGTATGTTTTTTTACAGCATCAAGCTATCCTCTGTGGTCTGCACTTGATGCAAATTGGTAAGAGGGCAAATCTGCAGCATACTTCTAAGCTAAACTATCTAGGGAAGAACAGCTAGTGCAATAACAAAAACCTTAACGTAAGCGCTTACATAAAAAGCTTCACCAGGAGATCAGAAAAAAAATCCTACAAGCCAGTCACATCTGAAGGTGGTTAAAATACCCCCTGAATATCTTGTGTTTACAATTTGTAGCACCACCCAATAATAAATATCCTTTAGTTATTGTTTAAATCTGACATCTCCTTTACCCTTCCTAAGAATCCTTCTTATTTCTTAAAAAGGGATGCTATAAATATTGGATGGGAATTCATTATCCAAAATGGTTGGGAACTAAGATTTTCCAGTTATGGGGCCTATCTATTGCATGCATTAAGGGCTGTGACACACGGGGAGATTAGTGGCTGTGCGACAAATCTTCCTTGTTGCGGGCGACTAAGTTCCCAAAAATGCCATCCCACTGGCTAGAATGCAAATCGCCGGTGGGATGGCGTATGTGGCGCCGCAATTTGCCGAAGTTTCCTCTCAAGGCAAGTTCGGCAACTTTGGCAAATCACTGCACTGTGTATGCCATCCCAACGGTGATTTACATTCTAGCCAGTGGGATGGCATTTCAGGGAGATTAGTCGCCGTTGACAAGGAAGATTTGTCGCGCGGCAACTAATCTCCCCTTGAGTCACAGCCCTAAGGCTTCTAATAAACTTGTTATCATTAAATCATCTCCTAATCATTATAAAGGTTCAAGCTAAACCCAAGTTGTATAAAAAAAAAAAAAAACAGCAAATTTCCACCTGGGAAAAGGATTGTATGGTTAATTACTGAATTAACTTTTATGGTTGTGTTTGGTTTAAACAATGCCAATTTACCAATCAGTTAGGTGCTGATATATATAATTCAGTTTTTAGAGCAAGTTATTTTTTCATACCTTTTGTTAATATTCTCAAATATTTGCAAATTTCCATTGCAATATAACATGTAGCAGACCAATTGCAATATTATCGTTTCCATCTTTTTGGGGGATAAAAGAATGCTATTCATTAAAGCTTAACCAGACTAAAGGAAATGCAGCCAGTTCAGCATTTAAAACATTCTTTGGAGATGGAAACCAAAGAAACCCAGAAAGAAATAACATGTTCAGTCAAATATACTTTTAGGATAAAATAGAATTCAGTCACTAGTGGTACATACAAAGGTAGCCTACCAAAGCATACATTGTATGTGTAAATATTTGCTCAGAATGCAATAAATAAGAACAAAGCTCATTTTGAGGAAAAAATGCACATATAATTGTAGGTTTACAAGAAGGGACTTAACGCAGTGAAGCAAAATGCGAAAAAAGTGAATAACATTTTTATATGGAATGTATATTTGCCCTAGAACTGCTTCACTTTGGCATTGATACATTTTCCCTTAAGAAGCTTGTTAAGAAATTTAAATCAGTGCTAATGTGTTTCATAGAATGAAGCCAAGGGATTGTTTCTCTAGTGAATCTATGTATTTGCTGTTGGGCAGATCATTAAAATGTCTTTTACCTCAGCTACCAACATTATATCATACTGCTTATTCCTGAGACATGCTAATATCCTCATGCTAAAGTTATTATAGCTCTTTGTAAAGTATATCTAGTGCTGGAATATTATGAATTAAGCCAGCAATGCCATCTGATGATTCAGATTTGGCCCTTGGGACCTAATATGTTGTCCACCATAATTCTCTGTCATAAGAACGAGTTCCATTATGGCATATTTACGTCTACATCTCCTGCTGATTTATGTACTGATAAGGTGGATTTAGAATTGATGCAAAATACTTGATGATGTGGGGTTTTATACCCCATTAGTAAACACTGAAAAAACTTTAACTCCATCCATGCTTATATTGTAAAAAAATAAAAAAAGAGACCTGCCTAAACCTGCCATGCATGCCCAATCCCCTATGTACTGTCTTTTTTTCCTGTAGCTTTCCTTAAATAATATTGCTAAAACCAATAAAACATTCATAACATTAAAGTTTTAAAGATAAAGTATGTAGTATTCCTAGGGGCTGATTTACTAATCCACGAATCCGAATCCCGAACGGGAAAAAATTGGATTGTAAATGAACATTTTGCGACTTTTTCGTATTTTTGCAATTTTTTTCGTCGCCTTCGCGACTTTTTCGTAGCCGTTACTACTTGCGCGAAATGTCGCAACTTTTTCGTAGCTGTTACGAATTGTCGCGACTTTTTCGTATTGAGCACTTGGAAACGGCGGGCAAACCTTTCCGACTTGATTTTTTTTCCGCATGATTTTGGAAGCCTCCCATAGGACTCAATGGCACTCTGCAGCTCCAACCTGGCCCAAGGAAAGTCTCCCATAGGGCTCAATGGCACTCTGCAGCTCCAACCTGGCCCAAGGAAAGTCTCCCATAGGACTCAATGGCACTCTGCAGCTCCAACCTGGCCCAAGGAAAGTCACGATACTGAAGCTTGAATGAATCCGAAACTTTTGTACTCGGCGCGACAGTACAATTTTTTCGCGACAATCTACGAAAAAGTCGCAAAATACCGATCATTATGAAAAAACCGTATTTGGGCGCTTACGATCCGTTCGTGGATTAGTAAATCGCCCCCCTAGTCTTACAAATTATAAAAAATGTAAATGTGTCCATCCATATAAAAGTTAAAACTGCAAATTACAAAGGAATTATAGTCAACAATTTACTAATGAGCTCACAAGGTTTGCTGGTTTTATTATTAATAGCCAGTAATAGGTTTTTAACAAAAAATGCAAAAATAATATGGAAATAAGGGGTCATTTGTTGATGGCTGGATTGGGCGAAAAAAGCAGGTGCAAGCCGTTATGATTTTTTGCACAGTGTTTTACTGTTAGCATCTCTGGCAGGAAGTTCTGCAATAGTTCACACAGCACCTGATCTGGGAACTAGCACTTATATTGTAGTGTCACCCACTGTGACCTACAGCACTTATATTTGCCTATTTGTGTCTGTAAGTTACCCTCCCATATACTGTAGATTGTAAGCTCTTCAGCGCAGGGACCTCAATCCTCTTGTGTCTTTGACTCTTAACTTATTGCAGCTATATCTTTTATTTATTTGTATTTATTGTTATACTTTGTATTTATCTATTATCTTAATAACCCCCCTGTTTGTATTAATGTATTCTACTGTACAGTGCTGCGTACATAAGTAGCGCTTTATAAATAAAGATATACATACATACATACAATAGAAGGGCCTATGTTTCCCAATATATAAAGCAGTACTAAGTATTTGTAGGTGTCATTCAGATGTGCAAGTTATATTATAGACAAATAGGGGATGTTCTTTTTTCCCCATAAAAATGATCAACCCACCAGAGGCCACCCTTTTAGATTAGAGGAACAGAGCTTCCATTTGAAGCAGTATAAGTGGTTTTTCACGGTGACGGCAGTGAGGTCGTGGAATGCCCTTCTGGATGATTTCTTGAACAAGCATAATATCTAACGCTATTGTGATACTAAACTCTACAGTTAGTATTGATGTTGGTATATATGGTTTATGTATGTGAATGTATAGATAAGTCGGTATAGGTTTATGTGTGTGCGATGGGGTTTACTTGGAGGGCTTGAACCTGATGGACTTTTTTCAACCCAATTTAGCTATGTGAGTTAGGGAGATCCAATTCAGTGTCAGGTGCAGAGTATAGCATGACCTAGATGCAGAGGAACAATGTTCCATGCCTTAGCCTTTCATGCAGGCTCATGGATAAGGGCAGTGGCAGATGGGGAGATTAGTCGCTCTACGACCAATCTTCTGTGCCACTGGGCAATAAATTTCCCTGCAATGCCATCCCACCGGCAAGAATGTAAATCGCGGGCGATTTACATTTTTGCCGGTGGGATGGCATTGCGGGGAGATTAGTCGCCCACAGCAATGAAGATTTGTCGCGGGGCAACTAATCTCCCCGTCTGTCACTGCCCCAATGACCACAATCGTTTCTTACCCCAATAAAGGTTAATAGTAAATATAAAACTAGGAGGCAGATATACTACATTAATAAATATGATTTACGTCTCATGCCTTTTTCCTTACATAAAGAACAAAGTGTGATGGTGTACTCCATTAATACTGTAGTTCAATGGACACATTGGGTTTATCAAGCAACTCGCTGCTAGGAAAATAGTGGGGGCACACGTGTGCTTGTGGTTGTATATGACCCCTTATGATTCAGAATAATAAAAGCTAAAATGTATGTTATGCAGAGAAAAAGATGATAATGACATAATGATGATAATGATTGCATCCTATTTTTGCATTGTATTGTAAATTAGCATAGTACCCTGTCCTGTCACACAATACAATCACACAACAATACACAATAATACATTAAGAAAGAAAGGATACAAACATAGGTCATTTACAGAGCCCCAGATAAAGACTCCAGGGTCTGGCTGTGCTCTGCACCGAGCATCAGATTGGAGATCTGCCTTAAGCAGGCAATAAGTGCAGGCTTCCATTTTTGACTGCTGAATGCAACAGTTGTTTTCACTTTGCTCCCTACCTTGCACTTGATAAATGACTCCTCAAATGTTGCTTATGGTTTTATTTGCATATTCAAATGACTAGTTAAATGATAAAATCATTACAATTATATCAATGCCATTTACAATAAAAGAAAATACAACCTTGTTAATTGCAACACATTTTTACATTGTCATATTACTACTTTGCACTATATATATATATATATATATATAGTTATTTAGACTGCACACCACCCCACCTCACACTTTGAACCTCTTCTTCATCACTTTAGTATACACACTGAGAGGGATAAATTAGCATGTGTAAGGGTAATATTTACATAACCATTTAACGTAAAGTGTCTATGTAGCTTAACACTCCTCTCTGCAGGAAAAAATAGGAAAACAGGTATCGGACCTATTATCCAGAATGCTTAGGACCTGGGGGTTTCTGGATATCTTTTCATAATTTGGATCTCCGCATCTCAAATCTACTAAAAAAACATTTTTTTCTGCCTCCAATAAGGATTAATTACATCTCAGCTGGGATCAAGTACAAGGTACTGTTTTATTATTACAGAGAACAGGGAAATCATTTTTAAAATATTGAATTATTTGATTAGAATGGAGTCTATGGGAGATGGCCTTTCCATAATTCTGAGCTTTCTGGATAAGGGGTTTCCGTATAAGGGGTCCCATACCTGTATACCAGTGCTGTCCAACTGGCGGCCCCCTCTGTGTGGCCCCCCACCTGTCTGGCTGCTTTGAGATTAACTGGCCCCCTGCATGGTTCTCACCTCAGATTCAGGCTGTAATCCCCCTGTATTGTTTAAACATGTAATCCCCTGTGTTGTTCACACCTTTTAATCTATGTGTTGTTCACCCCCTGCAGTGTTCACACCTCAGGCTCAGGCTGTAATCGCCCACATTGTTCTCCTGTTCACACCTCAGACATTGTATGTACTGCCCGGCCTATGCTGCCTGTGTATATGGCATACATAGGCAGCATAGGGCAGGGAGGGTATGGCACACACAGACAGCATAGTACAGAAGAACAGGAACAGCACCTCTTGTCTTTGTAGATTAAAATGCCTTTATTGCAAAGTTTTTTGGGGCAAACAACAACAGCTGCAACGTTTCAGGTCACATAAGACCTTTTATCAAGCACAGGCAGCATAGGGCAGGCAGAGTATGGCACATAGGCAGCATAGGGCAGGGAGGGTATGGGCAGGTAGAGTATGGCACACACAGGCATGGTAGGAAAGGCAGAGTATGGCACACAGGCAGCATAGGGCAGGTAGAGTATGGCAAACACAGGCATGGTAGGGCAGGCAGAGTATGGCACACACAGGCAGCATAGGGCAGGCAGAATATAGCACTTACAGGCAGCAGAGTGCTGCCTGTGTGTGCCATACTCTGCCTACCCTGTGCTGCCTGTGGGGGAGGTGAACCTGGCAGGGGTTTGTTCTGGGAGTTTGTTAGTAGTTGGAAATAGCCATGAAATGGTCCCTAAGGTGTGTAATTATGTGATGAGGGGAATTCCACAACTTCACAGCTCTCACTGTAAAAAATCCTTTCCGAATGTTTAAATGGAACCTCCCTTCTTCTAAACGGAGTGGGTGCCCTCGTGTCCGTTGGAAGGACCTACTGGTAAATAAAACATTAGAGAGGTTATTATATGATCCCCTTATATATTTATACATAGTTATCATGTCACCTCTTAAGCGCCTCTTCTCCAGTGTAAACAGACCCAACTTGGCCAGTCTTTCTTCATAACTGAGACTTTCCATACCCTTCACCAGCTTAGTTGCCCTTCTCTGGACCCTCTCTAACTCAATAATGTCCCGTTTGAGCACTGGAGACCAAAACTGAACAGCATATTCTAGATGGGGCCTTACCAGTGCTCTGTAAAGGGGAAGAATAACCCCCTCCTCCCGTGAATCTATACCCCTTTTAATACAGCTCAAAACCTTGTTTGCCCTTGCAGCTGCTGCCTGGCATTGCTTGCTACAGCCAAGTTTATTATCTACAAGGACTCCAAGGTCCTTCTCCATTATGGATTTGCCTAGTGCAGTCCCATTAAGGGTATACGGGGCTTGCATATTTTTACATCCCAGGTGCATGACCTTACATTTATCCACATTAAATCTCATCTGCCACTTAGCTGCCCAGATTGCCAGTTGGTCAAGATCCTGCTGCAGGGATGTCACATCCTGGATAGAATTGACTGGTCTGCAGAGTTTTGTGTCATCTGCAAACACTGATACATTACTCATAATACCCTCCCCCAAGTCATTTATGAACAAATTAAACAAAAGTGGACCCAGTACAGAACCCTGAGGGACCCCACTGAGAACCTTACTCCAAGTAGAGAATGTGCCATTAACAACCACCCTCTGTACCCGATCCTGTAGCCAGTTTTCTATCCATGTGCAAACGACTTCACTAAGACCAACAGACCTTAGCTTAGAAAGCAGTCGTTTGTGGGGAACGGTATCAAATGCTTTGGCAAAATCCAAATAGATTATATCTACTGCATCCCCACTGTCCAGCTTCTTACTTACCTCATCATAAAAAGCAATTAAATTGGTCTGACATGACCTGTCCTTCATAAAGCCATGCTGATTACTGCTCATAACGGCATTCTCCACTACATAATTTTGAATGTGATCCCTTAACAAGCCTTCAAATAACTTGCCCACCACGGATGTCAAACTTACAGGCCTATAATTGCCAGGCTGAGATCTTACTCCCTTTTTAAATATGGGAGTGACATTCGCCTTCTTCCAATCCCTAGGTACCATACCTGATGAGAGCGAGTCTGAGAATATCAGAAACAAGGGCCACTGCAATTCTGCCCCTAGCTCTCTCAGTACCCGAGGGTGTATTCCATCTGGCCCCGGTGCCTTGTTTACATTTATCGTGTGTAACCCTTTAAGCACCATATCCTGTGCCAACCACTGTATAGTTGGAGCTGAGGCAACAGTGCAGCTATTGGGTGAGACTTGGCCCACTGGCTCCTCTACTGTATACACAGAAGAAAAGAACTGGTTAAGCACATCTGCCTTTTCTGTATCCGCTGTAACCATATTGTTATTATAACTCAATGGGGCCACACCCTCAACCTGCATCTTTTTACTATTAATATACTTAAAAAACTTTTTGGGGTTAGTCTTGGCCTCGGCTGCGATGCGCTCCTCATTTTCTATCTTTGCCTTCCGGATTGCTGTTTTACAACACTTGTTATAGTGTTTATATTCATTAAACGCAGCTACTGTCCCCTCTGACTTATATTTCTTAAAAGCTTTCCTTTTTTTCCCTATTAACTTCTTTACCTCAGAGTTAAGCCACATAGGGTGATTCTTAACACTTCTACTTTTTCTTATTAATGGATTGAATTGAGAACAGTAATGATTTAATATCATTTTAAATGACAACCATTTCTGCTCTGTATTTTTATCAGAAAACATAATGCCCCAATCTATGCCCTGAAGCGCTGCCCTTAAGGAGCTAAAATTTGCCTTCCTAAAATTCATTGGCTATCCAGGTGAGGAGGGCATATGGATTGTGTGTCTTATGACATAATAAAATTCTTTCATATATGAATAACAGTTGATATCCGCGCAGTGAAGACTAAGCATTTGGGTTTTTGCTGCACTACCACCATTGTGATAAAATGGGTGTGGTTTGAAGTGGGTGTAGTTTAAAAGGGGGAGTGGTCAAAACTGGCTTCCATTAGCGGCCCTCCACCACGTATGCTAGAGAAATTCCGGCCCTCGGCACCGCAGAAGTTGGACAGCACTGCTGTATACTAATGGATGAATGTTGAATTTTGGCATATTTTTGCTTAGAATGATAATTCCCTACAACATTGGCAATTTACTACAAGACAAGTAGGATGCGTTTTTGTGAATTAACTTCATATTAGTGAACATTCCCTTTAAATTTAAAAAATGTATATCTTTTTGACAGGCAAAATTTTACAGTGAATTTTCTCCTATCTACTAATTGTCCAAGAATAAATATTCACCATGAGAAATTTCTCCAGGTTGAGGCTGGCGATCAGCCATTATAAAGAAAAAGCAGCCACATTTGCATCTCACTGTCTACATGACCTGCTACATATCTCACATATGTCATTTCTTCATCGTGAAAGGCTGAATGCAGCTCTTTATATTTGCACTTTGCAGTGTCCAGCATTGTAAATGAACCCTGCTGTTTGTTTGAAATAAACAAACACAATGTATTTAGGGTGCAATTATTAAGATACAAACACTAGCTTTAGAATAACAAAAGCTTCTATTCTGTTCCAACATGATATTAACCCTAACCTGAGGCAGAAGAACTGCCCAAATCTCAGATTTAACACCAACATTTTGGTTTAAAAGAACAGCAGCACCATTTTTTTTTAAATACTTAATTCCTCCCAAAACAGCTATAAATGATAGGTAAGGCTTATTTCCCCTTGGATTTTTTTTAAAATATCTAGGTTTGAATTTGACTTGTGAATTGCCCAATAAGAAAAAGTTAAAAAGGAGATGGCAGCTTGAAGTCCGCTGTGCAATGAACTGGAATACAGTTTGCACTGATGACCCAAAACACCTAAGCTTTTTTTCAGTGTCTGCATCTTAAAATTATGTTTCTATTCCTTCCAACAGCTTTGGGGGTAATGAGGTGCACATATATTTAAGCTGCAAATGCTGGAAAAAAGCTTAGGTGCTTTAGGTCATCAGTGTGAAGCTGACTTCCGGTTCAGCACACAGAGGATTTAAGCTGCTTTTCTCCTATGGGGCAGTTTGCCAGTCAAATTCAAAATTTAAAGAAGTAAGCCTCACCTATCATTATACAGTAGCTGTTACAGTTCCTTTAGATTGTGATTTCAGACAGGGGTGATCAAGGTATGGTTTTACCACAACCAAGAGGTGAAGAGGGTCCTGCCCAAAAAACTTGCAATCTAAAAGGAGAAGGGGTTGACACACAAACCCCCATATGTAATAAAAGGCACAAAGATTGCCCAGTAGCAGTAAACCCATAGCAACCAAAGATGTTTGCTTTTAAACAGGTGACGAGTAAATGCTATCTGCTTATTGGTTGCTATGGGTTACTGCACCTGTGCAAACTTTTATTACATAACCCCCAAGGTGTGGGAATGAGCAGGATCAGAAATCAGGCCTGGTGAGAAATGTAGCATAGGGTATGGCATTCAGCAGCATACTGAAATTATGCTAAGCTAGATGAGGGAAAGCTTCTTTAAAGAAATATGTTTTCAAAAAATCTTTTGAAGGCAGGAACATTGGAAGAAAGTTGCACACAACATGGGAGTAAATTTCAGGGAAGGGGTGTAGCCTTGCAAAGTCTTGAATGCAAGTGTGTGAGGAGGTAATAAGAGAAGAGTTGAGCTGCAGATCAGTAAAGAAGTTTAACAAGTGGTTTGGTGAGTATCTAAAGATAAGTTCTGAGATGTAGGGTGGGGCAGAGTTATGAACTGCTATGGTTAGTATTTTTTGTAGCGAAAAGAATAATAATTTTTACTTTTTGTGGAAAAAAAGTATTACTGATGACACTTGGAATATATAGTCCTTACCATTGTCTGGATACTTTCTTGTGGTTTATTTTAGGCATATCACCTACAGATTTTTGCAGTACCCTAATCAACTTTTCATTTTATAACAGAGTACATGCAGATAAAAATATTTTTATTTGTCTTTGCATTAGAGGAACAACTGCATTTGCTGACCCTGTCAGCATCAATGGGACTCATTTGCTCCTGAATGCTCTGGAACGACTCTGAGAAAGTCTGAACATCTTTTTTTCAACATATATATATCCTAAATTCTGAAAATCTATCCCAAAAAGTTACCTCATCGTTATGCTGCCTTCATTGTATGGTGTGCCTGGTGTTGACAACTGCAAAATGTTCATTAGAATTCTTCTTGATCTATTGCTGGTCTTTGTTTAAAGAAAAGGCTGCAGTTAATGTTCCTGTAACTTAGTTATCCTCTGCAGGATGATAAATTGCTCCCCAAATGTCGCTAAGAAAAATTGCCAGATGCTGACCACAGTCATATGAAAGCTCCATAGTTTAGCACGTATTACACAATTTGCACACCGAACACTAGTATAGCTCTTATTGCATTATTAAGAATCAACTGTATTATCATAATGGGGAATTAAATGTTTTAACCATTTATTTAAATGACTGGGTTATTAGTCTAATATTTCCTTCAGAACCAGAGATGGCTCGGGTAAAGCTCAGCCACAGTAACACTCAAACCATTCAGGAAAATCCAATCACTAAGTGGAGTTTTCATCCAGGAATATGGAGTTGCATATGAACTGAGAATTATACAAATGCTGTGCACTGATATATACTGTATTTTACTTAATTGTATAATTAAGTTTAAACTGCCCAATCTAGTAATTTAGTATACAGTTGTCTAGTGGGCTTTATATACTATAAACAAGCTGGTTACTTCCAATTTCTGTATAATCGGGGTTGTCAAGTAGCAGAGCAGCCCCCATTCTGAAGCACCAAATTAGGTTATTAAACATTATCCCATATAATTATATAGAACACTACAGCTCCTAATAATAAACTAGCAGGGAATATTCTCTATTCTGTCATCTTTTAGTAGGGTATATTGTAGATAGACCTATAATGCAGTGCAGTTTTGGGCCCTAGGATATTAATGAGCTGTGGAGAGTGCAGAGATATGCAGCTAAACTGGTAAATGGGATGGTCAAGGTTGAGATTGGTTTCTCTGAAGAAAAGGTGCTTGTGAGGGGACATGATTACTCTTTACAACTACATCAGAGGACATTATATACAGATAGCTGGGGATCTTTTGTCCCTTAGAAAAGATAAAAGAACCAGAGGCCACCCCTTTAGACTTGAGGAAATGAAAATTAATTGAAGCAGTTTAGGTGGTTCTGCACGGTGAGGGCAGCGAGGGTGTAGAATACCCTGCCAGGTGATGTTGTGACGGCAGATTTTATTAATGCTTTATGAATGGCTTGGATGGCTTTTTGACCAAGCATAATATCCAAGGCTATTGGGGGTCACTGACCCAATCAAAAATAAAGAGCTCAATTTAACTGTTCTTCTTATTTTTAATTGCTATTCTTTCTTTTCTGGCCCTCTCCAAAAAAAAAATCTATCATGACTTCCAAGCTATTACATGGTTGCTATGGTAATTAAGTCCTAGCAAAGATATAGCAGATTACATTTTGACCTTGAGATATGCAATACAAAAAATGTTAATATTTCAAAGAACACAAAAAAATAAAAAATGAGGACAGATTGCAAATTTCTTTGAATACTTCTATCTACATCAAACAAAAAATTTTATGGTGAACTGCCCCTTAATGCAATGAGGAGAAATAGCCACTTACACACACACAGGCCTCTGTACTATATGCTTGGTGCTCAGTATTATGGGAAACGGCATCCTCTCTAAAGTATCAGTCAGAAGAAAGGCTACTGGTACGCAAAGCCAATCAAAGGGAACTAGCCCCTTACTTTTTATTAATCCAAAACCAAAAAGGTAAACAATTTAAACAGTGTACTAATTAATGTTACCTTTAGAATGTTAACAAATGTAAGCTAACCTATTTATCTGAAAGATTTTAAAGTAAAAAATATAACAATCCTTTATTATTCAATAGTATTTTTCTCTCTTACCATCTCTTAGTATTTTTCCTGTGAGAAAAAAAAAAATTCATGGGCAGCGAAAAACCTATTCCATCAGAGCATTGATTTATTTTGCCTTTGAACTTAAAAGGTATTGAAGGGTTTTTTTATACAGTTCTGCCAGTACTAACAGAGGTAAAATTGTGTTTGCTTTGATATGAGCCTCTGTCTTATGCAAATAAACCAGAGTAAAATATTCTAACATATAATTTCATAGAGAGTAAATGTGAACATTGCAGATGACAGGAGTGCGTGCATGGACTCTATTGATGTCTGGAACATGGAAGAATATGACATACTAAGGTGGAACATAACAGCTAGTAGATATGATTAGAAAACAGATGTAAACTCTCATAAAAACAGAAACATAACTGCCAGTAGATATGGTTAGAAAACAAACAAAAACTATCCTTTAGGGATGTATTAATACATGGTATATAACAATACCATGCTGTATTTGTTTTTCTGGTCAGCTTGCTTTAAAAGACAAACATTTTTCCGCAGAACATGAAATTAGTTTTATGTCTCATGTATTTTTAAGTACCTCACGCATTGCTGGTTTCTCAGCAGGCGCCATGCATAGTATCCTCTCAAACAATAGTTACTAAAACTATCACATCGTTCTGTAGACTTTACACAGAGTAAGATTTAATTTCTCCATCTCTTCTTTATTTTAGAAGTCACCCATTAGATTTTTGCTTTAAAAATTTATCAAACAGAGGTGACCAGAAAATCAAAATATATTAACAAAAAGCTCTTTGAATGATTGAGATATATGGTCCCTGATCTAGCCTTGTAGGTAATAAACTTTCTTTATATAAATCGGTAGAATTTCTCCAACCTGCCCAAAGTAGAAGCCCAAATAACAGCAAAAAATCATAGAGAATCAAATTATAATTTGGAGCCTAGGATAACATGGTTTTAGCCAGCCACAGAGTTTTAATCAAAAATGTTTAAGGAAATCTATTCATTCTGTAGAGCGTTTTTTTTTTGCAGCATTGCTAAAACAGTTCAACCACATAATCTATTATATCTAGAAAGAGTATTACTTACTAAACTGTACAGTATCTAGGAAGATTGTGCTTAAAAATATACATAGGATTAATATAGGGTTACTTATTCTAAAACATTTATTGAATTGCTAACTTTGTATATGTTTAAATGATACTATTGTTTCATTTTGTAGAGGAAGAGGGTTTGTTAGCTTTGTTAAAATTAAAACTAAACTGTATCTAGAAAGTAACGGTTGTTAAATGTACATAAGAATGATACAGGTCAACGTACACTAACAAATATTGTTGCAAGGGTAACAGCATAAAAAAAAAAATAACTTATCAAAGATAGTACAGGTTTGTTCTCTACTTGATGTTGTTGTGCTTTCCTGTTATTTGCTACTCTCCCTTTCTTCTGCAATAAGCCACACCCGCATTTCAGACAGAAATTTAGAATATTTTTCAAAGCTCTCATATTTACACTTGCATCAAATAAAAAATACATAAGTTCTTTATTGCTTTTTAGATAATGTTGTGAAATTGCCATGCTTTTATCTGTCTGGAATCACTTTTTACAACACTGAGCATATTTGGTCCTTATAATGACTTACTGCAACCTTGGGCTTTGGTAATTATTGCTTGCACTGAATGGGTACCTTTGTGTACTTCTAATCACCACTTACAACCTCCACTGAGCACTAGCTACCCAGCAGCTTTTGTCAAGTGTGACTAAGGTGCTAGATTTGTGAGCAATGACCATAGGCAACCAAAGGCAGTACTGATAACTGAGTACCCAAGACACTTCCATGCTGTCCCTAAGAGCTGAGTTACAGGATACTGAAAAGACTTCACAAGCATGCCACAATCAGAGACTGCATTATTCATTTTTGGAATTGCATTTTGCCATGATTTATGATTTTTCAACAGGGTTTTTGCCAAAACATTTAGTAAATCTGTTCTAGGATTTAACACATAATTATTGGCTGTGTTTGACTACTTTTACAAGGCATTGTTGAATCAACCACTACGCCATGGATCCTAACTTAGTGCCCCATTTGTTTACAATCCGATACTGTAAGTCAGGTTTTCTCCTAGGTAATGATGGGTGTCTGCATACTTGTGTTTACATTTTTCATCAATGCATTAAGAAATCAATATGCCACTCGTGGCTTTTCTCATTTTATTTAATATTTAATTTAGTCTCCCCTAAATGCAGATTCCAACCTTATTGCAAAACAGTGACATTTAATTACATTAGCTACTGTATGCTAATCATCTTACTTCTTTGTTACATGTTACCTTGAAATAGATCAAAGAGGACCATCCCCTCTACAATACTCTTTCAGGTCAGCAAAGCTCACTTAGCAGGAACGGCAGTTACTGAAGCAACTAATGACCTTCATACTGTAAAATCCCAAGCCTTTACTTAACCTTTCTGTAGCCTTTTACATTATGGATCAATCTTGTTGCCTTCACACGTTTACTTATTTGATATTCAGGTTGAAGCTCTTCTTCCTGCGTAAGTCCTTTAATGTTTATATTGATATTTCTATGTCTGTTTGGTGCTCTAATATTCTTGTAACACAAGTATTCGCTTTGAGACCTTTGTTCTTCTCATAAGCACTCACACAGACACTTAGGGGCACATTTACTAATCCTCGAATCAGAATCCCGAATGGGATCCTGATTGTTTCGTATTTTGTGCAACTTTTTCGCCGCCGTCGCGACTTTATCGTATTTTGCGCGATTTTTTCGTCGCCATTGCGATTTTTCCGTATTGAGCAATTGTAAACGCTGGAAAAACCAATCCGAATTTTTCGCGACAGCTGCGAAAAAGTCACGGAAAATGTACGATAAAATCTGGTGGCTAAGCTTTAATTATCAGATGAACAGAGACTGTTACACATAACATTTTTTATACCATTGTTATATTAAAGGAAATTTTCTAAGAATAAAACTCTTGTTTTATGTGGAATAGATCATTTAACTATACACACACATATAAAGGACTCTATGGCATCTACATTGGTTATGTGCAATTGTGCTATTTTGTGGGCAACAGCTTTTTAGATTGGAATTTTATATAATTCACTGCATTATGGGTAAAAACATGGCACTTTGCATGTGTTTTACAACTTGAATTAATAACAGCTTTTTTTGTTTGGGTGACAGGTCTCCTTTAAGAGAAGCATGTAAAAAATTTTCTCATCAGTGGCACCAGTGACACAACCAGTGCCCATAAATACATGGTACAATTACTTTTCTAGTACAGGCATGCTTCAAAACAGGAAAACGTAGATTAAGGCATAGTAGATTTTAAATGAAAGCTTTTGGGACTACTTGGGCCCCTGTTTCCAGTTTGGAAAGTATATCACAAGTCTGGTATTTACCTTGGTTGGTGCAAGATATTTAACTCTAAATGCAAATATAAACAGAAGGAATGTTCTGTAGCTCATATTAATAACAAATTGCTTCAACCTGAAGCCAACCACTTTGTCCATGTCTTGGGAATACTCTACTTTCCTATAAATAAACTTTATATTGTTCTGATATTGATCAGTGATCAAGTGAGTTGTTAAATAAAGCATATGGTTATTTGGTAGAATAGGATTTCCACAAGCTTTTTAATGAATTGCTTTAAAGCCTAGTTTTGTTTAGGTAAAAATCAGGGAAGCAATAAGGGGTTTTTAAAGAGAAATAATAGCCTGAAAAATCTCCTCGGGCTTCATGTCTCAGACTCCTCTGTTTGGCTAATTTCACACTGGGCAGCCTTCCAGCAACAATTAAACTCTAAATGGAAGTTTTCTAAAGTGTGCCCAACTGTTCTCTGTGGAGCAAGGCAAAAGACAGCATGCCAGCTGCGACACACACACATATAAATGGCACTGGCTAGATCTCCTCTGCATATCTTGTATGTAAGACTGAGCCATGTGCTATGCTGCCTATGGGTTTGTAAGTCATACAGCCAGGTGAAGCGATTAGTTAATCACCCATTTTCGTTGTCTGAGCAATACGATACGCATGTGGAGTTATCATTAACCCTTTAAGTGCCAGCCGAATTCGTCATTTCAGTTCCCCCCAGTGCCAGACGTTTTGTGAACATTCTGTGCTCTCTCAATGTAGGGGCTTTTACTGGGGGCAGGGTTAAGTTTAGGTAGGCAAACTATATATTGTTTTTTTCAGGAGAACCTGAGCTTTCCAAATCTACCTGAGTTTTTGTGTATTTCCACTTCTGGAACAAGATTTAGAGCTTGAAATACAAAAAAAAAAAGAAAAAATGCTATTTTTCATGATATAAGGATTTCTACCAGAAACACATTTTATTTTATGGACAAAAATTCAACTGATTTGGAAAGCCTCATGTCTCCCGAACGTGCCAATACCTGATATGTATAGTTTTATTGAGATTTCTGACTTCTATAGATCAAAAACTCCCAGCAGTAAATTACTAAATTTTCAAAGCATTACAGCAGAATACGGCACACTTTACATTCCAAAGCCAAAAATCCTGGAACATTAGGTTTACCCCAGGAAACCATACATTTTTGAAAACTACACATTCTGACGAATCCGAAATGGGTAACTATGTCTTCCAACTCCTAAGTACCAAACGGCAATGCTTTACTGAATTTAGCATTTTCTATAAAAAAATTATGAAAATTCTAAAAAATCACCTCAAATCTTCCATTTTCAAGCACCTTATCTCCCACATAACATTAGGTACGAAGAAAACACACCCTAAATATGAAAGCCAGGGGTCCACTGAACAGTTTGATGCCCATTGTGCATAGGATCACCAATGTATCTGGAATTTAGAGACCCCAAAAGGAAGTTAGTACATACAAATTGCCCAGGAGATCTCTTTAGCTACTGAAAATTCAACACATTTACTGCATTTTCTGTGGGGTAAAAACACAAAAAAATACATTGACCCCCCAAAATCATATATTTTTGGAAAGTACACATTCGGACGAATTCAAAATTGGTACCCATGTCTTTCTACTCCAAACAACTGAGTCGCAATTCTTTCCCAAAATTGCCAGTTTTGATGAAATACCTAAAAATCACATCAAATCTTCCACTTTCAAGCACCTTATCTCCCACATAACATTAGGTACCAAAAGAACACACCCTAAATATGAAAGCCAAGGGTCCGCTGAACAGTTTGATGCCCATTGTGCATAGGAACACCAATGTATCTGGCATTTAGAGACCCCATAAGGAAGGTAGTGCATACAAATTGCCCAGGAGATCTCTTTAGCTACTGAAAATTCAACACGTTTACTACATTTTCTGTGGGGTAAAAACACAAAAAAAATACATTGACCCCCCAAAACCATATATTTTTGGAAAGTACACATTCGGGCGAATTCAAAATTGGTACCCATGTCTTTCTACTCCAAACTACAGAGTCGCAGTGCTTTCCCAAAATTGCTAGTTTTGGTGAAATACCTGAAAAACACATCAAATCTTCCACTTTCAAGCACCTTATCTCCCACATAACATTAGCTACCAAGTAAACACACCCTAAATATGAAAGCCAAGGGTCCGCTGAACAGTTTGATGCCCATTGTGCATAGGATCAGCACTGTATCTGGCATTTAGAGACCCCATAAGGACGTCAGTGCATAGAGATTGCCCCAGAGGTCTCTTTAGCTACTGAAAATTCAACACGTTAACTGCATTTTCTGTGGGGTAAAAACACAAAAAAATACATTGACCCCCCAAAACCATATATTTTTGGAAAGTACACATTCGGGCAAATTCAAAATTGGTACCCATGTCTTTCTACTCCAAACTACAGAGTCGCAGTGCTTTCCCTAAATTGCTAATTTTGGTGAAATACCTGAAAATCACATCAAATCTTCCACTTTCAAGCACCATATCTCCCACATAACATTAGGTACCAAGAAAACACACCCTAAATATGAAAGCCAAGGGTCCGCTGAACAGTTTGATGCCCATTGTGCATAGGATCAGCACTGTATCTGGCATTTAGAGACCCCATAAGGATGTCAGTGCATAGAGGTTGCCCCAGAGGTCTCTTTAGCTACTGAAAATTCAACACGTTTACTGCATTTTCTATGGGGTAAAAACACAAAAAAATACATTGACCCCCCAAAAGCATATATTTTTGGAAAGTACACATTCGGGCGAATTCAAAATTGGTACCCATGTCTTTCTACTCCAAACTACAGAGTCGCGGTGCTTTCCCAAAATTGCTAGTTTTGGTGAAATACCTGAAAAACACATCAAATCTTCCACTTTCAAGCACCTTATCTCCCACATAACATTAGCTACCAAGAAAACACACCCGAAATATGAAAGCCTAGGGTCCGCTGAACAGTTTGATGCCCATTGTGCATAGGATCAGCACTGTATCTGGCATTTAGAGACCCCATAAGGACGTCAGTGCATAGAGATTGCCCCAGAGGTCTCTTTAGCTACTGAAAATTCAACACGTTTACTGCATTTTCTGTGGGGTAAAAACACAAAAAAATACATTGACCCCCCAAAACCATATATTTTTGGAAAGTACACATTCGGGCGAATTCAAAATTGGTACCCATGTCTTTCTACTCCAAACTACAGAGTCGCGGTGCTTTCCCAAAATTGCTAGTTTTGGTGAAATACCTGAAAAACACATCAAATCTTCCACTTTCAAGCACCTTATCTCCCACATAACATTAGGTACCAAGAAAACACACCCGAAATATGAAAGCCTAGGGTCCGCTGAACAGTTTGATGCCCATTGTGCATAGGATCAGCACTGTATCTGGCATTTAGAGACCCCATAAGGACGTCAGTGCATAGAGATTGCCCCAGAGGTCTCTTTAGCTACTGAAAATTCAACACGTTTACTGCATTTTCTGTGGGGTAAAAACACAAAAAAATACATTGACCCCCCAAAACCATATATTTTTGGAAAGTACACATTCGGGCGAATTCAAAATTGGTACCCATGTCTTTCTACTCCAAACTACAGAGTCGCGGTGCTTTCCCAAAATTGCTAGTTTTGGTGAAATACCTGAAAAACACATCAAATCTTCCACTTTCAAGCACCTTATCTCCCACATAACATTAGCTACCAAGAAAACACACCCTAAATATGAAAGCCAAGGGTCCGCTGAACAGTTTGATGCCCATTGTGCATAGGATCAGCACTGTATCTGGCATTTAGAGACCCCATAAGGACGTCAGTGCATAGAGATTGCCCCAGAGGTCTCTTTAGCTACTGAAAATTCAACACGTTAACTGCATTTTCTGTGGGGTAAAAACACAAAAAATACATTGACCCCCCAAAACCATATATTTTTGGAAAGTACACATTCGGGCAAATTCAAAATTGGTACCCATGTCTTTCTACTCCAAACTACAGAGTCGCAGTGCTTTCCCAAAATTGCTAGTTTTGGTGAAATACCTGAAAAACACATCAAATCTTCCACTTTCAAGCACCTTATCTCCCACATAACATTAGGTACCAAGAAAACACACCCGAAATATGAAAGCCAAGGGTCTGCTGAACAGTTTGATGCCCATTGTGCATAGGATCAGCACTGTATCTGGCATTTAGAGACCCCATAAGGACGTCAGTGCATAGAGATTGCCCCAGAGGTCTCTTTAGCTACTGAAAATTCAACACGTTAACTGCATTTTCTGTGGGGTAAAAACACAAAAAATACATTGACCCCCCAAAACCATATATTTTTGGAAAGTACACATTCGGGCAAATTCAAAATTGGTACCCATGTCTTTCTACTCCAAACTACAGAGTCGCAGTGCTTTCCCAAAATTGCTAGTTTTGGTGAAATACCTGAAAAACACATCAAATCTTCCACTTTCAAGCACCTTATCTCCCACATAACATTAGGTACCAAGAAAACACACCCTAAATATGAAAGCCAAGGGTCCGCTGAACAGTTTGATGCCCATTGTGCATAGGATCAGCACTGTATCTGGCATTTAGAGACCCCATAAGGACGTCAGTGCATAGAGATTGCCCCAGAGGTCTCTTTAGCTACTGAAAATTCAACACGTTAACTGCATTTTCTGTGGGGTAAAAACACAAAAAAATACATTGTCCCCCAAAACCATATATTTTTGGAAAGTACACATTCGGGCGAATTCAAAATTGGTACCCATGTCTTTCTACTCCAAACTACAGAGTCGCAGTGCTTTCCCTAAATTGCTAATTTTGGTGAAATACCTGAAAATCACATCAAATCTTCCACTTTCAAGCACCATATCTCCCACATAACATTAGGTACCAAGAAAACACACCCTAAATATGAAAACCAAGGGTCCGCTGAACAGTTTGATGCCCATTGTGCATAGGATCACCGATGTATCTGGCATTTAGAGACCCCAAAAGGAAGTTAGTGCATACAAAGTGTATACACTGCAATATAAGCTACCGGCATGTGCATTATGCGGCATAAGACCCCCTAACAGTAAGGAGACCCTAGAAAACTATACATTTTCCGAAAGTACACAATCTGACAAAACAAAAATGGGTAAATACATCTTTCTACTGCAAACTACCAAACTACAAAGCTATGCTAAACAGAACAATTTTTTTGACATTACTGAAAATTGTCACAAAGCTTGCATTTTACCCCATTATGTACCCCCACATTTTGTACCGTATCAACATGAAACATTCTAAATATGAACACCAGGGGTCTACTGAACAGTTTGATGCCCTATATGCATAGATTTACCAAACTATGTGGGGTACAGGGGCACCCAAGTAAAAATAGTGCATATGAATTTTCACATAAGATGCTTCGGCTCATGCAGTTTTTGCACCCGGTATGTGTATTATGTGCCATACGACCACCTAACAGTAAGGAGACCCTAGAAAACCATATATTTTCCGAAAGTACACATTCTGACAAAACAAAAATGGGTAAATACATCTTTCTACTACAAACTACCAAACTACAAAGCTATGCTAAACAGAACGGTTTTTATGACATTTCTGAAAATTGTCACAAAGCTTACATTTTACCCCATTATGTACCCCCACATTTTGTACCGTATCAACATAAAACATTCTAAATATGAACGCCAGGGGTCTACTGAATAGTTTGATGCCCTATATGCATAGATTTACCAAACTATGTGGGGTACAGGGGCACCCAAGTAAAAATAGTGCATATGAATTTTCACATAAGATGCTTCGGCTCATGCAGTTTTTGCACCCGGTATGTGTATTATGTGCCATACGACCACCTAACAGTAAGGAGACCCTAGAAAACCATATATTTTCCGAAAGTACACATTCTGACAAAACAAAAATGGGTAAAAACATCTTTCTACTACAAACTACCAAACTACAAAGCTATGCTAAACAGAACGGTTTTTATGACATTTCTGAAAATTGTCACAAAGCTTGCATTTTACCCCATTATTTACCCCCACATTTTGTACCGTATCAACATAAAACATTCTAAATATGAACGCCAGGGGTCTACTGAACAGTTTGATGCCCGATATGCATAGATTTACCAAACTATGTGGGGTACAGGGGCACCCAAGTAAAAATAGTGCATATGAATTTTCACATAAGATGCTTCGGCTCATGCAGTTTTTGCACCCGGTATGTGTATTATGTGCCATACGACCACCTAACAGTAAGGAGACCCTAGAAAACCATATATTTTCCGAAAGTACACATTCTGACAAAACAAAAATGGGTAAAAACATCTTTCTACTACAAACTACCAAACTACAAAGCTATGCTAAACAGAACGGTTTTTATGACATTTCTGAAAATTGTCACAAAGCTTGCATTTTACCCCATTATTTACCCCCACATTTTGTACCGTATCAACATAAAACATTCTAAATATGAACGCCAGGGGTCTACTGAACAGTTTGATGCCCTATATGCATAGATTTACCAAACTATGTGGGGTACAGGGGCACCCAAGTAAAAATAGTGCATATGAATTTTCACATAAGATGCTTCGGCTCATGCAGTTTTTGCACCCGGTATGTGTATTATGTGCCATACGACCACCTAACAGTAAGGAGACCCTAGAAAACCATATATTTTCCGAAAGTACACATTCTGACAAAACAAAAATGGGTAAATACATCTTTCTACTACAAACTACCAAACTACAAAGCTATGCTAAACAGAACGGTTTTTATGACATTTCTGAAAATTGTCACAAAGCTTGCATTTTACCCCATTATGTACCCCCACATTTTGTACCGTATCAACATAA
Organism: Xenopus tropicalis; assembly: GCF_000004195.4. Taxonomy (NCBI): domain Eukaryota; kingdom Metazoa; phylum Chordata; class Amphibia; order Anura; family Pipidae; genus Xenopus; species Xenopus tropicalis. The sequence goes on along the minus strand of NC_030678.2, from coordinate 120,028,381 downwards.
AACATTCTAAATATGAACGCCAGGGGTCTACTGAATAGTTTGATGCCCTATATGCATAGATTTACCAAACTATGTGGGGTACAGGGGCACCCAAGTAAAAATAGTGCATATGAATTTTCACATAAGATGCTTCGGCTCATGCAGTTTTTGCACCCGGTATGTGTATTATGTGCCATACGACCACCTAACAGTAAGGAGAACCTAGAAAACAATATCTTTTCCGAAAGTACACATTCTGACAAAACAAAAATGGGTAAATACATCTTTCTACTACAAACTACCAAACTACAAAGCTATGCTAAACAGAACGGTTTTTATGACATTTCTGAAAATTGTCACAAAGCTTGCATTTTACCCCATTATGTACCCCCACATTTTGTACCGTATCAACATAAAACATTCTAAATATGAACGCCAGGGGTCTACTGAATAGTTTGATGCCCTATATGCATAGATTTACCAAACTATGTGGGGTACAGGGGCACCCAAGTAAAAATAGTGCATATGAATTTTCACATAAGATGCTTCGGCTCATGCAGTTTTTGCACCCGGTATGTGTATTATGTGCCATACGACCACCTAACAGTAAGGAGAACCTAGAAAACAATATCTTTTCCGAAAGTACACATTCTGACAAAACAAAAATGGGTAAATACATCTTTCTACTACAAACTACCAAACTACAAAGCTATGCTAAACAGAACGGTTTTTATGACATTTCTGAAAATTGTCACAAAGCTTGCATTTTACCCCATTATGTACCCCCACATTTTGTACCGTATCAACATAAAACATTCTAAATATGAACGCCAGGGGTCTACTGAACAGTTTGATGCCCTATATGCATAGATTTACCAAACTATGTGGGGTACAGGGGCACCCAAGTAAAAATAGTGCATATGAATTTTCACATAAGATGCTTCGGCTCATGCAGTTTTTGCACCCGGTATGTGTATTATGTGCCATACGACCACCTAACAGTAAGGAGACCCTAGAAAACCATATATTTTCCGAAAGTACACATTCTGACAAAACAAAAATGGGTAAATACATCTTTCTACTACAAACTACCAAATTACAAAGCTATGCTAAACAGAACTGTTTTTGTGACATTTCTGAAAATCGTCACAAAGCTTGCATGTTGCCCCATTATGTACCCCACATTTAGTAACGTACCAACATAAAACACTCTAAGTATGAACGCCACTAGTCTACTGAACAGTTTGATGCCCGATATGAATAGATTTACCAAACTATGTGGGGTACAGAGGATGCCAAATTGAAATACAGCAGACAAAATGTCCATGTGCAAAGACAAGTAACAAAGAACAATGTAAAAAGCAATACAATTGATAAAGATAAAAAAAAATCACTAAAATCATTTTTTTTTTTTGCCTAATAATATCTGCGGGCAGAATAACAGTTTGAGTATTTTGGCTAGAGCAAATAAGTTTTACAGACAAAGTCAAGCAAACAACAACTATGCATAACTGAAAATGCTATAAAATGGCTAAACATGCAGTAAAATACCCAAAAATCCACCAAAATCACAGAAAATGTAGTAGAAACACCAAAATAATACACAAAAGGTATTGCGCAGTGCGGTTAGCGAATACACTATCCGCAATGGCAATAAAACATTTTTTTCAGGCAAGAATAAAAACGATGCGATTAGAAAAAAAAAAATAATTATAAAATTACATAAGTGTGTAAGTGTGTGTGTACATGTGTGTAAAATGTGTTTTGTGTGCATGTGTGCGAGTGTGCAACCAAGTGTGAGTTTTCTCTAAGTGCTGTAAGTGATAAATGTTTGAAAACCTCCCAAAAATGCATGTGTGTGTGTGTAAGTGTGAGTATAAGTGTGTATTAGTGTAATAAATGTGTGATTGTGTGTTTGTGTGTGTATTTGCCACTTACTTGAGGTCTAGGTGAGGATCTGGAGGAGAAAAACGATCTGGCACACCAGCAGCATCAGCTCATGTGAGGGGGCGGGGCAGGAAGCAGGGGGGCCAGAGGGGGAAGCTGCGGAAGGGAGAGGAGCTGCACACAAAGCCACGAGGATGGCAGGTGAGTCCCATGGGGCCCCTGGGCGATCGCTACCCAGGGGCCACTCGTTCCCCACCTCTGACTATTGTCTGGAGGCTGGGGAACGAGTGGGGAGCGAAGGAATGGCTTGAAAAGCCATTCCTCCGCTCCCAAAACCGGAAGTGCAGCAGGACGTAGAATCTACGTTCTGTGGCACTTTGGTCCTTTGATACACAGGACGTAGATTCTACGTCCTGTGGCACTAAAAAGGTTAATGACATCTGGCAGCACAATGTTTGGGCGTAGAATACCATGCCCCTGCAGATGAAATGGTAAGTGAGTAGTTGGCATGTCCTGAGCATTCATTGTGTCATGAATCCATGTCTCTCTCCACAAACACATGGCAAAGGCTCATGCCCATGTTTATAGCTAATGAGTGGCGCTATGACAAGCACTAAAGCGTCTGCACTTTTAGCATTTAACTCTTGCAAAAACCATTACACCCAGGAGCAGCTACACCATAATTACATATATACAGCTTTCAAAGGGACAACAGCAAACAGTCACCCTCTTTGATTTTTTTGTTGTCTCCCTCTTTCTTATCATATCTTAAACTGCTCCCACTATGTACCTTGGCACCTGAAACCCTTTTAAAGGTTGTAAGGATCTGGGTAGAACAAGTGGTTAGTACTACAGCAATTAGGTACTGAAAGAAATGGGCTTGAAAATGTAAGCTTAAGTCAAGTGGAAACTGACAAATGAAACCCATATGTTACCCTTGTATGGGGCACCAACAGGACTAGGTTTGTGGGAAGACCACAAATGGCCAGCATTGTTGTTAAAGGGGACCTGTCACCCTAAAAAATAATACCAAATTATTTTCTATCATGTTAGTTGAGCAAAATAAACTTTACTTACACCATATAAATTATTTAATTTTTTTCCCCTTTACTCTTGGAATTTACAGTCACAGCCAGCAGGCCGGTGTCATTTTCTGAACACTGTTATTTTGGCAAGCTTTGTATCACCCCAAAATCTTATGTGTTTGCCATCTAGGTGATATCTTGGAAGTGCTGAATGGAAGGTTAAAGTAATTGTAATTAAAAATCTGAGCTGTCAATATATTTTCTGCCCCACCTCTATACAGGTATGGATGGTTTCATTAAAACAAGAATTTAGGTTTCATGTTTAATTTTTAAAGTCCTTTTATTATACAGCTTTTTATGGGTGGGTGACAGGTCCCTTTTAAGGGTTGTGGCAAGCATCTTATATATAAAATGTACCCATATACTGCCAGATGGAAATGTTGCAAAAAGCATATGCAGTAATTGTGAGCATTTAGGTTGAGGGCACATGGAGCTACATAGTAGCAGTTACTTGTCACCAATACTAAACCCCAGAAAATACCCTGCCATAAACAATACTGAGAATTGCCTAAAAAACACGTAGAGACAATTATTAGTAAATGATCAGCATTGCCTATTTCTGTAGCCGTGACAAATAGCCACTGCTAGCAGCTCCGTGTGTCTTCAACCTTAAAAATATACCAATCATGCTCTAGCCCCCATACACACAATATCAGGGAATTCCAGTCATTGGTCATTTTCCTTTTTGCTAAATCCTTTGAAGAGCTCAAGTTCATCAACAGGTCCATCCATTTTATACAGTATCATTACTGCTAAAATGTACTGATACTTCTTGCAATTCATATACAGGTATGGGATCCCTTATCCGGAAAGCTATTATCCAGAAAGCTCCAAATTACGGAAAGCCTGTCTCCCATAGACTCCATTTTAATCAAATAATTCAGAATTTTAAAACTGATTTCCTTTTTCTTTGTAGTAATAAAACAGTACCTTGTAATTGATCCCAACTAAGATATAATTAATCCTTATTGGGTGCAAAACAATCCTATTGGGTTTAATTAATGTTTTATTAATTTTTTTAGTAGACTTAAGGTATGGAGATCCAAATTACGGAAAGACCCCTTATCCAGGATAACGGGTCCTACACCTGTGCTTCAGTATTTTCGACTTAAATTTTTATAAAGCAGGCAGCAATCCCACAAAGTAAGGCTGCTAAGCATTAACACTTGGTTGCAGCTCAGCAAAATAAGAGAATAACTGTAAATTGTCACAGAATGTTAAGCTAGAAGTACAAAATCATTCCTGCTCTCAGTGAAAATGAACATATGGAAATGTCTGATTTTGTTTAGCTTCAAACACTTTTGCAAAGAGCATATGGGAGTTCTAAAGTCAAAGATAATTATAGAATAGCAAGAGGGAAATATTTAGGATTTACACAAATGAAGGGTGGGGGTTTTCAGTTTAAAGGAAAAGAACATGCTAAAGTTGTATTGTTTTCATATTAATGTATGTAATATAAGCTCTTGCTGCTATGAGATTAACAATTAACAATAATGTATAATTAGTCAATATAAAGTATCTGTTCTGCCTATTTTGGTCCTCATATACATATTAGCACAAGAAGGCTTCTGTAAAGGCTTACACCAGAGATACCCAGCACTTTGCCAGTCTAGGAATGCTAGAAATTCTTCCCATTTACATGGTGTCTAAGACATGGTACTTTGCCCACAGTGGCTAACTCGTCCCTTTAATTACTGACATATATAAATATTTTAGTCTCAGAGACCTATGAAGTTTTAATAATTTAAAAAATAGGTTCCTAATCCAGCCTATGAAAATTTTATTCTATATCAACAACAAAAGCAGAGCAGATAGGATGTTTGTTGGTGTCCTACCCAATTAGAGGGGTACAAAATATCTTTAGAAAAGTACCAATTATCTATCATCTAATTAATATTTGTTTAGTTAGTTGTGTTTTGCTCAGGCATGTTCAACCTGCAGTTCTCTGGCTAATCTAAAACTACAGATAAAGCCAAACTGACAGATATACACATGGAGGACAACATATTGTGGGGTTATATTATCTTAACCAAGTCTTAATTTAGTTGATTATCCAGGACCTCCAATTCTGTAACTCTTAAGGAAAAAAAATAAAAACAGATGATCTGTGTGTTCTGTGATGTCCTAATGCTACCTTTAGCTTCTCTAAACTTAAGAATTACCCTCTGTCTGTGAACTGAGGTAAAACAAATGCACAATTCTGATTTATTGCTGAGGATTTCTACGCTTGATCTGTATATTTCTGCTCTCTTGTAATATAAACTTAATATGGGATATCCAGTTTTTGTACTTTTCCCCCAAAATATAGAATTAAAAGTCACATATTTTCCTAACAAATTAAACTTTATTTTCAGCAACATGCAGGTTTTAAGTAATCTGAAAAAAGTCTCCACATATTTGTTTTATCTCCATATGTTCGAATGTGCAAATTAAAGATAGCTAAAGAAAAGTGGACACAATCTTTGGGGAAAACAGCCATTACTGGCGAAATCAATAAAGCTGCATTCCCAAGGCTCTCACAAACCATCCCTCATCATCTACTCATTACAGAATACAAATGAGACAAGTTTGTGCAAACACAAAATCTGCATTATCTTGCAGTTCTTTCTGCTAGCCTTTTAAGATGAGACCTTCATGTGCGTCCAACAATCCACGTATATACCTTGAACATGAAAGAGACACTAATTTGCATTGCTTGTGTTTTTTCCTCCCACAGTTCCATTGGAATGGCACCTGCAGTTTACAGGATTTTCTCTTTAACTCTTTACTATCAAAGTTGCTATGTATTGTACTCACGGGAATGTTCACTGCACATAGGGAATTTCTGTTTTATGTTTAACCTTTAAATTTAAGTCAATGTTAAATATGAGTAGGGATATCTATATCAATTCTTAAATCACATAGTCTATTGTTTATTTAGTGTTCCTTCTACTTTATTTTGTACTTTATGTACATAATGTACTTTAAGCATTATTGTTTCTAGATAAACTAAATAGCTGTAAAATGATATAGAGTGGCTTTTGGTATGGAATGACTTGTAATGAGCTGTAATGTAAAAGCTAAAATATCAGTCTTTGTTCTCATTCTGCTTCTCACCTATGGACTGGAATATGGTTTTCCTGTGTCACTGTCCCAGTAATTACTGGAGTGCACGGTCACCTTTGCTGCATTTTTTTGCTCACTTTTGTTTGGCACTCATAAAGAATAAAGAGTTATAAAAGCAAGCTTCTGTGGTCTTTCCCTTCTCCCCAATCCTTTTGTGACTGCCTTTTATTGATGTCAACTACTGAGGACCTCTAGCTATTATCTTTGAACAGAAATGGCAGAAATTGCTTCCAAAAACACAGTTAACAATAGGCAGAAGCTTCTACAAAGCACATGGGGTTTGATGCACTAACCTTTTCTTTTATTCTTTGCATTGTTCTCCACATGTTAAACTGTAAACACTGCCCAAGGAGTTAAAAAAAGGAATTTTTGTATATTTGCTGCATGTAGTTTAACCACTTTGACTTATTTACATTAAAAATAAATAAAATAGATATTTTCTTAAACAGATATTAGAACTAAGTAGAAGAAGTATTATTTATTTTTGCTTAAGAGAAAGTAGAATACAGTGTTACTTAATATAGCTTGATAAAAATTGCCTTTGTGTTTGCTGTTAAAAAAAACATAACTGTGGTCCACTTCACACCAGTAGCATTTATTGGCTGTTATGATCAGGTGAGATGTTAACTAGCTCTTATTGAGGTGGGTGATATCAGGCTGATCCCATTGTTCACAATGATGGCAATGCAGGCCTTTGGGGCGAGCACCTGCAGTTTACAGGATTTTCCATTCAACTCTTTCCTATTAAAGTTGGTACAGGTATGGGACCCATTATCCAGAATGCTCAGGACCTGGGGTTTTCCGTATAAGGGATCTTTCCGTAATTCAGATCTCCTACCTTAAGTCTGCTAAAAACATTATTTAAACCATAATTAAACTGAATAGGATTGTTTTGCCTCCACAATTAGGATTAATTATATCTTAGTTGGGATCAAGTACAAGGTACTGTTTAATAATTACAGAGAAAAAGAAAATGTGAATTATTTGATTAAAATGGAAGGTCTATGGGAGGTGGCCTTTCCGTAATTCGGAACTTTCTGGATAATGGGTTTCCGATAGCTGTATCGCTACACCTTGGAAATGTCTGTTTCATGTTTACTATTTATATTTAAATCAATGTTAAATATCAGTAGGAATACATATGTGTATATACATTTTTAAATCATACATTCTATTCTGTGCACTTTAGACAAAACTTTGTACTTTATTAAGCATTATGGTTTCTATGGTCTAAAGCGCAGCTTTAATCTTAACACTTGGAGGCTAAAAAAACTCTAAGGGGTAGATTTATTATGCTGTGTAAATAACAAAATTCGCCAGGCTTTGGTGTAAAATTGGTGTCATTTTTTTACTTGTTTTTTACTTGTAACTTACGTAAAACAACGGCGTAAAATCTGGTGTTCCGATGCCCAACATCTCCATTTATTTTACACAGCTTTTTACACCATTTTTTCTGCACATTTCATTTTACACAGCATAATAAATAGTACCCTTTGATACCCAACAGTATCTGGCTTTAGGCAATTTCCTATGGCATACTGACTTTATTTTAAAAAGAATTACAAGACCACCATAAAATACATATAAAGAACCAATTTACATACATGAGTTAAAAACTGGAGGGTTGCCCCATAATAATGTGATGAAGTGAATAATAAGGTTTGTAAAAGTAATAGTGGTAAAAAAAAATATTCCTGGCACATTAACTGTTCCCCCCGATATAAACAATTAATATGAAGACATAGGGGCCGATTCATTAAAACACAAGTTCGAATCCCGAATGGGAAAAATTCGGATTGGATACGATAATTTCTGAAGGTCGCAAATACCACAAAAATGCGATAATATCGTATTGGCGATCCAAAAGTCACGAAATTTTCATACCGAACGATTGTAAACAGTGGCAGAACCTTCCCTATTTTTCGAGCTAGCGTATGATAAAGTCGCACAAGCGTGAAAAAAATCGCCGGAAATACGCTCGAACGTTCCGAGCATTCGTGTCTTGATAAATCTCCCCCTAAGTAAAATATACTCTATAGACAGATTATGTCTAGCTTGTTTTTATTTCTTCATTGGTCTGTCTATAATTGGATAGAGCTTATATTATGCAATACATAGGGGCCCTATTTATCATACTGTGTAAAATTATTAATGCAGAAAAAATGTAAAAAGCAGCATAAAATAAACAGCAAATTTATCAAGGTATGTGTTTTATTTTATGCCGCCCAAATGATGAATTTGACACCATTATTTTACACCGGTTTCGACCTTGTGTAATCCATTAAAGTCAATGGAAAAAATTCAATCATCAAGTAAGTTGCAGTGGAAAAAAAAAGTGCAAAAAAAGTGATGGATGAACACCGTCTTTTCCCAAAGCATTTTCAAGTGGCTGCTTACTTTTACACCGGATTTTTACATAAAGGTATGCGGTTGCTGAATATCAATACACAACTTAATAATCATGCTTTTTTGTATGTAGCGGTGCCTTGTGATGTATGGTATATTTGGTTGCCGTTTTTTTACACAGTATGATAAATAGGTCTCTTATTGTTAGTGTAAAGTATGGCTTTTTCTGATGTTATGGTGCTTGGTGATTCAAAACATTTTTCCACCAAGGAATTTTGTAGCTCCATGGGCTGAGCATAAAATGCTTAAATTGCCTGCAACTATTCACTTAAATATAATTTCTCTCAGAGAGAAAGGAAACACTTTTTGACAGGCAATTGTCCCTTGAAAATGTGTCAGTCAGTGTTAGAGTGACAATCTTCTGTCAAGAAAGTGCACCTTCATTCGCTATTGCCACCCAATTGAATGTATGGTGATAATGAACATATTGTCCCTTAAACATGGTAGTAAAAAACACTGAGACTAAGTGCCATTGCTTTGAGAGGACCTAAATGGATGAGAAGAAAATATTGTTAGTCACACCCTAGCTGGGTATATAAAAATGTTTTTTCTTTACTGTGCAATAACTCTCTAAGATTTGTAATAATGCTAATAATAATAGCTGACGTGAAAAACAGAGCACCTGCACTCATCATGGCCTTGGATAAAATTCGGATTTTGAATTAGTTGGTTTTGGATTTGTAGGCTTTTGGGTGAGTTTATGTACTGTAAATAACTTCCATGAACCATAACTTTTGTTTGTGAACCTAGCCGGCTATACTGCAATTGCAGAAAATATGCAATCATGTAAAAACCTTATTGCCACAAAGATCTGTGAAAGCTTAGAGTCGAACATTAATAATAATAATAAATCAGCCCCACAAGGGATTATCCACACATTGTCCAGATATGAATCTTTGTGTGAACCTTCCATTTATTTAATAGACTCTGGGGGCCATTTTTATAATTTGCACCTTTTCCTCATTCTCAAATGATTACAGTGAAGGTCTGTCTTCAAGATTTAGGCAACTGAAATATTATCTTTGGCTAATGCTAACTTTAGCTGAGAGGGGCACGGGATGCAACAGACTTAGTAGAGCTCTATTGTTGAAATAAAGTAACTCTATATACAATTAGTGAAATTTTGCTTAACCTAAGGGACAAATAATCTAATGAGGTACAACTTTGCCACACAGATGCATGTGCAACTTTGCCCCTCAAGTCAAACAAACAGATGAAGCCCTATATATTTCCAGGTCAGCTGCTAATTACCCACACATGCCAGTGGCATTCATTAGCTGACTAGGCTTTATTTACTAGATACAATGGACATTTTTTCTTGCTATAGTATTAGATAAAGATAGGTATAGATACCTCACATGCTGGACCGTATTACAGTATATTAGATATGGTATGAGACTTGCCTTGGTTGAAACTGTATTCATTAGAGCTACAACTAATTACATCTGTTGTTAGAGGCAATGTAGTGGAGTTCAGTGCAAAATATAGCACATACAATATAAAATATAAATTATAATCCCCTTCAGTAATAATGTGGTTTAGACTGGGGAGCAATGTATTTTCATTGTGGTCTCATCATTATATTTTAATACAGTTCTGGCTATTATTTTGTAGGTCACTGAATAAGTAGGGGTAATCTAATGATGACATCTCCCTGCCTGACATTCATATTAACTACAATAAAATGAAACCATAAACAAACGAAAACACAAATTGTGCCAGGGCATCTCTTCCATTCTAGTCTGTGAGTGTTGACATGTTTTCTGATAATGGGATCATGAGCTGAGTAGCAGAGGGGTTTGTGGCTAGCCAGATAAATTATTTTCCCTTTTCTTCATGGATTTCTAAACCTGTCAGAACTAATCATATGTAAACCATCTCTGCTGTACTGGTTCAATCTCTGGTCTATGAAACAACAGGAGTCTTTCAGAGTTCTTTGGAAACTGTCTGATTTGTTTACCCTTTATTTATAACTTTGCAGTTAGAGAATCAGTCTGAGGTAGATAGATAGAAATCTATGACCTTGGGGAATCACTTTACCATGCTGTGCCTTGAGCTCCAGAAATTAGACTGTGAACTATTCCAGATGTAATTTACCTCTCTTTTTGATAGTTGTTTGACTTATAAGATTCATGAGTTATAGATGACTACACAGATGCAATCTTAGGTATGGCAGGTCTCATCAACAGAAAGCAGGCAGAAATAATCTGATCTCACAAATAAACATTTTTCTTTATTTTTCCTGGCTCTGAAATTGCAAGTTGAACTGAAGTTTCCAAGCAAGTTGGGGGATTATATATATCAATAAATATAGCATTGCACTCCAAAAAACAAAGAAAAACGTGTAAGTAAAAAATGTGTGGTCCAATGCTTTGGACACAAATATTGGGCCTTCTTTCACTTGCACCCTGCCAGTTTGACCCATTGGTTAAGGGAGTGCACAGCTTCGTATACATAGAAGAACCATGAAGGTGCAATACCTAAACTAAGCAATATGTCCAGGAATACTTGTGAAAAATCCAATTCTTTTTTCAATATGCTTTCCAATATATATGTAACCTCTATTTCAGCTCAATAGCTGACTAGTACCAGTAGAACATGGGTTACACTGTACTCTCTTACCCAGAATGGGCCTTTGCTAAGTGGAAGAGGAAGGTGAGGGTATATACAGACTGACTGACTGACTGACTGCGGGCAGACTGGCAGGAATCTCACTTCACCTCTGCAACACACCCCGTAGTGGATCCCTCAATCTGAATTCTCTATCTGATTCCCTATTCACTTGGATCCCTCCACTACAGGGCCCTATCTAATGCCTCATTTACGGGGCCCTGTTCCCCGATTTCACTGGGCCTGGGCCCAAGCCCTGGGCTCACAGCACACATCCACCCTGTTCCTCAGGTGGAAGCAAACAGGAAGGTGCCACTCCTCTCCCAGCACTATACCAAAGTGAGGCAGGATGTGGTCACCATACCTTCTAATCAATAGCACACATACAGTATGTTAATGAACTCACTTAGATACATTCCCTTCTGCCCAGCAACTAAGGGAACTGAACCTGTAGGGATTTAAAGCCATAGGGGCCATTTAACCCTATGGGTCCCTAATATATATATATATATGAAGAAAAAGAAGCCGCTCTCTCAGGACTTAGGTGCAAAAATAAAAAGTAATTTATTGAGTAGACGAACTAGTTCGAATTAGTTCGTCTACTCAATAAATTACTTATTACTTATTTTTGCACCTAAGTCCTGAGAGAGCGGCTTCTTTTTCTTCTTATCTCGTTTTCACTGTGAAGACTGCACCCAGGCGGATTTGAGATTTATACGTGAGTGCCAGTATTGCATTTTGACTTTTTATATATATATATATATATATATATATATGGGACCTTTTTCTCCAGAGTGCTTGGGACATGGGGTTTTTTCAGATAAGGTGTCGTTTTGTAATTTGGATCACTATACCTTAAGTCTACTAAAAAATAATTTTACCTCCAATAAAAATGAATTATATCTTATTTGTGATCAAGTAAAATGTTTTATTATTGCATAGAATAAGGAAAACACAGCAAGACCTGTTGGTTTGACTTATTACTGCAGATATACCATGACCTGGATGAATGAAAACCTTCACAAACATATCTGTGCAGCACCCACTATGAAAAGCAGAAAGACCTCAAGCCCCAGAATCAATCACTTTACAATGGAACAATGTGAGAGAGGGGTCACAATACACTGTGGAGTCACATGGTTTCCTTTCAATCTGTGGAATATATTTTTATCTATTATTTTGGAAGTTCAGTTTTTATGCACCATTTCTACATAAGCTGTTCAGAAAAATAACAGTAATGCAGTTACTGTAAACATCTAGACATGCAATTTTGCAATCTTTTTAGTTGAAAGGTGTGCATGACACTGGCAACCAGATATTTTAAATTTGGGATTAAAGAGAGGAAGAATAAAAGGGTGAATTATTAAAAGAACACACACAAAAATATATATTTAAAAAAGGAAGACAAAATGTCAGATTCAATGGCCAGTATTTCTTATAGAGTGTTATAAAAAATAAAAAACATTTCTAATTTAACAATTTCAATTCTGCACTGAAGTGAAGAGTTGGCAGAACCTTTTATCTCAACCTGCAATTTGTATCAAGAAACAACTCTGAAGGGTGGTAGAGCTCAATGTGCTCCATTCTGATGAACTGACATATTAATTTCCTGTGATAAATGTGTCAGTTAGTTTGCTGACAGTGAATAATAAATACATTTAGAAATATCAAACTGTTGGGAATCAGATCTGCCCCTGTTTTAATTAGAATATGATCAGCACCTCTACAAAAAAATGTAAAAGGATACACAAACCTTTATTTTAAGTGAAAACTATAGTCTTTGTTTGAGGACAAAGCTTCATTTTTGCTTAACATTCCTTCTCTGCATATGTGCAAATAAATAGGAGCTGTCCCGTAGCCAAAGTTGCATAAGTTCTTCACATCAAATAAAACTTAGAGCAGAACTCTTGTGGTAAAAATGAAACCATGCAGAAAAGGAATGTTCTGTGCAAACTATAAGATATAGCAGCAGACATCTGATTGAAAAATATGTGCAAAGTTCCTCCCTGTCTAAACCTGCATCAATACATCAGGTGTATTTTCATGGCAACACTGGTTCTTGGAGGTAGATAATTGGATTACTTATGTACAACCCCCCTCCCTTAACTCATTGTTGTAACAGTTTTATTAGCAGGAGTCCATTATGCAGGGGGATTATTTGTGCACTGGGAATCTAATTATCTACCCTGTAAGGACTGAACATGGAGTAGCTTCAGCTTCCCTGTTGGCCTTGTTTAGCTCTCAAAATATTTTGTGCATAAAATAATAGGTAAAAAGTATGTTCAGCACAAGATCTACTCATTGAACTGATGTTGAACAAGGGTCTTTATGTTAACCTTGGAGCTATGGTCTGTGATAAATATATTTGCTGTTCGTTAATTCAGTTATTCTGCTGATCAGTGATTTATCAATAATACCAAACACCAACTTATCAGCACATCAGTGTAACATGTTCTGAATGCTAATTGTACTTGAAAAGACCTCCCAATCCAGCCAACAACTTCTTGAGCTGCACAAGTAAAGGATTTTTTGGTCATTGTTAAAGGATATTTTGGTCATTCGTATCAGTTGCAGAACTACCGGGGGTGCACCCCTTGGGGCCACTGAAGGGCCTGTGCACACGAAGATCTGGCATGCAAATTGCATCTGGAGGAGGGTGGGGTCCCGGCTGCATGGCCTCCACCTAGGCCCCGGCAGCAATACTGATTGGTATTCTTTCAAAAAGACCACAGCAATCAAAATGACCCTTATGCTATTATCCTAAAAAAATCAACACACACCACAACTGTAGCATCGACTGCTGAGACAGTGATTGGCCTGTAGGAATACTCTAAAAATCCTGACCATTTACAGGGAAAGAATTGTTGTTGGTGCCTGAAAAAAATTAAAATGAATAAGAAACAGACCTAGGCTTCTGAATTGTATTTAACTTTACTGACAACAATAACTTTTTATCCAGATGCCAAGTTAGTACTGTATACGACCAATATTCAACAGGGTAGTTAACTGTAAACAGCCCCATGTAACACTATTTGAACAAGCATGGCTTTCTTCTGGGTAACGAGGGCCTCATTGTAGCCAGAAGAAAGCCACATTTGTTTCTGGCTGGAGACAGACATACTGCATGTTGCAACTTAAAGGAAGACTCCAACCAATTTTTTTAAATTACATTTTACATAATGAAAGAAAACTGGGGTCATTCACAATAATCCAGACAGAACAATATAAAGGGGAACATTAAGGGGAGCAAGAGCAAGTCCCTTAGAAAGTACTGCTGTCTGGGCTCTGGCTGCAATCTGCACCTAGTGGCAGATATTAAGAAATTTGCCTAACTAGCTCATCTGAATAACAAACATATTAGGGCTTGGTTGCAAAAAAACATCAGATTGTGCCTGTGTTTTGCATCCTGCTTTCCATAAATGACCCCAGATGTTATTCTAAGCATGTATTCATTACAAAATTTTAATAATTCAAAAACATTATTGGCAACTGTGCTAAAACATCTTCATGGCTTGCAAACTCTTTAACGGTTTTACTACTGTTCATATGACGGAAATTTTATATAGTAGTAAACACTGTCTACTGTGTAGAAAATGGTATAAACCATTGGCTGTTAATTAGGTCACTGCTTTGTTACCTATAAATCTAAGTTTAAAATAAATGACTTCCTCTATTTATTACTAAAAAATATGTATTTATTATTATGTATGTATTCATTCATAATCAAAGGGCACTCTAATATCCCAGTAAATATAATTTATTCAGTCAAAAAAAAATTACAATTAGAAGGTTGGCTGCTCCTACTTCCATCTTTAAACTGGATCATCTATAAAAGAGCTGAGATTATATTTTCCTCCATAAATTAATATTTCATAGTGTGTAAACCATGGATTTCTTAGCTGACTTGCTGCTTGGGTAAAGCGGAGATACCTCACACATGGTCTAGCAGGAATTTAAAGAGTAAATCTAAGGGGAAGCCAGCTTTGTTTTTCATTTGACTTTGATTGCAATGTGTATTAGAAAACTGCCTGAATAATAACGATTCCCGTCGTCTCCTTCTGCTTCTGAGCCTTGTTATCTACAGTGCTAGATCCTTCCCTGTGGCTGCAAGTTGTGCTTCCCAGACAAGTCAATTATGTGGGCTTATAGAAAAAGTAGCAATCAGCACTGTGACGCATTTTAAATGTCAAGAGAGACCCCTCTGTGCTGCAGCTTTTTCCCACTGAGAGTTACTGGAGAGTGTAGATATCACAAACTCATATCGAGATAACAGACATTGACATTTTCCCTAATTCCAGAAATACCGTAATAGAGTGCTATCTCAGAATCAGGGGGAAAAAACCCACAGTTATTGTTGCAGTTAACAATTAAATAGCATACAAAAGCTTAGCTCTGCTTTTTTATTTGTTTACAGTATCTTTGGCACCAACACAGTTCATGGAGTGCATAGAATACAATTTTCCTTTAGGTGATTTCCAGAATATTTCTGCAAGCCATTTAGAGATGTAGCATTTAAACACCAAACCTAGTCTTACAAACCTGTAACCTTTTATATAAAGAGCTATTGTTGGTCACTAAAGGAATGAATGCAGCACCCAGATGTCTTTTACTAAATGCCAAGCAGTCTGAATTTTGCTGTAGCCACCGGCTTGAAAATGTGTGTAACAGCGTATGTGCCTTATAAGTATTGCTCCTGTACACTGATGTACTCCCTGAAACCTACTGCCTCTGGATGCTGAAAGATGAGAAGGATTAAATACAAAAACAGCTGACAGGCTGGTTAAATATCAGTGATATGAGCAAAAAAGGTAGTCAGCATGTAATACATTTTGTGCTTAATGCAGAAGTGTGATAATAATTATAATTATTATTATTATTATTAACAAGTGTTTATAAAGTGTCAGCCTACTCTTTACTGCTGTTTAGTTTGCGGGTGTACACATAAACCCTACAAATACTGGCAGACAGCATAGGAAAAAGGGGGCCCTGCTTGTTAGAGTCTATAACATAACTACCATTTGAGTCAAGCCACTTTCACTGCAGTATTAAATGCTGAATATTGCCCCTTTTAGTTAAGTTGGCCTTATATGGGAAGATCTGCTTGTTTGGCTAGGTAGCAAAATTAGGAAGTCTTGGCTCAATATGGCTGCCTACCTGACTTATCTGATCATTTGGGCCAAGAAATTCAATCACATGGGGGACCTTTGCAATCATTAAATTGTTACAAATAAATATTGTAATGCTATCTTTTTAACAAAGAGTTTTGTTTTAGTCAGACTTGGACTGCAGGAAATTCAGTACCTGAACTGAAATTATTTATTGTGTACCGGTTTCCTTACGACAGCTATAACCCATAAGTCATTCTTATCAAGGCTCTCTTTATGGTATCTCAAAGAGACACTTTATACCACATTTTCATTTTTCTATTGACAATGATCATCCGTTTCTTAGAACATAACCTCAGCAAGGTTGTCATATCAAAGGACAAATATCCTACTTTACTTCAGGCCACTAGATGAGTTATATCCTCAATTGCAGCAGGTAGTTTTGAGAAAGGCAAAGATCAAAAATAGAAGCCCTGAAATAAATGATTCACTGTGCAATGTTAAGCCTTTACTGTGTCATTTTATATTGACCCAGACAAGATAATTCAAAGTGCCTGTTTTTTTTAGTGTTATTTCTATTCAACCTGTAGACTGTGTGGGATACAATAGCAATAGGAATGCACACTGTTTATAAGCTGCTTGTTTACTAGGTGGACCCCCCCAGTAAGAGAAGGGTTCTTAGGGGATGTTAGGTATTAGCTGCCAGGTCATCCTGAAAAATAGTTCCAAGTCCTTTTCTATTGTTAGTTGAGCAAAATAAACTTTACTTACATAATTTTTTTACATTTTGTTTCCTTCAATCTTGAAATTCACACTTACAGCAAGAAAGCAGGCACCATTTTGTGGACACAGTTATTATCTCCCCAAAATCTTGTGTATGTATCAGAATGGGGGACCTAATGCCCATGCCCAGGCAACACAATTATAGACCATGAGAAGGGAGAGGGAATGTGAGGAATGCATTGATATCTAGAAAGTGCTAAATGTTAAGTGAAAGTAATTGACTGTCTCATCTCTAGGTCTAAGGCATAAAGGCAGGGCAGGCAAAGACTGACAGCTCAGATATATAAATACATTTTATAACAGGCATCAATGTTTTCATTGAAAAACATGGAATTCATGTTTTATTTGCAAAGGACTTTTATTATATACAGTAGCTATTCATGTGTTTTTAAAAAGAAGCTCTTGTAGTGGAGAAAATGCTAATGATGTCGCAATTATCCATTTCTGAACCCAAAGTGTTGTTTAATGTATGCAAAAGAGGATTGCAATATGCAGTTACTTGCAAATCTTTTTTTTTTCAATTTTAATCGCCTACAATTTATTTATTCATATTTTTTTCACTGGAAATTTGCAATTTAGTGCTAGATAAGAAAATAGTATTGTCTTGTCCCTGCCAGCACCTCTCCCAAAGAATATGAAGAGTTCCATTTGTTATACATTGTTTGTGATCCAAAATGTATTTTTTAGTGCAGACAACAATGAAGCCATGACTAGATATTATTCTTTAATGACACTTTTTACTAGTAAAAACAGCTATAATAATATAAGCTGATAACATATCAAGTAACCTACCAGTATATTTTATTTGAAACAAGTATCAAAGAAATAATTAATCAAAATGGAAATTTTAGGAGCGGTCCTGGGCTTCCTTCCCAGAATCCCTTTCGATTATCATTACAGTGCGAATGTAAATTCATTTAAATTAACAAGCCTCTGATGTACTCATAAATGTAGCCATGTAGTCACAAATTATCATCATCCTCATTTACACATTTCAGTCATTTAACAAAATGTCCACACGTCCTTTAGACAGATCTCTAAGTCTTATTTATACTATACACTTTCTGTACTAAATTTAAGTGGGCAATTACTATAACAACATTATTTAATTACATGTATAAATACTAAATACACACCAGGCATATTAATTAGGCCTAGTTGGCAGCTTTTAAAATTATGGGGGCCATTTAACAATGCCAGGATGTCCAGGGCATATCAGTGATCTTCATCTTGTGCCACAGGGCAGGCTGTAAGGAAAAGGCACTGTTTCACCCTGAACCGAGTGAGACGGCAGGTAGGAACTGGGATTGGGGGTGCCCATGTGTCTCCCACAGCCTTTCCTTCACAAATACAGTTATGCCGAATGCAAGCACCAATGTATGATTTAGGAATGTGCAGATCCTTGTGCTCCGCACATCTGCCCATCAAACAATTATATTTTATGCATCCTTCTTCATTTTATATACCACAGCTTCCTGAGTAAGGGAAGACATTATAAATTGCTCTCTGATGTTATGAACACTGAAATTCTTTGCAATGATTTTTAAGAACTTTGAACATTCTGAGGAGACAGAGAGTCCAAAATGGGGACTGCCCCTGGAAAATAGGTGACTATTCCTAAGAAAAGCTGGAAAACACTTAAAGATATTATAACAAACCCCATAACACTTTTGCAGCAAATACAAAACAGTTAATATGAATGACAATATAATTTAATTTCAAGTATAAGTTTGATTTGTGAGTACTAATTCAGCAATATTTGTATCACAAATCCATTTCAGCATTAATTACTTGGGAAATTGTACTCACTGATGTGTAGAGGTACCCTTCTCCATTCATTGCTATATACAACCCTGTTTTCACTCCTTGGATTGCAACAACACGAAGACCCACAGGTATGAGGTTGAATAATGCTGCAAAAATAAAGCAAATTGTTGTTGTCAACTTATGTAATGGCAGCCTTTAATACAGTTCAACATTGCCTGTGAGAATAGCACGGACACAGTTAGATGACAAGGCAATTAACAGATTATGCAGTCTAGTGTGCGTAGTCTCCTGATAGCATGCACAAGAACAATAAAACAAATTTAGAAAAATGAAACACAACCAAGTGTTAGATAGTAAACATCCATAGTAAACATAACCCATGCAATTGGACAGATTATGAAATGCAAGAGCAATCACTCAAGGCCAGTGCCAAATATTTGAGTGAAGGTCACCAGTTGGCAGCATAGTATCTGGGGGAGGGGCTAAAGGGCTACCAATTAGATACAGGGAAACAATGTATTTTAATGTTTCTAGTTTTAATTCTCACAGACCAGTGAAAATGTACAGCCAGGCATTCATTGAGTTCAAAGGGTTCATTTACTATTGGTCATCATGTAAGCATAAGAGCACTTAGAGGAAAGACGTGGTTCACCTTTAAGTTGGCTATTAGTATTTTATGGAAAATATTCCTAGCAACTTTTCCATTGGACTTCATTATTTATTTATTATAGATTATGGATTATTTGCCTTCCTCTTCTTGCTTTCAAAGGGGGACACTCACTGGAATATATCAGAATAAATAGTTCTTTGGGGCAACCACAATGACCAGTAAGGTAGTAAGTATTTATGAGCAATAGATCAAAATTTAGTCTGTGCTTCAGTGTGTTCATTTCTGAGCAAATGCAACATGTATTTGTTTTTTCTTTCATAGCTTCATCCTCTTTAACACATTCTGCAGAGTCAGTTTCAAAGGGGCATACAAAAAGTGAATTCAACCCAAATATAACAGAATAATGGAAAACAATGTACTGTACATTACATAGTCATATTTAACACTAAAAATTGTAATATAAATGTTGTGCATGTTCATAAAATTAATAAAAATATAAACATTTTCATAGAGCAGCATAGAGCGACAATAACATTTTCTCCATCTGGCAAATGTGAAGGAATCCTTTATTACTGTAAGTGTGGCTTAACATAACATTGATTAATCAAACTTGTTCTGAAGGCAACTGCTAAAAAATAATGCGCATAATCATGCAAATTTATCCTGTGCTTTTCTGCCTTGCAAGATGACAGAGGGGAAGCCTGGGAAATACCACCCCAGGGATACAGTCTCCATTTTAATATGCACACACAGTTATAGAAGGGAATGCTCTATTTGTATGCAGTGTAACAGGACATAGAAACTGAACACATCAGGCTATTCTGGATCCAAGAGGAAGGTTAATGCACCTTAGTAACAGCTGACTTTTGTGTTGCATGTCAGAATCTCATTTCTTAGTAGCAATTAGGAGATAACCAGAAGAGGGCTCCGTACCTTTAAGGTAGCTGGATCTTTGGCATGCTAGGAAGAGCAGGGGGAGTGGAAGGTGTTAATTAATACAAGTTAGGACTGTGGGGAGGAGGGTTTGTAAAGTAGGAGGAGGGACCAGGATAGAGAGAGTAACAGCAGAGGAAGAGGCGGCACCAATTACCTTGTGGAAGTCAAGGAGCATTGTCCTGCCTGCCCACCCTTGACTACAAGCAGTGGTGGATCATGCTGGGGAGGGGTTTGTTTATGCTGTCACAGCTTGTGCTAGAAATGCTTGCTGGAAGGTGGGGGCTAAGCCCCAGTTTTGGCACATGGGTGTCAAATGGATGGTAACCTCCTCAGACAAGGGTCCCAGGAGAGTAGTGGATTCTGGTTGCCTGCTCTCACTTGCCCACCTGAAGTTACTGCGGAAGGCGGCTGGCATGGCAGGCAGCCATGGTTGGTGGTTTGGAGTGGGCAAGCATTCCAATGGACATGACATGGATGGTTATTGTTATTGGTAAAATGTTGATCATGTTATAAATTACTATTGTACTTATTTATTTACATATTTTCTGTTTAATAAAGCTGTGGTCTGTTATATTCCATCCTGAATGTCATTATTGTCTCTGAGGTACCGGGGGTGGGGGAAGGAGCTAAAGTAAGGAAGCCTGTGTAATTGACGCTGCACTGTCAGTGTACATTTTCTTAATTTTGTACTTTATTGTCCCACATTTTTCAGTGAAGCCTAATCAGCTGCGATCATTTGAGCAGGAATTATGGATAAGAAAAAAAGAAATCATCGCTCAAGCAAAATTATGCCACCATAGAAAGCGGAGCGTCTGTTTAGCAGGTGACCTATAGTTTAACAGGGCAGAGCTAAATATTTTCTAGTGAAAAAGGAAAACTGTGAAGGAAAGGAGCTTCCATTTGAAGCAGCGTAGGTGGTTTTTCACGGTGAGGGCAGTGAGGTTATGGAATGCCCTTCCTAGTGATGTGGTAATGGCAGATTCTGTTAATGCCTTTAAGAGGGGCCTGGATGAGTTCTTGATCAATCAGAATATCCAAGGCTATTGTGATACTAATATCTACAGTTAGTACTAGTGGTTGTATATATAGTGTATGTATGTGAGTGTATTGATTGGTAGGTGTGGGTTAAGTGTGCTGGGTTTACTTGGATGGGTTGAACTTGATGGACACTGGTCTTTTTTCAACCCTATGTAACTATGTAACTATGAATTGTATCACTCAGATTACAGTGGATCATTTATCAAGACAAAGAAAATTCACACCTAGGCAGTAACCCATAGCAACAAGCCTTAATTATTGTTTTTCGGCCAGATGCAGGTTAAATAATGAAAGCAAAGATTTCATTGGTTGCCACAAGTCACTGCCCAGATGCAAATTGTCTCTACACAATTAACACATTGGGCTAGATATGTGGTATTCTTATGGCCAGTATAAAATCTGAGCGGATAAAAGTGTGGATAAAACCAAATTTTAAGGGCATACTTAAAACAATGCATTAAATCAACCATGTATTTATAACAACTTAAGTTGTAAAATAATGCAGAACTGCATATGCTAATGTTCAGGTGTACCTGTATATCAAAGTGCATATACCAGTTACATGGGTAAAGTTAATAAAATTGTGAAAGCCGTGCAAGTTTCTAAATGTGTAATTTTATTCAGTTAGTTTCTCAAGCCTGTTACACCTTAGATCTATCACTTAGCTGGCTGGGAAAATTGACAGTATAAACAGTGAAGCTGGAGATTGTATTTTGCACTATTTTCTTTTTAGATAAAATGTAAACTCTCCAAACAAATATGATTAATACATTGCTTAGGTATGATACATTAATAAAAACCATTGCTATGTATGTATTATTTCATGCAAATATACCAAAACTTAATTGTGCATAAACATACTAAATACAGTATGTGTTGTTAAAGAAAAGCTACTAGGTCATTTCATGATCTATAATTGGCCCCAACATGCATTAACTAAATTTACTTTAAGTCCTGCTGTGGTCTAAAAGTGCCAGTAATATTTGTTTAGTTAGCACAGAGAAAAAGGAAATCATTTTTAAAAAAACTAGAATTATTTCATGGAAAATGTGAGATGGTCTTCCAGTTATTGGGAACTTTCTGGATAACAGGTTTCCAGATAAGGCACCCTATGTAATTCCTACTTAGTACAAAAAGCCACACTCTCAGGAGTTTTATAAAATTCCAACAACTTTATATATTGACCAATAAAGTTCTTGGAATTATATACAAGTCTTTGGAATGCAGAGTTTTGTGATAAGTGGAAGTAAATATACAGTGATTTAGCCAGGCACCCAGGTAGAAATTAAAAAAAAAACTAGAAATGAAAAAAACTAAGGAGACAAGTGTGTGATCCAGTTTAAAAAAATATGAATTTATGCACAGCAGGGATGGGCCAAACTGACCTGGTGCCCTAGGCAACCCAGTCAGCCACCTACCCCTGCACCTCCTAATGACAAGTGGCGGGGGCAATGACAAGGGAGTGCGCACATGGGGTAGGCAGAAGAGGTAACAGCCTGGCGCCCTCCAATCGTTGCACCCTAGGAAGGTGCCTCTTCCGCCTACCCCTAGTTCCGGCACTGATACACAGTGTAAAGTACTAAAAGTAGTACTGTAATTACTCACAGAGCTTAAGCACATAGGACGCTGTACTACATTTTTTCATGTTGCTTTAAAGTTTCACATCTTAATGTGCATTTACTTTAAGAAATGTGATTAGGATAAGAAGACTTAGCCTGTCAGATTGAACAGTAAAAAGTATCTGCCCTGTAACAGTGCACATCAGCTTTTTAGTGTTTGTACAAACAAGTTAAAGGGCATGTCAACCCCAAAAATAATTTTTGCATAATAAAAGAAAACATAATTCTAAGCATTTTTCCAATATAAAATAATTAAAAGTTTGTAGTGCTTTAAAAGTTATTTGTAAATGTAATTGCTACTGCAAGCAGCATTTGCTGAACTCCTGGTTGTTACTTTTTAAACAATATTGCAACTGTCAGTCTCCTCCAGCAAGGCAGGTCTGTCAGCCTGCTGGCTGTGTTACATTGTTTCAACAGTCAGAGCCACCAGGGCAGAGAATAGAAAGGGCAGACAAACACTGCTTTTAATAGCAATTATATATACAAATAACTCAAAAATCATTACAAATTTGTAATGAACGTATATTGCAAAGCTGCATAGGATTTTGTTTTCTTTTATTAGGCAAAAAATTATATTTTGCGTTGCCTTGTCCTTTAACAGATCTATTTTTTATTTACAGCTGACATTCTTCATCCACTGCCTGCCATTTACTGCCAAATACTGTACTTACTATGAGACTTATTCTATAGTATAGGATATATCTGAGCCACAGCAAAACACGCCCTGCATTAAACTATTTAAATGTCTGCATGAGTGAAATTCTTGTTTGGATTATTAAAAGAGTTTTTTCTTGTTATCACTACCAACCGCCACCCTTTAATTGCTGCCCTGCAGATGAAAAGGAACTCAGGAAGTCTGTGTTTTAGAAGTAATGACACAGCTATAATGTAGAAATGGCAAACCAGGTATTGTTTTTCCTTCCCAAAGGATATACATTTTTTCACTTAAATAGTGTAGAAGACTATATTAATGGCATTTTTAGATGGATATAGTGCCACTTTATGCATGTTTGTACTACAGGGTATTAGTGTTTTTAGTTAAAGTGTAGACATTTCTTCTGGCAACGTTACTAGTTAATTAATGCTTTGCATTGTCTTACTTACTTAACTTTCTGTATGTACAAAACGGCTGTGATCTCAGGTATCTTACTGATGTCACAGGCTTTTGAGGAATCTATTTGACTGCCATAGGGCCAGGGCAGTAGGGGTATTGTAGCATAGGAGACACAAGAAAGCTTTGCTTATGTAAGCAGAGCTTGGTCTGGACGTGAGGCATAGAGTCATGGGACTACTGTGCCATCCAGAAAACTGCATGAAATTTTAGTGATCGTGAAAGCAAATGTTGAGTGCGACATCATAGAGGCACTGATCTCAAGTGCAAAAATCCTCTTAAGCACCCAGTGATTATGCAGCCACTGACAAATGGCATCTTATTAAAATAATATCTTATTGTAAGGATTTAGGTTAGGGACTTTATGAATGGGTCGAATTTTGCCTATTTAACAGCTTGCATTGAAGTTGGTAGGACTGTTTCTAGAAGAAGGTACACTAGATGTGTTAGAGATAAACATATAAAGCTCTGTCACACAGGATGTTTTGTCACCTCTAGTGGAGGCTGAAGTCTGAAGTTTCCTTAACTTGCATTATGGTAAATCACCATTGGGAAACATGTGCCTTACATAGTAACAAAGCAGCGGTGATGCATATGTTTTCCCACTGGCAATTTACTATAATGCCAGTGGGAAGACATTTTGTCATCCGCACTAGAGAAGATTAAGTGTGAGCAACAAAACATCCATTGACAGGGCCCCTTAATCCTACTTAAAGTTTCTTTTTTATATTGATGAATATATTTCATTTCAGCAAGGCTCTACTAAGTCATATCTTGTAAATCCCCTTAGGTGGAAGCACTACACAGTTGTGTTCCAAGTTTCCCAGTCTACACCATTATTAACAGGGTTGTTACAGGCATGAGATTTGCCTGGCAGGTGGCAAAAGGAAAATATATTTGCAGTTAATGTCAGTGTTAACAGTTTTAAAGAATTTAATTTTAATTACCACTTGTTCCTTGAGCTGAAATGAGAAATTATGGGATCATTTGATTGTACTGAAGTGACCTATATTTATAGAATGTGATTATAATCACTATAATAGTAATTATGTGGTTGGGACCTTGGGGTTTGCAAGTCAGTAACCTTTCTTTATTACACTTATACCTGAATGTCCAAGGGATTTACAAGCAGCAACCACCCCAATTTCTTCAGGAATATATATATATATATATATATATATATATATCCTTTGATGGCATCACAGACTAGAATTACACTCTCTAACCCACATGCTATTGATTACAATCATTATGACTTATTAGTTTCAGCGAATGTTGACTGTTCCCAAGTGTGAGAAAACTGGTGTTCCAGAATAACAACTAGGGAAAGGAAGAGCAGCAGGCAAAGGCATCTTTTTCTATTTCATAATTAACCTATATTCCTATCCATATGCCATACTCTAGGGAATACAGTCTGCGTTTGTTGCTGGCTTCATATTCCAAACTGGAAATGCTTAGTCATATAATATATATAATTTAGTCTTGAAAACTGTCTGAATATCCAAGGGAACAGACATTATGTCCAGTTAGTTAAGTCCAAGCTACTGTCATCCTCAAGCTTTGTGATAGAAAGAAACTACATTCTACTTTATATAAATTTAACAATTTTTATTTCACATTTTTCACATGTGAGTACTTAGTAACATTATGTGCCTATTTCCATGATTTCCTCTAAGATATGCAAAATAAAATGTGTTGGTAGACATTTGACTTGCTCAACTAGGGAACATGGTACTCCATGGGGCACATTTACTAACCCACGAACGGGCCGAATGCGTCCGATTGCGTTTTTTCCGTAATGATCGGTATTTTGCGATTTTTTCGGAAATTATCGCGACTTTTCCGTTACCAATACGATTTTTGCGAAAAAACGCAAGTTTTTCGTAGCCATTCCGAAAGTTGCGCAAAATCTGGCGATTTTTTCGTAGCGTTAAAACTTGCGCGAAAAGTCGCGCCTTTTTCGTAGCGTTAAAACTTAAAAGGCGCGACGTTTCGCACAAGTTTCAACTCTACGAAAAAATCGCGACTTTTCGCGCAAGTTTTAATGCTACGAAAAAATCGCCAGATTTTGCGCAACTTTCGGAATGGCTACGAAAAACTCGCGTTTTTTCGCGCAAATCGTATTGGTAACGAAAAAGTCGCGATAATTTCCGAAAAGTCGTAAAGGCGCCGAAAAAATCGCAAAAAATACGAAAAAGTCGCAAAATGTTCGTTTTCCAATCGGAATTTTTCCAATTCGGATTCGAATTCGTGTCTTAGTAAATCAGCCCCCATGAATTGCCAATATGTTGGCTATCACAAAACCCATCAGTTTATATGTGGGTCAGGAGGTACAATTGAAAAAACAAGGCTATGAGTGCAGGTTCAGACAGAAGTTAAGCCAGATATTAGACAGGTCCTTGACCTTTCGTGATAGAATTTTGCCTTCCAGCCATTTTGATGACATTACAATACTGCCCAACTATATTCAGTGATTCAGTCATTGTATCAGGCCCGTGTATAAAAATGGCGGAAGATGGCAGGCCAATCGACTGTGGTATAGAAGCAGACAAACTAAAAAACATTAAACTAAAAAAACATTTCAACATTAAAATAAAAAGTACACTAATATTTACATCGAAGTTCTTTTTTGTTACTAGAAAAATAAGATTTTTTTTGGTTATGGATGATGCTATGGGAAACAGCATTCCTGTATTTTGGAGCTTTCTGGAGGATAGGTTTCCTGGTTAATAGTTCCTATACCCATACCTTATACTTAGATGTTATGTAAGCTGGCATAAATTGTTGTTGATGGCAAAATAATATACTATGGTTTTTAAGTTAGTAACTTTAATGCATGGTGTTCCACGTGATCCATTAAACCCCTTATAATGAACAATAAATACACTATTTGTATTGTTCTAGCATACCTGCCATATATTGAAAAAATATAACTAAAAAAAAACAGCTATTTTTGTATATATTACATCTGTTATATTAGGAACTGTGAATTGAAAATGCTAAAACTATACAAGACTAGAGCTTAATGTGAATGCAATGCCCTGAATTTTAATTTTAGCCTCTGGGATTTTGCTTTCAAGTGGTTGTGAAAAGCATATCCAAACAGACAAGGTCTTTTCTGACTTTCCATATCAAAGACTTCCTGGAATGACATATCTAAAAGTGTGAGCATGCATACAACTAAACTATTGTCATGTTTTTACAGAACGCCACACTAATAACTATATTTTATTGTAGAATAAAAGAATACTCAGCAGGGAATCTGCTTACTGGTTTTGTTTTGTAAACAACAGTCTTTAGTCTATACACTATTATTCTAACTACTTATGAGAATGAACTCCTGGAGATAAACGAAGGCAGTTAATATGTGTAAACTGTTTATATTTACAGTTACATGAATTTGCTAAAGCAGTGCTTTAGCAGAAATAATTCTTTATATATATATATATATATATATATATATATATAAAAGTTATATATATATATATATATATATAAAAGTTGTTGTCCCTTTTGGTGCCCATATTAAAATTGAGGGGATATGTGGGTACCTGGCACTATACTTGTATTATTCTGCAGTTCATAGAATATTTTTCTCCTGAGCCCATTTGAGTCCAGCAGTCCTTGGGTAACAATTAAGCAAACATTTTCAGTTGTTATGTTAGTTTAAATAAGAAGAAGGTTCAGGTTGTCCTGAACAGACTAGGCTCACTAGCTTCCATGGGTAATAGCATACACACAAATAAAAGATGTTCTTTCAATCTTGACAATATTAAATAATTTGAATTGTTTGATGTTGTGAAAACTTCTAACTGTAGTTTTGTAGTTTTTAGATAACAGACTATTCTTGGGCATGTTGTCTGACAGATGCAGAGCCTGTGGGACCTATTTATCCTCTGCTTTACAGGTGAAAGACTGGGATGTAAAGGTTCACAGCGCACATTTGTGTGAATGTAAATTTTTAGCAACCAAAATCAGCAATTTTATTGAAACAAGCCAGGCTATGTTCCCTGACAAGAAGCCTTTAACTAGATTCCTGATTTGGTACTTCTTCACCACTTGTAGGGTTTTGTAGTAGCCTTTCCTGAACACTAGCAGGAATAACCAGCTTGTCTGAGTAACAATTTATGTCAGGAATCTGATACCTTAATCACTTTTCAGGTGTGGTTTAGGAACACCCTTACCGTAATCTTAGCTTTCCACCATTCACATAACTCTTCCTTTGCATGATAGTAACTCAAAGTTTGACTTATTGTAATGGTTCGTTGGTTATTTGGTTATTTTTGTAACTAGCAAACATACTATATCATCTGCTTGCAAACATCATAGTAGCTCATACTCCTATGAATAACAAGTATGTCAAACATCACAATATGCAAATAAATCTGACTGGGCAGAATAACTATCCAGAACACACTTTGAAAAATATTTATTTAAAAGGAATTTAATGCCAATACTAAATCAGTTACCTTTACCTAAATATGACCCTGCTAAGGTTTCTTAAATAATATCAAACTGAAAGGTGCAGTGACACAACAATAATTAGAGAAGCTTCATTATATTTACTCCTAATGGACCTAGGCTAAAAATAATTGAGAATGCCATTACATATATCTTACTTGCAGCATCAGCACAGATGTTTTTTAAAACATTAAATGAAAAACAAAAATTATCATTGCAGCATTATAGAAATGTAGGTTCATTTTAAAATCTTAACACATATCTAGAGCTGTAGAATGTCCTTGTATGGCATCATAATTGTAATATATTTCAGCTCCAGAACAATTATTATTATGGCTATCCAGACAGTACTGCTCTGATTTGCTAATATATTGCACTCCCTGCATGGTTACATACAGCTTCTCTCAGCCCTGCATTTTCTTTCAGGCTGAGAGAAACAGAAACGCAGGGCTGAGCTAGTGGATATATGCATTGTGCCTTTGCCCTAAACATACAGGCATTTCCATCTTTGCTCTATGCAGCTGCCACTCAGTTTATGGATGGAGCCCTAAGCTGGGCCTTGGGGCATAATTTTTTTAAAGAACACCCAGATAGAGGGTTGACATGCCTTGACGCAGCCAGGTGCTTTGCACATTTCACAAAATCCTTTAAAGTATGTGAGTGGGGGGTTGTTTGTTGGGTTTTTTTCTTAATGGTCATAAAAAGTTGGTTCGATAAATTTATTTTTTGCTTTTATTTAATGACCTGTGAGTGCGGTGTCACATGTTGTCTATAATTTCCTGATTCCTGCACCCAGGCATGTAGTGCACACTTTTTGCTGTTTTATACGCAGTATATTATATATATATATTTAGAAGCAAATAATAATAGTGCTGCAATCTGACACTTTATATAGTACCACTGGCATGTTCAACAAATAGTTACTTAATATACTAATGGAAATATTCAGGGATTTATTAATTTTGGAGTTTTGTGGGAAAAAATCCTACCTTACTTGCTCTTTGCAAACAAATTCTTGCTGTGTGCCTAAGGAATAAAGAGCTATAATGGAAATGTTCCTGTGCAATGCTGATTCCTATACTTTGTATAATGCACAATTTTCCGTTCCAATGTCATGCCTTTTGTACGGGCTGTGTTTTATTCCTGCCACCAAGGATGAAAATTCTGCTTTCGTGGGACTAATTCAAAAGGTACAAGACCCATGTAAATATAGCCAAGGGGGATGGGGGAACTGGTTACATGTTGGATAATGTTACTGTGCCAGTTTATTGCCACAGGGATCTTGGTGCCTTACTTTGAAGAATAAAAGTTAATATAAGAGAAAAATTTCCAACTGCAGCCTTCCAGCTGTTGAAGAACTACAACTCCCTTCAGCTATATGGGGATACTGAAAGCTACATTTAATCAAACATAAGCTGGAGGGCTGCATGTTTAATATTTATGACTTATAACCAAAACTCTAGAGGCATATAAGTCAGTATTCTTTTAGTGAGTCACTAATCCTGAATTAGTACAATAAAAAAAAAAAACAAATATGTACAATTCATGCACTACACATGCACTAAGACAAACTAAGCTGAACGTGGAACGACCAGCACAATATATGCAATGGTAAATACTACTTTTGAACACATGAAACAAATAGCATTCATATTTATAAAATTCATAATTCTGTAGTACAACAACAAAATCAATTTTAAGTTTCATACTCACTAGAATTGCTGCTGTCGTCCTTTGTTCCATCAAGAGTCCCATCTGGGTGCATTTGCAAGTAATATCCTTGCCTGCAATATAACCTGGTCACTATGCCCTTGAGCTGGGGATCTGAAAAACAGTTATATTTTGTCATTAGCCCCAAAACTTGGCCGCCATCAAACATTGGTTTGTCCCTAACTTTAGCATTTAATTGCATAGCTATTCTGCCTTTCTGTGTGTTTGCCATCTTCAGTACAAATGAGAAACACTTCTGAGACGTAAGTGTGCAGAAATCCTGACCATACTAGTTTTTGTGACCCTTTAACCTAACCTTTTCAGTAGGTGTGGTGCCCTGGTGTTATTACGTAAGAGACAGGAAAAAAGACAAGAGGAATGTGCTCAAAACAATTGTTTTAGTGCCTCAAACACATGCAGAATGTTGTTGAAAGCTTGCCTAAATTCATAGACTTCATAGGCTATAATATTTCTATAGAGGACTTCTGTAAGCATCTGCAATAGATTAATAAGAATATGACTTAAATGTACATTTCTAAAGTGTGTGTTTCTGTGTATAAGTTTTAAAGGGAAGGTAAAATACTGATATTTTATATATATATATATATATATATGCTCTTTTTGAAGCTGTCTGAAGCTGTTCTGTGCAACGCTAGGTACATGCATGTGTACCAAAACTTTATCAAATATACATGGACAGTGATCAACAGTTTTACAAAAAAACTGGAATTGAATCCAACAACAAAAATCTTAACAGCACTGGCCTAATTACATTATTTTTGCATCCAGCACTTCTGAAAGAATATATTATAATGTTTCATTGACATAGTTGCTACCATCCAGGGACACATAGCTACTGCATAGTGTCATATGGGACTTGTTCTAAGCCGGCACAGTGCAACCTTGACCGCTATTGATGGCAAGAATAAAGGGCATCACTACTTCACTAAATATATCTTTCAGTATGAGTACATTAACTAGGAATTGTGTTCTATTCATTGGCTGATGTAACAATTCTCCTCCATTGGCCAACGTTTAGAATCTGGGTCATTTCCATATATTAAAATTTCTTCAGATTTTCAAAATAGGAGGGTGGAAGTAAGGGTGAATTAGTAATTTTTCAGTTATTGCTTGGGGGTCTTACTCAAGGGATCAGTATGCATACTTTGAATGTATTTAATGAACTTGCTTAGTATAACCCTGTTTATAAATGGAGATAGATCCGCTTAGGTGTACAAATATTTGTTTTTTTCCTAGAAATTCCTTACTGTGATCTGTTATAAGGGCACACCTTACTCTTTTCTAGTTACAAAGCAGTTTGGTGTGTATAGGCACAGTACTGGTTATATTAGAAGGCAATATTTGTTCCCAAGTTCGTTCAAAATATAATAAAATTGGCAAGAAATAACTATTTAATGCTTAAATTTTGACAGAAAGTGTAATTTCCAGGTTACAACAATCTGCTTAAAGGTGCTAGAAAATGTATAGGCAGACATTCATTTATTTTTATTTATGTGGCAGAAAAGACGGCTTACAGAAATGTATTTCAGCAACTGCACCAGTAGTTCTCGCAAGAGGAAATATTTTGTGCACACAGTAAGGTTCTTTTTTTAAGAACAGCTTTCTGTAACATCTAAAACATTAAAGGGCACTTATCACCTAAAAATTCCCCCACCGGAAGCGCTAACTGTGGATGAAAGATACAATAGTATTTAACTCATAAAAGCCCTACTGCTTCCAGTAGCCCAATGACCCGTAGTAAAACGTAGGGAAGCAGGGGCATGACAGACGCGTTGGACAGACTTAGCCACTCCCAGTTACAGGTGATTGGTTAGTTCGTAAGGGGGTATAAAATGCGGGTAATTGTTCCCGCTTCTCACTCCATTTTAGTCAGCAGAGTAAAACGCCCACCCTCCCTCCCTATAGAGGTGGAGGTAGCGGAGTGTCGTTGGCGGGGTGATTAAGTTGGGGGAAAGCAATGGTTGGGTTAGGAGGGGAGTTTTATAGTTAAGTGGGGCTGGCATGCTTGGAACCTCAGGGGTAAGAAAGTGGATTAGGAGGTGAGTTTTGTTGGGTAGTTGGTTCCGGGCCAGAAGGGCAGCTGGCAGCGCCAGTTGCGCTGCGCAGTTATTGGATTGTTACAGTGTTTGGCTATTTAAAAGTTGATTTGTTTGTTATACAAACATTTGTGTTATGTTTGAGATGTTGTTTCACATTTGTTATTTATGTTATGTTTTAAATTAAAACTTCACTTGTTGTTAATAAATTTTCTGCGGCCATTTTTATCCCAAGAATTGGTGTCTGTGTGTTTATTGGGGATGGTAAGTAAAGAGGTAAAAGGGGGTTGTTGGTTGGGAGAAGGGCGGGTCAAGTTCCAACGTTACTCATGTCAAGTGCAGGAGGCCATGTGCGTAATGAGCAAGTTCCCCAGCTCACTTGTTCTATGCAAGCATGTGATGTAGGATCCCGGTGGCACACAACCCCAGACACAAATATTTATGGGTGTTGCTATATATCAGTAAATTGCATTTAGTTACAATTTCCTTTGAAGATATTCCATTGGCACTACAATTTGGGCTAATGTCACACAAAACAGCTTCCTAGCAATTAAACACAACTGTTGCTGAGAAGTTGCTTCAGGCATGTGAGTATGCCCCCAGCAGTGTAATACACATGAGCTAGTTTAAGCAGAAACAACCTGACAGCAATGCAATGACGCAAGGCAGACATTTTCCCCCAATATCCGGAAGTGACGTTGCACACGCTGCCGCAGCTGGAGCAGAATAATTCTACCCGCACCTGTGCAAATGCATCAAATTATGTCACCAAACACTTACTACGCATGTGAGGACTTTGTGAGACTTTGGAAAAATAGGGAGAATGCTACTAGGGAACAGGAGAATGGGGGAGAGCCACCAAATTGGGTAACTCCCAAAGAAATAGGGGGAGACAGCTCTGTTTTTGAGTATTTGTGAAAGGATCCTCTCAGTGTGTTGCCTCAAAGATTCAGCCAGTATAAGGTGGCTGACGAGCCCAAAGGATTCACTTGTTCTGCTGTCAAACAGAGAAATGACTTGTATAGGGAGTTTGTGAGTGCCTGTCTCTCCCTCAGTGTTGTTTCTCTGCAGGGAGGGGGGAGGAGTCCCCACAGAACTGTGAGATGAGAGAAAGGAAAAAGAAAGGAAAGTCCATACACTCACGGTTCCCTGTAAACTCAGTCCGTTATCCACTGGTGCAAATCCTCCTGATGCACCTGGCCAGGTGCCTATAGTAATGAGCATAAGAAAAAAGGGGGAAAAAAGCACACAAAAGAAATTGCTGGTGTAAAAAAAAATACCTCCAACCTGTTAATTGCGGAGTGCACATACAGACCAAAGATTTCAAGAGCTACATGCTCTCTTCATCAGTGGAAAAAGTACATTTTCCACTGATGAAGAGAGCATGTAGTTCTTGAAACCTTTGGTCTGTATGTGCACTCCGCAATTAACAGGTTGGAGGTATTTTTTTTACACCAGCAATTTCTTTTGTGTGCTTTTTTTCCCCCTTTTTTCTTATGCTCATGAGAGAAAGGAAGGCCTGCACAGGAAGTGCTGGGAGAGAAGCTGGGAGTAAGGTGAAGGTGCTGTGAGATTCCAGAGATGACTGAGTTTGTGTGTGGAAGAAAGTCAGTGAGAACCCCAGTGGCTGAAAACACACTGTATTTCGGGTGCAGAAGGAAAGGTAGTGCTTGTCAGTAAATTTCAGTGTAACTCTGCCACACACACCCTTACAAAGTGAACTAAATGGGAAAAAACTGCTTTAAATTAAATACTGCTGTTTAATAGTTATTTTATGCCAAGTTTAACATAATTTTCACATTAAATTACACACTTTAAGAAATATACTCCTTAATGTTGGCACTGCAGAGATTTCTGCACTCCCTGAATAGTATATTTTGGGTAAATTGACCCTTTATATGGAAATATTGGAGGGTACGCTTTTATTTGTCTTTTAATGCCAGTGGTGGAAAAGGGTCCTCTAAAGGAAGTGTGACTGCCTGTACATGTAATTTTAGGGGAATTTGCATTGGTAGGCAGGCATGCAGAGGATTAGGAGCATAGAGACAGGGACACCACATCTTCAGGCAAAACACAGGTTTATTTAGGGCCAATTCATCCCAACATAAACATGTCAGTTACCAAACAGTTCAGGGTTATGATTTGTCCCTCCTTCAGGGCTCTCACCTTCCAGGGTTACTTCCACACTCTGGAACCTTTACGGGGTTTCTCACTGTCCCCAGTGACTTTCACATGTCCACAGTGATTCACACTTGTGAACACTCAGGCTCATAGGCGGATTTTCATTAAGGCTTGGGGAGGCTAAGCCTCCCCAAAATAAAAGCCCCTTCACAAAATTAAAATTAAAAAAAAAAAAAAATTAAAAAAAAAAATCCTCTGAGCGATGTTGTGCCTACTTTATGTTGTGGGTGGGGGGGTGGGGGACGCTGCAGTTTAGTGTCTCTGAAGTTAGAACAACAACCTGTTAGTTTGCTAGTGACTCTGGTGTTTGATGACATCACCACGGGATTTCGGACTGCAAATCTCGAGAGATTTCAGAATAGGAAAGCATAACCTGAGGCGATCTGCTAGTCAGGCACTACTACACAGCACAAGTACAAGTGCACCTCATCCAAAGAAATTGTTGTACTGCTGGTGCTGGTGATCTGGGCTCCCAGACACAGCAGGTGCTGATTCTTAAGCTGCTTGTTGTCTGGTATGTAGCTATTATATTTAATATTTAAATATCATATTAAATACATCTGTGCTGCACAGCTTTGAGACCTTTGGGTTACATGATATAATGTGCTTACAAAACAAATACCAGGGCCCCTATATAAAATAGTGCAGCAGTAGCTAGTGTACCTGCTGGGAGTTCCTGTTAGAAGTCTAGAGGTCCTGGTTACATTCAGTAGCATTTAGGCTAAACCAGTATAAAGAGCTAGCAGCAGGCAATATGTCTGAAGCTCTTATTTAAGCTGCCAAAGTGCTTGCATTGGGGGGTCCCTGCAATGATTGGGATGAAATAGGAGGCAGTTTGTGTTAGAGTGCCTAGTGTAAATGGTATACAGCAGAAGTCAGTCAGTGTCTAGCCCAGGGGTGCCCGAGGTAGATCGTGGTGGAATGACATCCCACTACTTCATTTCCCCCCCAGCATACTTCTGAGTGCGGCTGCTCAAGCCATCCGTCTCTGTAGTTTCATCCCAGTTAAGAAGATTGTCCCCACCAAGCCGCTGTATATATTTGTTTCTACTTTATATATGTTTCTGTGACAGACTACAAAGTGGGCCATGAAGAAGGGGAGTAAAAGCTACTACAATCCTTTCACATTAAACTTAAAGTTGGCACTTGAATAATGTTATGTGGGCATTAAATGTGAATTTGGCACTACATTTATATATTACTGTGTGTATTTGTTGAACATTGATTGATACTTTTTCTTGCTTATTGCACCAAATATTTGTCACACTATTTTAACTGTGGTAGATCTCATGACGGAGGCCAGGTGGCAATGTCTGGGCACCCCTGGTGTAGCCCCTTTTTGAAAGGAGGTAGCATCAGGCAGTGTGCTGCAGCATGAACACATGTACAGAATGAGTAACTGGTTCTAAATCTTTTAAAGAAACAGTTCAGTGTAAAAATAAAAGTGGTGTATATACATACTGTAGGTTGGAGCAAACTGATGCCCGACATACTGTCCAGGATGCAACTACCTCCTTTGCAGCTGTCTAACATGTTACCAGTCAGTAACCAATCAGTGACTTGGGGGGCATATGGGATATAACTGTCAGTTAGTTTGTGAGCACACAGGTCAGGATCAATAGCAAACTAACTGAACAGTCACTGACTAACTAAGAGGTTAAAGAGCTGAAAGGAGGAAGTAGAGTTCTGTACTATTCACAAGTACTATACTGTATATGTTCTAAAGACTGACCCACTAGCTGAAATTAAATTGTTTTTTGTCACCTGATATCTATAATATCCCTATCCCCTACACTAACAGATGGAGGGTAAGTTAACTTTTCCCCCTGACAAAGCTCATTGTGCTTTTATATATTTGTTATGTTTTTTTGCACTTTCTATTTTTCTTTTACTTTTGTCATTGTTTTTTTCATTTCTAGTTAGTTACAGTGGGGCCAATGCTGTGTATCAGTGCCAATGTTATAGTGCCAGGGCCTGAATATCTGCCATCTGTACCCACTGCTCCTCACTGTATATAATGTGCTGGTTTTGTATATAAAGACTGCGTCTCGCTGCATATAATGTGCTGGTTTTGTATATAAAGACTGCGTCTCGCTGCATATAATGTGCTGGTTTTGTATATAAAGACTGCGTCTCGCTGCATATAATGTGCTGGTTTTGTATATAAAGCTTGCGTCTCACTGCATATAATGTGCTGGTTTTGTATATAAAGACTCTGTCTCGCTGCATATAATGTGCTGGTTTTGTATATAAAGCTTGTGTCTCACTGCATATAACGTGCTGGTTTTGTATATAAAGACTACGTCTCACTGCATATAACGTGCTGGTTTTGTATCTAAAGACTGTGTCTCGCTGTATATAATGTGCTGGTTTTGTATATAAAGACTGCGTCTCACTGTATATAACGTGCGTGGGATGTCAGTACCTGCTGCCTCTCTCTCTATAAAGCTAACTTAAACACATCTAAAGGTGAGGTTCACTTTTAAGTTAACTTGTAGTATATTATAGAATGGCCTATTCCTAGCAACTTTGCAATTGGTCTTCCTAGTTAATTTTTTATAGTTTTTGAATAATTTGCCTTTCGCTTCTGCCTCTTTCCAGCTTTCAAATGAGGGTCACTGACCAAAAAGTATTGCTCTGAGAAGCTACAGTTTTACTTTTCCATGCAGGCCCCTTAACTATTCATATTCCCATCTCTTGTTTAAACCACTACCTGGTAAATAAGACCCTAGCAACCAGATAGCTGCTGAAATACCAAATGGAGAGCTGCTGAACAATAACTGAAAAACTATTAAAAATAAAAGAGGACCAATTGCAACTTGTCTCAGAATATCAATGTCTACATCATATTAAAAGTTAATTTAAAGGTTAACTACCACTTGAAGCTAACTGATCACAAACACAAATGTATAGAGAACCCCTAACAGAAGTGCACGTATGAATGCTTTTACATCCTAAGCATTTTAGGGTTAAAAAAAGCACCCCCACCCGCACTTTTGCGCAGTATCCCTGGGAGTCAGTGGGAACCACAAGAGGTAGTTGGGAGGTTAATTTTTTACACCAGCAGCGAATCCACTAAGTGTCACATTAGCTGTAGGTCAGTCTGTGTACGGCCCATCTTTAGCCTCCCCAAACAAAAAAGTCACCCTCCGCCTATGCTCAGGCTTCACCTTAAGCCTTGCTGACTCTCAGCACTCATCCGCCTGGTCACGACTCCCTCTGCTCCTTGCAGTGGCAGGAGGCACCCCCAGCTCCTCTGGGAGTTCCTAACACAGGCAGGCAACTTTCCTGCCCAGTGCCCTGCTCTGAAAGTGACCTTTTGAGTCAAGAAACAACCTCCAACTCAACCCCCTGTGTAATCCCACAGCCCTTTTATTTGCTGCTCCCTACAGCCGGCCAACTGAAAACAATATCTGGAGTTTGGAATGGAGGGTCTTTCCTGCTCTCCCTCCATTCACTCCAGGGACCTATTCATTTGGCTTTTCCTAAGCCACTAACATAAACACAGCATTACCTGCTGCAAAAC
This sequence comes from Xenopus tropicalis, assembly GCF_000004195.4. Lineage (NCBI taxonomy): Eukaryota > Metazoa > Chordata > Amphibia > Anura > Pipidae > Xenopus > Xenopus tropicalis. Next base: position 119,990,405 of record NC_030678.2, on the reverse strand, counting down.
CAGGCATTTTACCTGGTGCTTCTTGTATCTCACCTTCAACACTGGTGGAAATCCACCAAATAATGATCTTTTCCCATTGCATCTCTCACAGAAGGTACAAAGCTGTCAGTTGATAACAGAGGATTAAGCCCAATGAAACCTGATTTGCTGAAACTGTATATGTATACTATATACATTTCTAACAATCAGAACTGGGAGGTATACAAATGAGATGTTCATTATTTGGATCATTGATTTATTTTCATCAAAGAAAAAGAAACATATTTGTTATCTGTTGTTATAAGCAAAGGCCCTTATTTAGCTGCATAGATGTAAAACAGGACTATGCAAGTGTCAGCACAACTCTGCTCAGGCTTTATTGTACCCATTTTTAAAGTCCCCTTTGGTAAAGTATAATTTTTCCTTTTTTATAGTGTTATGGGAAATGTTCTTTATAGTCTTACATTTGTATTATTTTGCTCTCTTGCTGCAAGCAATAAAATGCATAGGTGCACTGAGTCTCAACTGAATTTCCCCTGAGTGCAGATATGGCATTATACACAGAAGTACAAAACTATTGCTTTGCCTTATTAGCAGAGGCATGCACAAGTAACAGTATACATTGAAGGCATTCAAGCATTCAATTTATTCAGTTAATAAAAATGTATACTGTTACATCAAAAAAATATATCAAATTACATGCACAAAAAAAGTGTGTGTTTGAGAGAGAAAATAAGAGTGAGAACAATAATAAATAATAATAAAAAATAAATAATAATAAATGTAAAGATCCATTTTAATATTTATGATTCTCTTTAAATTCTCATAAGGTTAAATTGTTGAATACAGTGTATTAACATGTCAAAACTATGGTTTTGCATCCACAGTAGCAGAGTTACATTATTTATATAAACTACTACAGTCGCTTTTTTCCTACCTTATATGATGTCATGCATAGTACTGGCAGCAGAGTTAAGTCCTATTGGCTGTGTCTCCTAGCAGTCTGAGATTGCTTCCCATGCTTGTGTCAAAGTGCTGCAAATCTAACATAACAGCATTGTTGGTGGTTTAATATGATTTGGACATTGAAGATGAACAACCCCTTTGATTGAGTTACTTTAGGTGACACAATACTCAAAAGTAGGCTTACTGACACCCTTTAAACATAACATTGGTAAACCACAACTCTCAGCACGACCCACCAGTCATTGTAGTTTAACAACACCAAAAGGAAAGGGCAGAATGTTGCTCAGCCTTTCTGAACAGCCCATAGTACTATGTTTTAACAAAAGGAAGTTATATTAGTCATTAGCTATGATACCAGTTCTGTTGGCACTTTGAACAAGAATTAGTTTTTGCTTGGCAAGAAATTGCTTTGAAAAAGACTGTTTAATTGATTTAAATATCCGAATCAAAGCTGTTGCTCATGTAATCATATCAATTAAAGTTTTTAAGAACACAAAATTTCATCCTCTGTTTACTTCCTTTACTTGCATATGCTCTCTATCTTTATTTGGCAGGGCAAACTTTGGAAAGAAGGAACAGTAAATAAATAATAAAGGCTATTTTTTTTCTTTGAGCTGTAGAGTTAATTTACATCCACAAGTGCAGTAAGCAAAGTGCAATAGCAATTTTGCATGCAATCCCTATGTTTTTACTTCACAATTCAGTGTTTCCCCCAAAAAATTCTAGCTTTGTTGTGATTACAAAAGGACATTGCTCTTGACACAACTGCAGTGTCTGATACAACTGAATCTGATGCCTATGCTCTATTCTTTCGTTGCAATTGTGCTGCACCCTGACAGGATCCCCTGTGTCAATAGGCCCAACAGAGCTTGATCATACATATATATATATATATATATATCTCCAAAAAAGACCAGCAACACCGAGTTATATTCCAAAAACAATCAATTGTGTATTAAAAACGCATGAACAGCCAACGTTACGTTTCGGTCCCCATCAGGACCTTTCTCAAGGCCTCCCGATGGGGACCGAAACGTAACGTTGGCTGTTCATGCGTTTTTAATACACAATTGATTGTTTTTGGAATATAACTCGGTGTTGCTGGTCTTTTTTGGATATTTAAATCATTTACCTTGCACCCGAGCTAAGAGCTGAAGCAGAGTGCCACCCTGGGTTCGCTATATATATATATATATATATACAGTATATACAATATACAGTATATATATATATATATACTGTATATACAAAATGCTGGAAAGCTGCACACCACGAGGTTATGTTGATACCTGGGTGCCTGTGCAAAAGATAAGTATACAGGCTGTGATTTCTTTGTGAAAATATATATATATATATATATATATACATATATATATATATATATATATACAAAATGAAAGGTTTCAGCACACTACTCCACTTGTACTTATGAGCCAGGTGCTACCTATTACTGTTACATACAAAAACCTTTGAAAACAAGGTGCACACCGGGAGCCTTTAAAAATTAAAAAATACCAAACTCTTTATGCCATATTTGTTAAAATGGTCAAGACATGGTCTTGATAAAGGTCTTAAGAAAAATACTTTGATATTTTTTTTTTAATTTTTAAAGATTCCCGGTGTCCACCTTGTTTTTGAAGGTTTTTATATATGTATACTGTTATATATACACACACACACACAGATATATATACAGTATATACAATATATATATTGCATTTAGCCTGAATTTTCATTCATGACATGCACTGTACCATGCACATTAGTTCCGTGTACTTCAGTGATGAGGATATTTTTAGTCAATCAGGATACAATTATCACTTGGCCCGTTTTACATACTATAATCAAATGATTATTTTATAAAATTAGGAATCTCTAGAGTTCCTAATTAGATGATTAAAATCATCTAGCCTCTTTCACAATTACATTTTATATCATGCAAAATAAAAAAATCTTTCCTAAAGAATGTGGGAAAGATTTGGGCAGATGATGACGGAGCAGTGGTTTATATACAAGCAAGCAATCGTTTTGTTTCCAGTGTTCAGGCTCACAGACCAGTGCTGTGTGTTGGCATTTAAACAATTCCTGCCCTGAGGATGTACATTTAGATGTCTGAAAGGTTTCTCTCAGAAAAGATCCTGATTCCTTGAGCTGATCTTTCTGCATTAACCCATTCTTATTCATTCACTTCCTCAGTGTGTGAAAAAAATAGCTTCTAGATAAAGCTAAGCCATAAATCATAAACAAGAAACCATTCTATTAAATTGTAAGAATGTGAATAAGTGCCAGTTCTGCTAATTAAAAACTACAACAGATTATGTTTAAAGCATGTTTATTACCTCTACAGTATTACAAACAACTAAATAAATGTTGTCTAGTACAGGTATGGGACCTGTTATCCAAAATGCTTGGGACCTTGGGTTTTCGCATAAGGGATCTTTCCATAGGGGCAGATTTATCAAATGTGAGTTTGGCGTTTAATACATAAAAACTCACCCATGTTCTAATCATTTTTAGAAGTGTATTTATAAAAATCCCATAGGAAGGAATAAAATGTGGGTGAGTTTTTATGTATTACACTCTTGTGTCACATTTTGATAAATCTGCTCCTTAGTCTAAAAAACAATTTAAACACTAATTAAACCTAATAAGATTGTTTTGCCTACAATAAGGATTAATTATATCTTAGTTAGAATCAAGTACAAGATACTGTTTTGTTATTACAGTGAAAAACGAAATGAATTTAAAAAAATTGTAATTTGATTAAAATGGAGCCTAAGGGGAATTCTCTTCCCATAATTCTGAGCTTTCTGCATAATGGGTTCCCTTAACCTAGCGGATCCCATACCGTATTTATTTCATAGTGCTGAACTGAGTAGTATACAGGTACTAATATACAGCATATTAGATGAGGACAGTTTTTTCCACTGTAATTTGTCATATTTTCAGTCTTTTCACAGTCCCTAAGAAAGTGACCTTGACTGAATGTAGAAAGCGACCTTGACTGGATGTAGAAAGCGGAGTCACTTATTCATTCTGTGGGCCCAAAACATTGCAAAAGTCCAGGTTTTACGGATTATAAAATGTATACACTCAGATATGCGGTAAGTAATATGCAGAAGAAAGATACTGAATGTGCCCATGTAGACAAGACATATTTTGTGAGGTTTACAGTAAAGTATTAGGCACACCTATAGATGTTTTTTTCCTGTCTGGTTGCTAGTAGCAACAGTATTGACAATGTAAATTTACCTTGTCTATTCAGTTAACAAGCTGAGACTGAAGTAAGGTATGTTCCAGCTGGCAATGGTACTCACATTTTGTGTCAGGGATTTAATAAATGCAAATGTCTAGTTAATCTACAAACATGACTTTTTCCTTTTGTTTGCTTCCTGTCTGCTATAAATGTATTTTCCATGTTGGCTACAAGAGCCAATCTTAATGTTTCAAATAGGCTCTAAGCATGACCGTGAAGATGGCTGTTTTAGAAACTGTTCCTTTTCTATCATTAGGTATGGTACAATTATCTACAAATGAGCAAAATGACACTAAAACATGATTATTGGTGAGGGTTAGCCACAGCTTAATTGATTTTTGAGAGATCCTTGCCAAAGCATGTCCAACTTAATTTTAAGAACAAACAATGTTAGAAAAACCTTATACCTGTTTATGCACCCAACTTATGTCCACTGCTAAGCAAATTGTATGGGGGTTCTCTTATATGCAAGGGGGAAAGGGAAGGCAGAGGAGGTAGCGATCCCCTATTCCCACTGTCATTGTGCTTCAGCCCCATCAATACAGCAGGAAGTGTGGCTACAATCCATTAAAATAGATGTTATAGCAAGTCTGTTATCACCATAGTGTGTATGTCATTAATAAAATAAATACATGTACTACTTTATAACTTAATCCAATTTTAGAACCTGTACCAACTGCAGCCTTTGCTCAAAGAGCCCCAATAGCTTACCTATCTTAACTACTTTATTAGTTGTATTATTGGGCAGCTTATTGGCCCTGCCTATTGGCATACCCAACCATTATCTGCTTATTTTGAAAATCCCATCGATGTTATTCGGAAAGCTCACCAAACAAGAGGACCTTCCTGTGTATGCAGAGCTTAATACATACCTCCCTTCAGGGCACACAAGTCTCATATAATGTGCTGCATCCAATAAAAAGACTTGTAATGCAGTCTTACTAAGTGTTAGGAAGAGTGTTAATACAAAAATCCTTGTGTTGTCAAGAACGCCTGCCACACATATAAAAGTAATATAAGCCTCATACAGTTTTACCCTATGAAAATATTTAATGGCTTCTATATTGTATGTCAACACTGCATTTTTGGATTTGTGATCTGTGTATATTTTTAACACTTTTGCCACTTTAGGAATACCAGTCATTATGCACATAATTTACACAAAATGTTAAAGTATCTCCTTCTGAGAGCTACCTTTAGAGCTACACATCCACAATATGAGAGAAGCAAATGCGATGCACTGTGTGAAATTAGAAAGAGAGTAGATGAATAATAATTCAGCAAAACCATAATCAAGGATAAAGGAACCACTAATCATGCGGTGTAATATATCTTTGCAATTTAGATTCTTCTGTTATTTCATTTTTGTGGCTATGGTTACACAGTGTAATTAAGTGCTAGAGTATATTAGAAGAGTCCAAAAATGTAATGTCAAACCGCAACCTTATTAGATGGTCTAATGAAAGACAAGGCAGAAGAGAATTTTACCTCAGACTGAGATGAACTTTAAGGCTTAATTTAAATCCAGATAACTATAATACCAAATATATTTTTTTCTTAGATCTCCAAAGTAATACTATAGCATTAAAATTCATGTTTTTGATTCCACATCTATTCTTTCAGATGGGTGTTTACGTTCTATAGTACTGTTATTTGCATTTGGTCAAAAGTTCAGTTGTTCTAGTTATAGCAGTCATTATTTCTGTAGGTGTTTTGCACCCACACTTTAAGTCTGTTATGACCCAGAGAAGTCTTTTCCATCACTCACTAATATTTAACAACAATTGGGGCAGAGTACATTGTCACCATTCAAAGTATACAGCGGAGCATTTAGCAGAATTATCCACAGATGATTTTTGAGTAACATAATTGCACAGTTTCACCAGCCATGAACATTCAGAACTCACAGAATCATTTTACTCTTCTCTGATTGCATATTCGGTTTATTCATTTGCTCTCACATACATTCTAGCAACACCCTAGGGATATTTATCAGTGGGATTTAAACAAGGGCATTTTAAAGTATTTAAAACGTTGAGAATGCCCACACAATACTGGCAGAACCAGGGGGTAAAAAATACCCATGCACCATATTTTGAAAGGGACCAACAGAGATTAAGCAAAATAAAAGGGATACTTCGCCTTTGTTTCTTTATAATTCCCCACAATGCCACATGGAAATGCAAATATCCATATGTTGTGCCACCTAAATCAGATAGTACACTCTACCACTAGACTGGAAACACTGGAACGTATTAATCTCTGCTGTGCAGCTCAATGACTACATCAGCAATGGCATTTCTTTTATTCCCTACCTACCCCTGGGCTTGACAAGCTGAAAGTAGGACTAACCTGGGGTACAAAACTGCTGTGTCATGCTCAGCTGTATGCCATACACAGATGATGTAACTGTTTATCATAGTATGGGGAGCTACGAACTAAAAAAACTTAATCCTACAGTATCCATGTTCCACAGACCTGGCTTTGAAAAAAAAACCCAAAAAAGCATGCAGCCTATTTCTAATACAGAGTGACTTGCAGAATAAGCCAAAACATATTTTGTCAATTTAAAACTAAAAGACAAAATGTGCCTAAATATGTGTATATGTCTAAACAGTAAAATTTTCACCCTCTGGGCACATTTTAAACAATAAAAAAATATTTTAAATGTTAAATCCAAGTAAAAATAAAATACTAAAACCTGAACTATGACATTAGAGTGACCTAGGAGTGATGGTTCCATCAGATATATGCATCAGCACAGTAACATACTGGCCCATATATCCACACATTAGCGTTTATTGGGCTGACTCTACACATTTTGCTGCCTGACCTATTTTTTTATTCACTTCTGACTTTGGGAAAACCCAGTGAGTTTTTTATGTGCTAAGATAAAAGACATGAGACTGCTAAGTACCATATCAAATCCAATGTATTATAAAATATAAAGGGGGAAAAAGCTACTGCTTATAATAATGCTGGCTAAATGTGCACAGCCTGTTCCATTATTGAAACAAATCTGAGACTGCAGTAAGGGGGATTTCTCATGGGGTTGAGTGCTTTTTATACAGTGATGCGGCTGCCTTGTTATCATTGTATCAGTGCATCTGCTGTAAATTGCATTTCATGAGGGCAACACTGTACAAAAACATGCTTTCCGTTCCTTAGTTTAAATGATCTGAAATTCAGTGGTATAACTGGCTATGTTACTAAACACATGAGAAACTGGATATTTAATGCAACTAAGTTATGGCACAAAACTGCACCTTTAATACTGGATAAAGAACATTTTATTGATTATATTAACTGTCTGATGTGCCAGGAAGTATTTAACTTTTTACTTAATATTTATTATTGTTGGATTTGCTCTGCAGAGTTACACGGAACAAATCTTAGACAAACCAAAAGAAACTTTCATGTGGCTGGATCAATATCTACATGAGCATGTACAGAAAACTGAGCACAGATCAGGACCCAAACACAAGTTCAGAAGCTGCAAATTGAATCAACAGTTGTTGTAAACATACAACAAACAATATTTTGGCAGGTACTGGTAGCTTTACTCTTTGCAAATCTTTTCGCCAAGCATGTAATTGCTGCGAAATTCTGCATTTTGCCACTGGCAAATCTTTTTTTTTTTTTTTGTCACATCAAAAATTCACCTAGTGAGGAAAAAGTTGTGTTAGTCGCATTTCAAAAATATTTCGAGAGTGTTTCAGCAGTTTCGCTGATTTTCCGGCGAAGTGAAATGTGACAGTACAGTATATCTGTGCCCTATTTTTGCATTGCTTTTGTTTTGGTGAAAACAAATATAAAGTTTGCAGTAGGTATTTAATTTAATTTAGTCTCTGCCTGTCTGATCAGGGACACAGGTGGGTCCACTCTTTAGTTTAAACAGACTCACTATAATGACAATCACAAACCTATGTGTTTAAACTTGCAAACTCTATTCTTGTAGTGACAGAGATGTAACAAATAATATTGCAAATAATAGGTGGGTGAAGTGGCTCCATCTATTACAGTCAATGAGCCCTGTATGTAAGGGAAGGCATATCTCATAGTTATACAAGACTTGAAGCATGACGTTATTCTAAAAAAAATCCCTCTCCATCTGTACTGTAGCAACCAGCAGGTTTAGCAAGAAGCACAGCTGTAGTGAAGCTTGCCATCCAAGGCTTAAATATCTTAGACACTTTACACTAAAGACACTGCAAATACATCATTGCTAATGAACCATCACAAGAACCATTCACTCTGTGCCAGGCTCAGGCTACAAAGATAGCAATAAACAGGTAATGCAAAGTGCATATTCCTCTTTCACTCTTGGCCGTAGTAAGGCCAAAGTCTGCAATCTGCCACAAAACAATACATGTAAATTACTCAATCTGAATATATGATTCATTAAGCAGCAATAATACGAAACACTACATCTTAAAATATTCATGAAAAGACAAAGCAATGGCATCATTTAATCATGCTTTTAACTTTTGAAAAATGGCATGCATTCTAATACCCCTGTAAGCATTTGTCATAAATTAAAATGTTCTCTGAACTAGTGAAGCATTAAATTACAATATTACACTCATTTCTCTTTACTCTAAATTGTGTTTTTTCAGTTTTCCTTTGAAAACTTTAGTATTTGTTCCCCAGTCCCCAGCATTTGAGATAATTCTCTTGCAGTCAAACACACTTGCAGATATACTTGATATACACAGGAGTTCCATGTAATGAAAATATCAGATATCAATCATCATAAGTGGGAAACCAATTAAAGAATGAATGTCAAACTTGTGGCCTCCCAGCTGTTGGGAGCTGAAGTTTCCCTGCTTCTGGAGGTTTACAGGTTGACATCCCCAAGATAAAAGATTCTTGGAGACAAGCAGACGGTGAGGTTTGGTAGGCACACCTGACAGGAGAGAAGGATGTTGAACAGATTTGAGCATGAGAATCCTGATAGAGTCTTCAGTCAAAAAGGAAAAAAGGAATGTATGTATTGCTAAGAAAATAGAACATTGTATTCGACATTCATTCCCCTGCAGAATGTGACACTGAATTGCATATTTACTAATTTATACCAACAGGCTAGAATAAGGATACTTTTGCCCTCAGCATTGTGTGAATGTACTTAAATTTGTATCTCAGCCATGTTATTATCTTATCTTTAAGCAAGTGTATCCCTAATCCTGGCCTGTGGCGTCCCTAGATAGCTGTATGTTTCACATATTGCTTTGGAAAAAATCAAGCTCTAAGTGGTTGAAGATATTGTCAGGCACTGATATAATGAATCCTCAAATAATGTTATATGGTGGCCATAAATTTGTGACCTCACCTCCCACTGCCAAGCTCTCTATTCCAGGCCCATTATTTAAAAAAATATTGTAGTCTATTAAACCTCACCTTGAGAAAATTTACAATTTGTTGCTGTGCGACTATTAAAACAAAATGAAATGACAAACAAGAAAACAATGTGACCCAGCACATCTAATGTGTAGTTAGGACTTAGCAATTGGTTATCGATGATGTGCCAGACAAGATAAGAGATGCTGTGCTGAAGGTTACTGTATGCTTCTTAATAATCAATCTCTTTGCATTGATACTGATGGTTTTAGTCTCCTTACAATAACAGAAGCATGCTATGTAATACTGAGAGACTATAATTAGCATTTGCTCTTAGTAAAGAAACCCGACGCCCCCCCCCCATACACTTACACACACAAACAATAATTATCACTTAAATACCATAAATAAATGTGCTTGCAAGAATAAACATTTACCACTACTTTCTTGGCTGACAGGACCTCTACAACCCCATTGGTCACCCCCACTTTGTGTTCTAATGCCTCTTTCTGTGGAAGCTCTTGCTAGCTGGACCCCCACCATTGTCTCTTGATATCTAATTGAAACAATGTGCATCTACTTTGGTGAAACTTTTTGCATGTGCAAGTTACAGTATTATGTCTTGTGTTTGTAAGCTGTTACAGAAACATAGGTGCTATATAAAAATAATAATGTAAACACTACAAACTGACCTACCCATGGAATTTTAGTAGTTTTCTGCATAAACTTCAAATTAAGAGAGCAATCTGTTATTTACAACGGAGTTTAATCAAAGCTATATAAAGAATACCCCCACTTATACATGACAACATGGCTGCTAAATTCTCTAAATTTTTGTTACAATAAACAAAGTTAAAGGAGAATGCAAGTCAAAATTTAAAAATCATACTGCCCAATAGTCCTACTATTGTTTAGTAAAAACGCCACACTTTTGGCTCACCTACTCAAATATTTACTCAGTCACACTTACTTCACATTTTCTAGAACAGGCAGCCATCTCTAAAAAGGTATTCTCCCTTCCTTTCCCTCCTTGCTTCATACTGCACATGTGTTTCATTCCCCCCTCCCCTCCCCTCTTCCAGATCCGCTTCTGATTGGCTGGTGGGCATATGTAGCTCAGAACAGGAGACAGGATCAAGTTACACACATGCTCAGAGAATAGGAAGGCTGCCACTGGCAGCCTACAGGAAGGACAGAGAGATTTCAGTGATGTCACTGTAGGCTTCACACTGCTGTAGGCTGCCAGCACCATATCTCAGAGAAGCAAGCAGGGATCTGTGAATTTACATATGAAGTAAGTACTTAAAAAGAATGCCTTTAGACTTACTTTTAATTTATATTAACCTTTCCTTGTCCTTTAAGAGCAACACAATTATTTAGCTCTTTATCCTTATGTCTTTATAAAATCTTAAAAATATATGCTTTTTAGGGCAAGGACATGTTTCCATTTGTATATTGGAGTATCAGAAATAATCACTTTTATATTACTTAATTGTGTTAATTGACCCCCTTTACAAGTTTCTATCTGTCTTCTCTCTCCGTTAAGGGAACAGCACTCTAGTACTTACAAATATTTGTAAAAAGGGAAAATATACGCCCCTTATATACCCCAGTAAGATGGGCTTGACATAAATTGGGTTTATGGTGCATAAACTCAATCTGAACTGCCGAGAGTAAATTGCAGTATATATTTAGTTTTTCAACACAGGAAAAATGATGCTTATAATCCCTCTGTTTCCATGGAGGGTGATACACAGATTCTCTGGCATAATAGTTTCCTTTATTTACCTTCAAACCAGTTCTGACTATACTTGCATTTATATTAATTTCCACCAAAGAACATTTAGATCAGTTTTATATACACCCTTAGGGAAATGTATGCTTCTTACTTGCAGCCCTAATGCATCTTGTTTGTCAATGGGTCTGCAGGCTAACCTTTCTCTCAGAGAGTTTTAGTCCTTTACATTAAAGATGTCCCAGTAACTTTAAGAACTTAAATGGATGCATTTAAGTGTTTTCTTAAATGCATTAAATCTATTAGAAAACAGCAGAATACCCATAGTCCGTTTGTGTTTATCATCTCCATTCCAAGAAAGTTAGCTCTTTCAGGCCCTCACATATGCGTTGCTCTAAAACTAACTTTTAGTAAGTTATAGAATGACCTATTCTAAGCAACTTTCCAATTGGTTTTCATTATTTGTTTTTTATAGTTTTTAAATTATTTGCCTTTTTCTTCCAACCATTTGCAGTTTTTAAATGGGGGTCACTGACCCCGGCAGCGAAAAAACTGTTGCTCTGTGAAGCTACCGTTTTTATTGTTATTGTTACTTTTTGTAACCTTCTTTTCTAATCAGGTCCTCTTCCATTCATATAACGTTCTCTCATCCAAAACTGGACCCTAGCAACCAAATAACTGCTAAAACTCCAAACCGGTGAGCTGCTGAACTGATTAAACTTAAATAACTAAAAAACTACAAATGATATAAAATGAAGACCAATTGCAATTAGTCTCAGAATATTACTCTCTACATCAAATTAAAGGTTACCTCAAAGGTGAACAACCTCTTTAAGTAGCAACCTACTGTGCTTTCTAATACTACCATAACAACTAAGCTTATTGATCTTAGTTTGGCCAGTTTCGTTTGTGGTTCAATACACATTTATATAGTACCAAGAGAAGCAGTCCTTGTACTCATTAATTGTCTATTGACAATATTATTATGCACGCAGACTGTCTGGCAAAGTTTGGAAAACTGGGGTCTCCTCTGAGCTGACTGAATAGTATGCCAATCGGGGGGTTGTAAAAAAAAAAAAACAGTACCAAAATATATCTAAAGTATAATTTCAGATACACTAAATGGGTTTATTGATCAATATTTGAATTTGAACTATTGCTGTGATTCAATTTTCTTTTTGAGCTAAAACTTAAATTTAAATTAGGGCTTCCAAAACTTGAATGTTCTATATTAAACTATATTAAGCTCAAATGAAAATATTTGGCATCTAAAAGCTTGCAAGTTCCTGTATAAGTTAATGGGAGATACCCTAGGCACAATTTAAGCATTTTTTCCATTCAAGTTTTTCTGATTTTTGTGAGAGTTTGTAGACCCATTGTAAATGATGAGTAGAATATGAATTAGATGCATTTGATTCTCTTTTCACTGTTTTATTTGATCAAATATTTTGCATTCAATTTTTTTTACTATAAATAAGCAAACATTCAATTTTGGTACAATTATGAGTTTATTCAATTTGAAAAAAAGAATCTGATCGGCTATTATCCTGAGCTTTAGCCTATAGGATTTCAGTGGGATTTTCATAGAGCTCTTTGGGACTAGTTCCTAGAATTCCTAGAAAAGCCCTAATCACAAATTTGAATTTTGATAAAGAAGCCTCACTGTGTCTCAAGATATGTTCGGGCACATACATAATAGAAGGTTCGGAATGTTATAGTGCACAAAAAGACCTTGGAATTTTGTAGGAAAATTAGGCACTGCGGAAAATTACATCTTTTTCAAGCTTAACCCTTTTTAGGACGGAATTTTACCCACCACTTCATAAATGCCAAAATTATTGATTAATTTCTGTGTATTAAGTCTATGTCATACATAGACACCCATGGGGCAATTTTGGCTATTTTTAACTGACCTACCCTTAAATGAAAGTAGGCTATATCTTATAACTATTTCATTTTAAGTTGATATAAGGAGGATTATGGGAACAAGACATATAATAAATGGCTCATGCAAAAAAAACAGACTTTGAAAGTGGAGTTATAAATGTCTTTATAAAGGTTAGTAAGATCCCTGCAACAAAAATGTTATTGTATTGCCTCTTAACATAAACATATTTATGCAAAATAATAAAACATAACTTTGTTTGGTGGTATCTAAAAACATGTGTATAAAATGCCCTTAGATCAAAGTCAGATTAAAATCAGGTCAGTTGAATATCTGGGCAACCAAAAGATGGTGAGTAAATTGCCCCATGCAGTGTTACCTATACTATTGCCAAATGTTAGAATATACAAAGTAGTAGTAGTATACAAAGACATACTTTATTGATCCTATTTTCAGCTTTTAACATTGGGCATGATTCAATTTAGTGAGAAAAAGGTTTATCACGTGAAAATTCCATTGAGGTGTATGAAAAAAACTGGAACTGAATTAAGAGAAAAAATTTTTCTCCTCAAATTGAATCTCTTCCGTTTTCACATGATAAACGGTGAAATAACTTTCTCACTGGATTGAATCTGGCCCATTGTCTTCTATGCAATCATATTATTTCTTGGATCAGGTACAGTGAGATCCCTTTCTCTCTGGTGATAGTGGACTCAGCCCCATAATGCTTTGGTTTATGATGCTATGTCTACTCTTTATGCCCATGCATGTAGTAAAAAAACTCTGGGCCTCATTTATAAAACTTTTGTGCTGAACAGTGAAAAAACAGGTACAAATTAGCATATGTAATAAACACCATATAGGTGTCACCAAAAATTTTATATCAGTACTGAAGCACCAAGCATACCCATGCTATAGTGGTTATGATTGTGGGTTAGATGCAAGGCTCCATGCACTACACATTAAGCTCAATGGAATCCTTAACATACATGCCTTTGACCAGCTGTTAAGTCTAAGGTTCCCTCTGAGCTGACTAAATAGCATGCAAATAGTGGGTGGTTATCAAAGATGCACTGTGTGAGTGAATTCTAAAAGAAAAAAAAAATGATATTAATGAATACTTGTGCGTATCCAGTAGCAAGATCAGAATGGTGTGGCCCACATGAAGACTGAGGCATTCTAGAAAAAAAATTAGGCTCTGTGGGTAATAGTTTTTCAAGCTAGCATTTGTTTTAATGCCAGAATTTTACCCACTGCTTCAAATATGTACAAATGTTTTACATAACTTCAAAGGTGTGTGTGTGATTGTCTGTGTGCCATGGTGTTAGACTGGCTATGGTTGCTACTTTTTATACAGTTTTATAGATACAGTTCTTTGTCTGCTGTTAGTAAATGTGGCTATTTATCTCTCATTTAGCTTCTCTGCTTACTTGGTGGGCAGGTAGTCCTGGAATGATTCTGTCTATTATACTTGTCAGGGTTTATTTATGTCTATTATACTTAGTTACCCAATAGGTAAATACTATCTATACTTATACAATAGGTAAATACTAAGCTATACTTAGCTGTAGTTAGGTAGCATAAGCAGTGTTCATTTGCACAAGGTCCTTTGTAAGTGTATTGAGATAGCCAGTTGGTGGACAATAACCATTTATTGTTCTCATATTGTTAATGGTCCATACTTCCTTGCTAAGTTTTCTAATGCGCTTTCTCCTTTACATTGGGAAGAAGACAGATCGGCAGTTCAGTGGTTTGAAGCAGAAACAAATTCTTCCAATCTTCCCACATTTATCACTGTGCTGATGACCAGAGAAAAGCAAACAAAACCCCACTAAAGAAATTTCCAATTAGCCAGTGGAGAAACAATTGATTCCCAACACCAAACAACAAGCTGTAAGATTTCTCCCTAGATCAACATTTTCTGGTAATTACCGTCTAGTAAGGGCTGTACCTCAGTATGCTCTAGAGTGCTAGAAAAAACTTCAATCATATATTAAAGGTATTGACTTAACAGGCTAGCACCACCTCTCACCGTGGGGAGTTTAACATTTTCACTTCCCTTACTCTATAGAATAGTAAACTCATATCCTTTATATTAATTGCCATCTCCTTCTTATCTGTTTGTTTGTAGCTTAAAACATTAGAAAGATAGTTATTTAATGCAGCGATGAACTCTTCCTTGCAGAGGTCTATTTTTCATTTAAATAAACACACTAATATGCATTAGGGAGAATAAGTAAAGCAGGCAATACGATGTAGAGAGCTGTTTAACCAAATATTATATTGGCATATAATAAGTCAAATAATGTATTAAAATTGGCACAGCTAGTGTTTAATGGCTTCTCTGTTAGGTTAGACTTGAAATCAGTTCAGTAAAAGTTTGAAAGGGACATTTTGCACAAAAGATGCAAAAAATTTATTTATTTTCCTTTTGCTTTGTTCTCCTAGGCTTCTATGAAGGTGCAACTGGCTCTGATGAATTCTTAGCATTGCACAAGGGTTAATTTCTATTTTATCATCTTCTGTAGGAAACCCATAGTAATAGAAAAGAGTGATAAATATGTCTAAAATTATATTCTTATAATCGGAGTTTAGTATTGTCATCAGTTATAATATGATTTGTGTCACGTGACTCTCTAAAACTTGTGTAATAATAATGATCATGATGGTTATTATTATTGTACCCTTGTTGTAAAATATGAGGCTGACAGCCTTGTGCCTTTTTTATGGTCATGGAACTTATAATACCTTTATTTTAAAAGTGGGGGGTAAATTATTATCTATATAAATTTGTCTAGTGGCTGATTTGTGGCTTGACATATTTAGAGATGTGTACAGATGAAGAAAGTAGAAAACTCCAGACGGCGTTGGCAGGGACATCCGCTAGGTTTTCTCAAAGACATAAATCCTATAATTTTATTATAATTATAACATGATAGTTGGGTGCGGTTTCATTGGAGTCTGTAGATGACGTATCATTTTACCTTAACAGCTCCCCCATATATGCAAACATTAATAGAAATGAGAATTTCTGTGCAGAACACAGCTTTCCAATATATCTCTCTGAACATATTGTAAAAGAAAAACCTACCTGCTAACTTTAAAACTGAGCTATTGAGGGCTGATGGGCTCTGAATTTTCTCAGCCTTTTGTGTTCCTGTATACACCTCTAATATTGCTCCAAACAATATCTCTGAACTATGCCATGCAAAGAAAACAAACAGCACCAATCAATATTATTGTAGTATTGATTTTTGGTTCCCATAACTTTATATCAAGGATGCCAAGAGGTCAGATGCAATTTAAAGAAAAAAAGGTGTCTTCTAATACAGGATTTATGTAAAGAAGGCCCTGCAATGGAAAAGCTATTTCATCGCTACAGTGATAAGCAAGGTACACATAGAGTAAAAAGCCCAGTAGCATTATAATACTGGGAGGTAAAATTTAGCTGCAGATGCATCATTCTTCCATATACTAGGAGATATTCAAGTATTTGTTTCTTGGAATATTAAAAAAATTGTATCTGACTGAGATCAGAACTTTTACTCAATAAATCTCATGTAGATTAAATGAAATCCACATTTAAAGAATGATGGTTTTTAAAATGATATACTGTATACTACATTTATTTACAGTAGCTGCATCACTTATATACAATACAGGAATAAGGAGAATAGGAGGCAATGTGGACATGACAATACAATATTCATATCAACCCCAATTTAAATGACACATACAGTGACTGTTTCTCAATATATTCCATCAAGTTATTGAAAATATTGCCTGCATATCTTTGATTCAGTGTTGGCTTATGTGGGCAGGGTTAATTATGAAGAAATAATAATGTATGAAGGGCTTATAGGGGGATTAATAAACATATAATGTAATATATTATTATTATATTTCTGTTACATATGATACATACAGGGATATACCAACAGACCACACCAAATTGTGAGCCTGAGGGCTCATGTACTCAGCATTTAAACCTGGGAAAATGTTCTGCACAGTATGGGATAAGATGTAGGGGAGCCCAGTACTTAATGGACAAGAAAATGTGGATTCAACATTTTGGCACCCCCAGTGAATCCAGTCGCTATGTTTTTTCCCTAGGCTGGTGCTCCTTTTACGACAGAAAATGGGCTTGTCGGGAGCAGCAAATGTGCATGTTGGGTCCATGGGGAGTTTCTGGTCATACAGAGGGTCTTTGTGGTTAAAAGTAAGTGCTGCAGGGGGAAAAACTTGGGAAATAGGGGGAATTACCAATGTAACACTGTAATTACTGATACTTTTGTAATACTGGCCCTGGCCCTAGCAGGTGGCAACCCATTTTTACGAAGTCCAGTAGCCATATTTAATGCTGTAAAATTGCACCATTATTCTCGCACATGAGGGTGCCAGCATTACCCTAGAAACTAGTTGACTTTGTGTGGTAAATAAGTTGTTGGAAATGATTTATCAGTTTTATTACAGCAAAAATTCCTTACAATGCAGAGTGCTTTTTCTGTTATTTTAGTTATGTATTATTAAATTTCCCAGACAAAGCTCAACTAGAAAATAATATATAGAGTATAATGTTACCCCAATTCTAAATAAAAGCAAATTAGAAATCTGATAAGTCCCATGACCATATTAAGGCACAATGTCACAGGCTAAGTGATTGTATTCATGTCACAGAACTCCAGACATATTTTGCAACATTTACATTGTGTTACATTAATTTTTTTAAACAAATATGAGTGAGTTGTGACACAAATGACTTAACACATATTATAACATATCAGGATATTTATGGCTGTATACAGTACACAGATATACACATATTTACCTACCTACATACACATGTTTTTGTCACAGATATGTGTATGAAATGATGAGTGGAGTCACAGAATAAATATTTATTGTTACATACTAGATTTAAATATTAATCAGTACAATCGCAAATAGTAGGTAGGAGGGTTCTTAACCTAGATGTCGGTGGTGCTTCAAATCAGTTTCCACTGGATCCTTCAATAGGCTTTGGGGGATAATGACAGATATAGCGTACAATGGCCAGCTGTAGTGCAAGCTGAAGTATACCTTCAATAGAAACATTTCCATAGAGTCATCTGAATTTCTAATTTTATCGATTTTTTTTTTTATTTTTACACTTGACAACAAATGTCCTGGCAATGGGTTTCTTTGATAAGTGCTTTACTATTGAGCAGATATGTTTATGAGCACATTTAAAAATTCAGTTACAAAGGGGTGGATTTTTTTCTAAAAGTTTCTGATGTTTTTGCTCAGTGCAATAACAGCATGTTCCCTGAGAATCACTTTATCACAGCTTCCTGTAAATAATTCCATGGCTTAAGGATATCACTGTTTGAACACATGTGAATCAGTCAGTCTATTTCAGTTATTTGATTGACTCACTTTTCATGAAGCAGGGGTTTTAGGTTATGGATCTGCTGAAAATGTATGAGTTATCTAGCCTGAATAAGCCAACCAACATCACCCACATTTCCAATAAACTGCTTACAGATGCACCTTCCAATTGGAAGCTGGAAATTGCAGATCACAGATCGCTTCATGTTAACATATCTGGCCTACATTATAGTCTCTGAATACTATTTATTTTCATTAATATTCATGTCCCTAAACCAGAGATAGGCACTTAGTGGCCATGTAGTAATTTTTAGTTCCAGTAAGTCAGAATTTTACTATAACAGGTGTATGCCTATAGCTGCATGAGTACTGAAACATGGATCAGTATAATAGATTAAAACAATCTTACATGCAAATATTATATGTGTATATAGCTTGGAGTGCCTGCGAGTGAGAATTAAGAACTGCCTATGCTGCTCATGGTGTAACAGGTAAGCTTCAGTGATTCTTGTGTTGTGGCTTTACGAGCAGGAGAATCTCAGGTGTAGTTATGACTAGTAACCCAAAGGGCAAGTCTTCCATTAAATGATGTTTGTACAAAGCAAACTCCTGTCATTTGGCAATGAGGGGGCAGTTACATGGGGCAGAAAAAAGCCACGTCTGGTAACTTTAAGAGCTACATTTTCAAGTTTCAAAATGATAATTTGTATCTAAGTGCAGAGAGCGCAATAGCAAGGTAAGTGGTAGACGCAGTAAGCGCAGAATGGGGTGGGGGGCGGGAGGTGGTAACGGCGCTGGTGCCTCAGGTAGCAGCCCTAGATGTGCCACTGTAAAACAGTAAATACTTTGTTAACTTTCAAATTACTACTGTTTTATTTTTTTTATTGAAAATGTCAAGTAAGGCAGCAGGGCTATAATAATAGTAGACTGAGGGTTGGTGGAGAATGTGTATTATTAATGAGGCTAAAAAGGAGAGAATCAAATGTTTGGCTGTTAGAATGGTCCCAAGAAGTAAATAAATAACAATGCCAATAATCGCATTTTGGAACTCAGCTTTCTCATTATAATCCTTTTATTATTTGTCTTTATTTTTTACCCAGGTCTTTCTTAAGTACATTTACTTTAAACAGTGGTCTGTGAGGAGGTTTTCAGCCTAAATATATATAATAACAGCCAGAAATTTGCAGTTATCATGTTGCAAAATTCACATTCAACATCAATGAAAAATACAAACTACTGGGTGTACACTGCAGACTACTGGGTGTATATGGCAGCCAATGGATATTTCTTTTCACTGCAAATGACACTGATTATTACCGGCCTTTCATTAAGAGCTGTTAACAAGTCATAATACCTATAACACTCAGTTTAAATAAGCACACTGTTATTTTTCTGTACAACCCTATATTCTGTAGGGTCTGCTAGGCTTAGTAATGTATCTATAATAACTGCGCACCAAGAGGAACATTAGAAACCAAAGAAGGAGGACACCTGTAGCAGCGATATGGCTACCAGTGTGCAGTTGTATGTCTGACCCAGTCTATTAAAGACAGTAATGATAAAAGTAGGTATGTCACTCACCTAAAATGATTGTGAACTACATTTCCCAGCATGCTCTGACCTAGGCTGGATGTTGTAATTCAGAAACAAATGCTGAAAGTTTAACCCAAGACCTATACACGCTTTCTCCTTATAGGTAAGTGGCCATGAAATATCTCATACAAAATCTGCAAAGTTGTATTTAGGTCATAATGACCTGCTTCCATGTTCCTTCTTCTACCATCAGTAACAGTACAAAGATCAATTTCTTATAATGGTGCTTTTATTTGTGTATTTTTTTTTTAAGGTAAACACATACAGCTTTGTATTCCTGACACAGATATTTACAAAGGAAGGTAAGATTAATCCTACATCAATAAGGAATAAGGGAAAAAATCATGAATAAACATACACCCTTGGTGCAAATATGCACTGGCACGGTTTACTGTGCATCACCTTTCTCTTCCTCACTGTTGACACCAGCATTAAGAATAAATCCAAACTAGGTGATTTCCATTTATGCAAACATAGCATATAGCAGAGTAAAATGAATGGCAGGACTGAAGGCTCATCCCGTGCCATACTCCAGGTAACAAGATCTCCACACTTCTAAGCTTATTTTATACACATCAGCAGATACAATCAAACCTGTCAAATCTTTCACAGGATAATTCTTCATACTTTGTGCCTCTTAAAATGAAAGCATTAGTTAGAGGAGATTTATTAACTTTGTAGAGCTGTACTAGATTTAATAAACTCCATGTTCTGCTTTTCCCCCAAAGCTATAAGGAAAAAAGAATCCACAGTAACCCATAAACATGGGCAACTCATTGGTGCTGCCTACAAGTCTCTAGGGTAACAGGATCATTTCTTGAGTGTGATCCAGCATATAATTATGGCTTATATATATTCCCTGACTGCTACCATTTGTTTTATCTTATTAGCACACCTGTAATTCTTTTATTACATCAGGCACCAAAGAAAATCCTAAATAACCTTGGCTTACAATACATTAACATATTTGGATGTAGTGTTATCTGTAGTACCATATATTTTCTAGGTGTCCTTTACAAAAAAATATTTATGATAATGATAAACATATATCATTGCACACAAGAAAACAGTACATTATTTTGAAATACTAAAACTACAGTACAAAAGCGGAGTATGCTATGAAAAATATACTTTAGACTAGAAGATCTTCACACCATAAATGGTTCTCGGTAAATGCAACCTGTTAACCTTGTCTAAGATTAGGTGCTGTATTTTTTAGATGTACTGCAGGTTTTTCAGCTGGAAATAATTAATTTTTTTATGAGACATACAGAAGATGTCAGTGATGGGGTTAAGTATCCCTACCAACCCTACTGTGAGCATTTCTTGTGAATCAGACACATGAAACAGTCCTTTTTTCACAATATTTCCAAATGGCTTCACTCCTACGTTGGGGATAGTCATAAATTAAGCAAGGATGAACAATTTATTATTTGTTTAATCTCATGGTTAATGATTCTTTACATTAGTAATTTAAAAGATTTATGCATCTAAACCTGCTTTAACTCTTAAATGTCAAAGTGAAAGCTGGTGCTTTTAATTATTTAAAAAAAAAAAAAGGATTATTGAGTGAAAAACCTAATTCAATATTTACCTGAACCTACTTGTAAGGGGCTTATTGTACAGATCCTCTTTGGTATACTGTGCGTTTAATGTATGCATTTATCAGAGCTGTTCACGACTGAAAATCAGAACTCCTGTGGAGTAAGTCAGAACACAGTGGTCCTGATAAAGCTCATTCATATTCATTAATACAGCTGTCTAACATTAATACAGGTACAGACACTGTACTTCCACAGGTTTGTCACTGTAATTGTTATACAGAGTCTTAAATGCTACAGCAGTTCACTGAATGAGTGGTTCTCATGAAGTGCTATAAAGTTTCATAAATTGTGACATATAAAGACTTGTTATGCAAACTGTATATAAATGTATATCAGGTATATACATACGTTTCATAGCTACTAATATAGTTAGTCTGGAATTAAAGTCAAATTATATGCCTTCTCTTCTGTTCTACTGTTTTATTAACAAGTTATTGTATAAGATATTTTATTTAACTCCTGCCCCCAACCCCATCAGACTGAATCAAGAGAAACAAAGATAAACAAACATACATTTTGGGGACCTGACTGAAGTAAATGAGCGAGCCACAAATGAATGCACATAGACAGAAAGTTAAATACTACAATGCAAGTCATAAACTGCTTGCTAGTTCTTTAGACTTTAGTGCCAATAACCCTGGCACTGGATGTGTAATCTAATACAGGCTAAAAGGCTGATTTACAGTATAAAATTAATCTTCACGAATACTAGATTTGCAATTAAGTTGGAAAGACGGACAACAACAACCCATCACATTGATCAGTGGAAAATGGATTTTGTGTTGAAACATATTACAGAAATATACATCAGGATATAAACAGAACTACACAACAAAGGGTAAAGAGACACACTACGGATTAAGAAGGATGAGCGCACACATTCTGCCATTGGGTGCACAGAATCCAAGAGAAGGAAAAAACATAATGTAATCATGAAAACAGCTGACAGACACAGACCAACCGACCTTGCCGTCTCAGCCTTCTTTTTCTGAGGCCAAAGATTCGCACTTTGGAGAAAATATCCACCAGGTTCCCATTACAAAGGCCTCGATTTTTACTAGGGCTGCTGCGCCTCTTGCTAGCGGAGGGACGGTCCAAGTGCTGCTCCCGTGCCTGTCGCTTTTGTCGGATCAGTCCACTTGCGATAGCTGCTGCCATGCCACCTCCCGTACACGCTTATCGGGCTGGGAAGCTCCGAGAGGGAGGGGCTAGCAGAAAGTCGTGGTGGGACACCCCACCAAGTTTTTAGATAGAACCCAGATGATCAGTCTGTTGGAGCTACAAAGAGCAAAAAAAAAAGGGGCTCAGCCCCTCTGAAGACAGCTGGACATCTCTCTGCTCCCTTTGTCAGATCACTTTATACAACCAGTGGTGAAGTGGGAGAAAAGAAACTGTGCCAACCCAGAGTTACTTTCCTTTAGAAGGAGAAGTAAATATACAAGTTGAGCAAAAGTACAGTATATGTATGTATATGTATTTATACATACATATATTTAAATAATAGGAATAAAGCAAAAATATTGGTATGTTCCAAACAGAACTTCGTTAGCAGCTTTCTCTCACCTCTTCCGCTGAAGAAACTGGCATCTATGCTTGTTGGTAGTGCAAAGCTCAGAGAGATGGGGGTGGGCTTAGCTGGTCTCCTCAGTGCCACCCACACACCAGACAATGCCTGCTTCCCTATTTCAAGTGAGCTGAAAAAGCAGGATGAAGAAGATGGTTAAAGAGAGGAGGAAGGAATAAGAGGAGGAGGAGGAAAGAATGGGGAGGCAGGCTTCCCTTTTGAATTAGCATGGCAATGGGTAGCAGGTAAACGAAGGCTTAAGCATCTGAATCAACAGCCTTGAACTGCTGCCTCTGTGTATCTCCGCAAGACCATGCTTCGCGATCCTCTCTGATTTCAGGCACCAAGAAGCACTGCATGTGAAATCAGCATCAGGAGGCAATCTTCTTTCCTGCTCATTCTCTAATCAAATCATTTCTCCCCCCCTTCTCTCCACCCCTTAAAAAAAATAGCAGGAATGAAAAAGCAACACAGCTTTGTGCAATTTTCTTGAGAAATTGCTAGTTTCTAGCAGATCCAAGCCTCTTGCTCAGTTGGTGTCCTTGATTGTAATGCCTCTCTCCCTAGAAATTAAGCATGCTTAACTGCAATCTTCTGGCTGGATTGCTTTTACATCTTGCCGAAAAATAGGTAAGCTAATTCTTCCAGCAAACAAACTGCCTCCTATGTATTGAATTGCTAAAAGCACTGACCATATAAAAGTTATCAGTTTAGCCCTCCTGGTGTATTAGAGATAGTCACTCTCTTTGTGCTGACAATGTGCCGATGTGAGAAATATGTGCAGCACAGGATGCACGGCACTAAGCTGAAAGACATCAACACAGCATTAGAATGATACCGTGTGAGGATGCCACTGGCAAAAAACTCATGCATAACAAAGAGAAGACTAGCTTGTTTTAAAGAAAAGGTAAAAACAGAGGAAGCATCTGACAGCTACAGACAGATCATCCCTAGCAGCTTTAGCAAATCAAATTCACAGGAGTGACATTCTTAGACATCTCTATCGAACACTGCCACACACACAATGGGGTTTGCTTTGAGAGCATAAATATGAAAAATGACCGACACAAACATTTTTGCTCTAACAGCTCTTCATCAGTCTGGATACAGTTTCAGAAGAAGAGTTTTCTCCTTTGCTTTTCTTGTCCTATTTACATGTTTCACTGTGAAAAACGTGTGACTAACTGAGGTGCCATAGCAAAGAGAGGAAGCTTAGTCGAACAAATGAAAAAAGCCAGCTTTCTGCTTGGATGGATACAAATGATAAACAGAGTGATAAAAAGGAGTAGCTTGGAGTGCTGTGAAATAAACACCTACTGTGTGAATATCTTGTGCACTCCGAGTTCTCCCACACAGCACACAGGTTGAATTGTCAAATGTAAACAAATGCCAAAACTCCAAAATCAAATACAAAACTTTTCCCCTTTCATCTGTAAGCACTCAAAAGCTCCATCCTGTTAGGTTCACAAAGCCACATAAAGAAGACATTATTGATTATTTCCAAGCCAGTCAACTCCCTTTCAGGTGGAATTTGTGTGTACAAAGCACTGCTGGGCTGAATAGATTTTAATAATGATTTAGGATCAGGGGAAAGTAGAGCAGCCTGGCTAAATGTAAAAGATCTTATAGAGAATAGCTGCCCTAATGGAGGGCTGGGAGCTGTGCTCAATTAGAGCTTGTTTCCCTAGATTTTTCATTTTTAAAACCAGTTGGCTTGACACATCATAATCTATTTTAAATTGCATGCTTACAAAATGACCGTAAATCTGGAGATTAACAGTACAATTTAATGAATCCTGTTCTGTATTCCTAGTTGAAGACAGTGTCAATACCTTAGGGTGTTTGAAGAATATTCTGCATATTTGAAGCCTTAAACCCATTCAGCACCAAGGACAGTTCATTTAGACAGATTTGCACTTAACCCCAGTTTCAAACACTGCAGATGTTAATTACATTTAACTGCCATGAACACATAAGAAATTATATAAAGAGTCCTACCTTCTTAATCTATGGGATTGAATTAAATATAGCTTTGATTAACAAATGTGTTTGTGTATATTAGTGTACGTACACACACACACACACACACACACTGCTGCAAAATGGAATCACCTATTTCTGTAACTGTTGCAAATAAAGGCTTGGAATTAAAACTGGATGGTTAGATTTACATTTTTGCTTCTACAGTTTGTGATTCTGGTAAACGCTATTATTTTTCAAAGGAAACTCAAGAGAGCCATCTGCTGTTTTAATGTATACTACAACAACTACATAAATGGCATATTTATTTCAGAGTGCACAAGCGTAAAGAAATTAACAGCATATTGGATTTTTTTGAAGCTAAATACTTACATATAATTGCTAATTTCCTGTTGATATACTACTATAATTTTAAAATGAGGGTAGTCATATAATTAATAGGTTTACATGCTAAATCTACTAAATGTTAAAAAGCATTAGGATACCTCACATCCTTGAACAGAATGTGCAGAAGGTCTCCTTGAAGAAGACTATTATGGGTAAATAATGCCCATTTACTTGCACTACCCATTAAGAGAGGAATGGTAAGCCAGGAAGAATAACCAGCATCACGGAATAAAATATTTCAAATAATAATTATACTTTTAAGAACAATAATCAAATTAATTACAGTTGCTTGTATGTCAAAATGCCATTGCTGTTCTTGAAATAATATAGTACCCAAATCAGCACATGTTGCATTTTGTCAGATATGCGCCATCTCTGTGTTTTAAAAGGTTATGTAACAGGAACTCCATCTGTGTAAGAATTGTTATTGGTAAGGCAAAGCTGTTAAACAGAAATCTGCATTATAAGCTGATAGCAGAAACATTCTGCCATGGAGAGTTCATGCATATAAAATTGCATATAAAGCAAGCAATATACAAGCATAGAAACATAATTCTTTCTATTATGCCCAAATGTGATATATATTTTATTGTTTTTTATTTTTTTTTCCCCTCAAGGAATGTAAGAATTGCTGAACATGTGTATAAAGGTGGATAGCAACCTCTTTAGCACTGTCCTTGTTTTTGCCCTGGGCAGAACTTATGGCCAGTTGCTAGGCAGAAAAACAGAGAACATGAAATAGCTGGAGAGTTTGTGGATTTAGAATATAGGGTAAGTAGGAGTGATATGTTCCAATAAGAATTATGAGCTAGTGGTGAGAGAAACAACTGAGGACTGTGTAAGAGCATGTTGTGCAGTCGGGTGTATCGTGCCAGCTAAAACCTAATAATTAAGAATGGTTGACCTTACAAGACCTAGGCATCACAGATATAGAAGACATTTGCTAGGATGCCAGCACTTTAGGGCTATCAAGGGGCTCTGTAACCAGTGAAAAAAGAAGGGGCTAGATATCAGTTACTAATGAACACAATTGGCTTCATTTTGGCTCAGTGAGAGTTAAATTACTTCAGGAAATGATTAATTTGACAAGTTGCTATGTTATCTACCTGTTCTGAGTGTTATGGTGTTATTTTCTACTTGGATAGCATTTTATATTAACATGAGCACTGTGGTAAATTATGCACTACTTCCCAGCTTCCTTCCTAATTTCACTTACATAATGGTCTGTATGTGGGAGTTGGATTCTAAGGCTGAAGAAGAAAAAAAAACTGTGTGTGATAACGCTTGTCATGGTGATTTTAACAGCTTGACTAATGCTGCTTTGCTAATTGTGAAGTGTTCACAACCTCTTTTAAAGGGGACCTGTCACCCAGACATAAAAATCTGTATAATAAAAGTCATTTTAAAATTAAACATAAAACCTAAATTCATTTTTATATTAACACATCCAAATCCATTATAAATACATTTAAAAATCCCAGCTGTCAGTCATATATTGCCTGCCCTGTCTCTATGCCTTAGGCATAGAGGTGAGGTAGACAATTACTTTAACTTTCCATTCAGCACTCACTTTCCCCCTCCCTTCTCACCATCTAATTGTGTAGCCAGTGCATGGGCATGGGCATCTGGTCCCCCATGCTGGCACATACATGAGATTTTGGGGTGATACAAAGCTTTCCTTAATAACAGTGTCCTGCTTGCTGTTATTGTGTAATTCCAAGACTGAGGAAAACAAGGTTTATATTATTATATATTATAGTGTAAGTGAAGTTTATTTTGCTTGACACAATAGTAAAGAATACGGAATTATTAGGGTGACAGGTCTACTTTAATATCATTATCATATTCAGTTCTATTTCAAAACAAGACACAAGCTATAAAAAAAACGAATTGAACTAAATTCAATAGGTATGCGCTATGTTTTGGCAATGTCATGTATGTGTGTTCCCTAAAACATCATGAACACACACAAAGACACACACACCCCTGCAAAATAGCAGGTTTTTGTTTAATAAAACAAAATAAGCCAAGAAAGAGCCTTTCAGGACTTATTCCATCTTTATTGCAAAATTGCCATCTATACAAAGAAGTAAACAAATCAGAAACATTTTAGAGAAACAAGGAAAAGCAAAAATCATACAAAAACCTGTTGAATTACTGTGCACAACCTTTAATAATCAAGGATGTGGCTGAACAAGAGGCCCACAGCAGCATTATAGGAGCTGCAGGATTTCTTGGCAAGTACTTCTTGATTGACAACAATCAGTCATAGTCTTCATATTTCTGGGTCCAGCTAAACTTTGTAAAATGGTATACCCAGTCACCCACAACCATGTGGAAAAATGTATTATGGTCTAATCAGACCAAAGTTGAACTATTTTGCCATAATTCCAAAAGGTATTATAACCTCCATTTTGGCTCAATAACTGCCTTCTTGGACTCTCTCACCCAGAATGGGCCTTTACACCTATCTTGCTGCTAAACAGAAAAATAAAAACCGAGGGTGCCAGAGGTTCTTGTAAACAGCAACAACACAGAATAAGTTTATTGAACAATTTCTTAGAGTCAAGTGGTATAGGCAACATCACATGCAGAGCACAATACAGGCTGACACTCCCCTGAGGACAGACTGGGCAGAAATCTCACTTCACCTCTGTGACACCTTATAGTGGCCTGGAGGACTTTAGGGAATTCCTTTATCCTAATTCCCTATCCACTGGGATCCCTTCAGTCAATATGGCCTGAGAGAGATACCACCAAAACTGCAAATCACATGCTGAAGCTCAGAGCTGCTCTTTCTAGCTCAACATACATTCAGTGGAAATGAGATTAAATAATGATGGTGAGCACATGTGTAAGGGCATATTTTAGTTACATATTTGACACAGGCATTGGACTAGGATATTACTAAACTTGTCTAATCTTATGAAGAGTAAATGCAAAATAGGCATGGCAAAATGATCTTTGCAGTCTGTGTAATTTTGCCATAAGTTTGGGCTAACCGTAGAATAAATTAGGGCCTTTCATTCCTTAGGGACAGAGTGTGCATAATACACAACTTAATCGCTATTGGTAATGCAGTCTTCCCTCAGTGTGAAATCAAGGGCATTCATATATGCAAAATAAGTGTCAGGTAATTTTGCAAAGCAAGTAACACTACTGCTTTTTTCTGCTTGTTTATGCCATGGGGCCT
Source organism: Xenopus tropicalis (assembly GCF_000004195.4). NCBI lineage: Eukaryota > Metazoa > Chordata > Amphibia > Anura > Pipidae > Xenopus > Xenopus tropicalis. Next base: position 119,961,559 of record NC_030678.2, on the reverse strand, counting down.
GAATTATGTGCATTTTGAATTATTTCTCTCCCCAGTCAGCAGAGAAATGGAATACTGAGTGCAAAGCAATAGAGAATTCTACAAGCATCAAAGACTGTCTCATTATAGGATTTTTGGCTTTGCTGTTTTTTTAAACATTTATATTAACCCAAGTAAATGCTAAAGTAATTAAGCATTTGTGGGCAGTCATTGGTACCTAGCTACCTACTTGTACTAACAATGTTGTTGATGTAGTGATAGCACTATAGAAATTAGATGTAGTAGGTGGACACTACATTAAACACCGTACAAAGGTTTAGGCAAGAAGTTGCTCTCTCACTGGTGAGACCAGTTGAATGAAAGGAGGTGAATTAATTAGAAGGGCTAGAACTATACATACTTAAATCTTAAATCTAAACTATATTATAGTATGTACCATGGGTAGTACATACTTTATGTTCTAAGTATCTAAGTTTATGTGTAGTTAGGCAATTCTCTGTGCTAAACAGACAAGTATCGGTATATAGCAAGTTTCACACAACTGTTTAAACTATAGCTAAGACTAATTTTATCAGCAGCAGTCTAATTCTTATTTAAGTGCATACAATTCCCTGAATCAGATTTAGCAATAGCTAGACATGTAGATTCAATTAGTTAAGTAAAAAGGAGCCAAAGGAATTAAACACCAAATGTAACAAAAAGCACTTAGTTTGCCCAGAAGCAGTAATCCATAGCAACCAGTGTTTGCCTAGCAACAGGTGACCACTAAATGCTACCTGCTGATTGGTTGCTATGGGTTACTGCTCCTGTCAAAAGCAGAGAGTGGCAAATTAAGGGATTACATATCATCTAGCATGTTGCACTTTGCTATATAAAAGCTGCATTATAACATAGTTTTAATGGAACATTTAGGATATACTGTATATAGTATTACTACTGCAAACTTGTTAAATAGAGTGTGCTTGGGGTATATAGTGACTTACCAAGTGGCACAATTGAGTCAGAAGAAGAGGGCAAATAATTCAAAAACTATAAAAAAATGAAGACCAATTGAAAAGTTGCTAACAATTGGCCATAGTGTACCAAGGGGCATGGAATTTGTGGACGTCTACGGTTAAATGTATTAATGTAAAACTCCTGCTATAATAGAAGATATAAAGGAGAGAAGATGGTGATAGGAATCAATCAGTGATTTAGTAGATGCAATTTTAAGCATATTCAGCATCTTTTTTTCCCACAATGCACCTTTTACAGAGTAACTGCATATGCAAATGAGGGATTCTCTTGACACAATTGCACTGCTCCTATCATACCTGCATCTGATTTGCCAAAATTAATGCAACTGTGCGTCCACCTCTTTGCATATTGGGCACAATTATTACTAATATTTTATTAAGTCTGTCTGGTGTAATTTTTGCTGTTCAGCATTGCTTATACCATGATTCAGATATTCAATCTGAAAACAGTCATGGGCAAATACTGTAGCCACAAAAAATTTTATTAATTGCTATCATAAAGCACAGAGGGGTGTTCACCAAATGATGCACTTGAACTGGAGAAACACAGAAAACTAAGTGGCTGGGGACTGCAAAGTGCTACAATAAAATACCAAAACTCGGAGCATACAAAACTGGAGTTATGTGTTAAAATTTTAGATAAATGAAAGTATTCCCATGTTAGTGCTTTCCTTGCTAATATTACTTTCTCACGTCATGCTACATAAAACACAGTCTGCAAGGAAATCAATAGCACATTCACATGGTAAGCCACAGGGTGCTAGCAAGGTCAAACTAATTGAGATAGACAGGTCTGGAATATTACATATAAACACTAATGGCAAGCTCACAATCCAGCAGCTCATTTTATATCTATTTAACAAAAGCATAATGGTAATTGGGATTTTAGATATGGTTTACCACGTTTGTAATGGGGTGGCAATCACCAGCACAAGATCTAGCTAAAGGTTATTCATTTGATCACCATAGATACTAAAGTTGGAAAAAAAATAAACTACTGTAAAACTCACTTGGAAGTATAAAACCATTAATGCTCATGACAATTTTCTACTCCAAATCAATTATATTACAGGTATGGGATCCCTTATCTGGAAATTCATTATCCAGATAGCTGTGATTTATAGGAAGGCCATCTCACATATGCAGTAGGCGCAGCTTACTTGCACCAAAAGAATAGGGCACCCAAGTCACTTTAATGCTGGACACCAGAAAAGACTTCGAAAAAATCCGAGCCAATTTGCAATAAATAGAATGCTGAGTTGCGTCCATTTTGGCAAATCAAACACGACTGCAGTAGGCACAGTGGGCAGCAATGATGTTGGAATTCTGGGGGAGAAGGTGTATTGTAGCAAACAACATGGAGATTGCACACTGTGTCAAGTTAAGTAAAGCACCCTAACGTTTTTAACAGTTGTTCCAGGGAGTTATTCTGAAAGCTTCAAAATATATTTAAATGTTTACTCTGTATTAAACCCTAGTAATACAGTAATCTCATTATTTGTGAGATCAGGGATAGGCAGTGATGGGTGAAATTTTTTGCCAGGTATGGATGCGCTGTGAAATTCCGCATTTCACCATTCACAAAACTGCTGCAAAAAATTTGCTGTGAAAAAAAATTGCGAAAAAGTTGCGGTTGCATAAAAAAAAAATCATTCAGTAGCCGCATTTCGAGAATTTTTTGTGTTTCGCTAAATTTTCAACAGTTTTGTAAAATTTTTGGCAAAGCAAAACGGAACAGATTTACTCATCACTAGGGATAGGGCCAGCACTCCATCTTTATAAGGGAATCAAGATGGTGCCAAGAGATAGAAGAGAAGTGGCACATTAGCCAATCACATTTTGCTTGAATTGCTGTCTGTTTGGAACATTGGTGTTTGAATCACAATCTTTACATACAGATACCTAGAAGTATAATGTAATACTTTTTGGTTTCTTGGTTTGAATGGTTTCTATTAGTTTTAGTATTACACTTTTATTGAAATGAGTTTTGTGACATCGTGTGAGAGCTGTTTTCAGCACACTAGGGAGTCATTTCTTTCAAGCATTAATTCCTAAACTATCATAGATTTGGTGTACGGCTTGCTACAGTATAAGACTTGGAAGTACAAAGCATCCGCAGTGGCTTATTTACAAAGGAGGCACAAAGTTAAATCTGGTACCTTTTCTGAACTTTACCACCAATTCGCTATGCTCCTTACCCATTATCAGATTATCTATGTCTTTAATTATTGTGTCTGTATTTGTCCCAGCACTGTAAATAGACCTGACAATTCATCTCTTTAAAAAACTACACGAAGAGATCACTCCAGCGAGACTTGCAAATCCAGTTAGGGATAATAACAAAATAACTGAAGAAAGAACTTACACTTAAACACCCACAAATGACCATTATAGCCACTCCAACAAAACAGGTTGCCCTTAGTTCAGGAAAGTGCAAAAACTACCTATGGCTTAGCTTCCCTCATAAATATTTTGGGAGCTCAAACAAATGAATATTGAAAATACAAGTGTATGTATTGTTATAAAAAACTCACATAAAGCCATTACAAAGGTAATTCATACCAAAGGAGAAGCGCCGCAGATTTATAAATATTTTATATTTACATATTTTAGAAATAGCCCCTGAATCAGGTTATAATTCATTGCAAACCCATCTGTAAATACCATTCAAAGGCACATTATGGTAAATGAATTTACTGCACATATATTTGGCACATATATACTGACATTTATTCCACATAGAGCCAATTGTAGCATGTGTGGGGCTCACAAAGAAAAAGTTAAAACTCTGATTCTGTATAGTCTGTATGTATGTTAATTAGAACAACTATGCACAGCACCAGAAGGGCTGTAACAGAGTGCATGGGCTCATAATATGCTTTTCTAACTCATGCTTGAAGATTTAATATGTGGGATCATGGGAATCATTTGCCACACAGTATAACATCTGCCACTCTGCCCATGATGCAGTGCAAATGATTAGACTGCAATACAAATTTATTTCTATATAAAAGTCAAGGGTTCGCCAAGTTCTCTGCCTAGCATGATAATGGAAGCCTGTGGTCATTTCTGGCACACGGAGATAAGCTCTTGCACACACTATTAACAGTTAAAGCTCTCATTTTCATTTTGTAGCAACAGTCAGATTTAATTCATTCTTCGCCCTACAATATCTTCAATATGCTCTAAAAATACTCTCAGGGATTGAAAAGCTGTAATGAAATGCAAGGGAGGAAATGATATTATCAGTAGGCCGTACCTAAAATGTGTGAAATTCAAACCAAGTCCCTTATCTGACATTATAAATACTAAACCACACTGTTGTCTAGCTGTATGGCCAAATGGAAAATAGCATTTCATTCAACCGTTTCCTGCTTTTTTCATCTGGCTTTTACTATAAGGAAAACAATATAAGTTACAGAGGTAGCAAGTTCCCATTAATTAGACATTACGTTATGATATGACATGTTTTCTATTCCCAACAGTTATTCTAATACTGTAAGTTCTACCACTGTTACAGAAGATCCTTTTGAATACGGATCATCCATCACTTCTTCTAACCTTCATTTTTTGTTTTTGCTCTTGAAAAATATCCTTATAAATGGTGAATAGTGATGTTATTAGTTATATTCCATACTTATTGATGTCACATGCCTCACTGAAACTTATTATAACAAAGAATATACTACCTGTTGTAAAATATGAGGATATAAAAAGTCACCCTCATAGGGTCAGGCACTCTACTGAGGCAGCTAATGCATGAGTATGCACTGATTCCATGTTGTACAGATAGTCACTGTCCTCTTACAAACACATCATTCTCTGCCATGAGTAGCACTACTATGGAGGTATGCCCAGACACACAGTGCTAGACAAAGGCTTATAGAAATTCCCTAGATAAACCTTTAGAATCAAGGAGGTTTTGCAGACGATGCCCTGGTGTAATATTAAAGAAACCTGTACCATCATATAAAGTACATGTTATTTCTGCAGTTGGGGGTGGTGTCAGATTCAATGGCTCTGTAAATATCTATATTACATACAATCATACAAGCATAGTTATGGCAAAATAGCAGCTTCAAAGCACCCAGAAATCAATGTCAAGTTCACCCGACAACACCATTATCATCACATATCTATAATGTGGCAACATATTCCACAGCATAAATTCTGAGCCTTTCCATTAACTGTAACCCCTACTATTTCAGGGAAATTCAACACTTAATTTATGAATTAAACAGGCCCGGATTTGTGGCGAGGCCACAAAGGCCCGGGCCTAGGGCGGCATAAACATAGGGGCGGCATGCCGCCCCGCCGCACGCAAATTTTTAAAATTTTGCTCCCATACGGAGCAATGGGGACCTCTCCCCACTGCTCCGTATGGGAGTTTTAACTTTGGCGCATGCGCATGCGCGTTAGCGCGGCGGCAGGGAAGGAGGAGGTGGTTTGCGCATGCGCGCTCGCACGGCGGGTGGGGGCGCCGAATTGGGGCGGCCTCGGGGCGCGTCGTTTAGAAATCCGGCGCTGGAATTAAAGCAATGTGTAGTAACACTAGACACGTTGTAATAGGTACAACTGCATGCAAACCAGCTGAGTGACTAATAAATATATTATATAAGGGGAACTGTATCTATATATATATATATATATATATACACACACAAATACTGTATATAGCATAAGAGTCACCTTTAATTTAACATATGACAAATTATAGCACAAACAGTTTAGCTAAGAAGGTCTGGGTTGGGTGATCCTTGTGTCAGACCTTTTGGCCTTGGGCAACTCAAATAAATGAGATTATAGCATCAGCTAATTGCATTTTAATCACAGATAGAAAAAAGAGACATAAATATTTGAAGGTAATTGTTTATATTACAGTGTATCTAGAATGCAGATGAATCATGTTCCATGGAGAATAGAGTGAATGGGGCTATGTCCACTTCTTTCAAAAACAGCAATGTCCTTATATTATTCCCTTGCCACAGCAGGTATATAACACCTGTATCTCTGTTCCTCAGCACCCAAAAACTTACATTATCACCTCCAATAATGTAAGTAGTCTACAGCCAAACATACAGCCAGTACAGCAATACAAAACTTTAACTTTTTTATTGGCTGTCTAAACAAAAATGTTTTTTTGTGCAAATATATAAACTGTGTGCAAAAGCCTGAATATTGTGTGAGAAGCGCCCTAATACGTACAGCCAGAGGCAGTAGAAGTAGTCATCACAGCACTCATAACTGGTAGGATTACTTCACCTACTCTAAACATTGTTTATATTTGCTTTATATCTGCATATAACTACTATGAATTTGTTGTGGAGGTTGGTGTACCACAGTTTGGAAACCATTACCCTGATATTTAATAACATCTGTGAGCATAAAAATCCAGTCTACAGTAGCTGAGACATCTTATTAGTATGAATCACTTCCTTGCCAAGCTTAAATCTATTGATACTTATTAAAAAAAAATCCCACAGTAATTGCACTGAACTTACCACTCTGGAGTCAATAATAATAGTTCATATATAAGTAGAAAGACTCTTAATAAAAACCAGATTTGGTAGCACCATAAACTATTGCAGAAGGCAATTCATGTTTAGACTGTTTGAATAACATTAAATGTACCCATATATTGGTCAGAAATACTCTTAGTATGTTAAACGAACTGTAACACCAAAAATGTGTTTTCAAGTAATAAAAATATTATGTACTGTTGCCCTGCCCTGGTAACATTTGAGTGTTTGCTTTAGAAGGGATACTATAGTTTACATAAATAAGCTGCTGTGTAGACATGGGGGCAATCATATAGCCTGGAAAAAAGGAGAAAAGACACAGGTTACCTAGCAGATAACAGAAAAAAACCATTGTATTTTACAGAGTTTATCTATTTTCTACTGCATAACCTGTGCCTTTTCTCCTTTTTTCCAGGTTGAATGGCTGCCCCCATGGCTGCACAGCAGCTTATTTAATATAAACTTTAGTCGTCTTTCTGAAGCAAACACACCAGTTTTGACTGTTCAGGACAAGAGTATATGATATTTGAATTACTTTAACACATATTCATTTTTGGTGTTACTGTTCCTTTAAAAATTGAAACCTTTAAAACATGAAAAAGATGTATTAAAACAGTGAGGTTTTTTTGCTCAAAATAAGTTCAATTACTGTAACTATTCCTTTTCTGCAACTTTGATCTAGTTGCAGTTTCCCTTTTTTCCAGCAGTGGGCAATGTTCTTCCACTTATCGGTATAACAGGCATAGTTATAATGATTTCAGGAGAATTTCTTCAAGGTAACCACTGCAAAGTGCCTAAATGGATCACTAGCATTCTCTAGTGCTGCAATCCTTAAAACAGATACAGAGAGATATACAGAATTTGCAATTTTAAGACTCTTTATTTTTGTATTTGTGAGTAGTTCATTTATTGTAGGACAATATATATATAATAACAAGTCAGCAGCTTATTTAAAAGCAATTTGAATTTCCAGAGTGCAGGACAATGCATTGGTGGGAGGTGCACAATAATGCAAATATATATGGATTTTTTGAGGTGTAATAAAGTTTCCAGTTGCTGTTGAATGAGCTGTGAAAATGACAATGCAGTTGAACACTATTTGAGGGTGGGGTTTCAGGAGCTGTAGTATAACATTTAAAATAGCCATCAGTTATTGAAACCATTAGATCACAGTTTGGAGAATTATTTTTCGCAAAATAACCCACCTAGTTAGTTAGCTGCCTGTGCAGAGATCCTGAACAGTGACGAGCGAATTTATTCACCAGGCATGGATCATCAGGCAGGTTTGATTTTTCCGTTGGATCGGGGACCGAATTGGCTTGTTGATGCGGTCCCAAAACCGACCGTGCCTATGCTCGCTGTTTTAATTCAATCATTTGGCCCTAGGTGGGCATATCGGGAGAACACACCTAATTGCTTTGAGACAGTTACAGCACAGAACCCACTACCCCCACCAAAATATACTGTCTCAGCAGCATACATCGGCCCCCACCCTATATAGTCAAAGCATGTCACACACATTATCCCCCAGGTCAAAGTAGGACAAAGTTTAGTATAGTTGCCAAAGTACCAAAACAATTAGCAGAAATAATGACAGACTGCCATCCATCCCTGACTGCCCTTCTAAATGATTCTCAGACTGTAGCACCTGCTTCCTGTACCAGAAGGCAGATGAATAAAATCCACTGGCACAACTTTGGCGGCAAGAGCAAGTCCATTTTTTAGTGCAAGGAGACAAGTCAAAACCAGTGCAGCAACTTCACACCGCTTATCCCACTCCTACTTGATGACATCAAAAGAGCCAGTAGCAAGCCAATCATTGTGCAAGGGCCGTGGGGTGGCCACAACTTTCTGTTCCATTGGCCAAGCCAACACACGTGCACAAAAAATATATCTCCCTGAGAAATGTACCCGCACAGTGATTGCTCCCTAGACACCTGCCTACTCTGCTAATACTTAGTTCTGGCCCTGGGCCTTCCCTTAAAATTTCTAGATTACAGAGATTACAGATTTCCAGATAAGCGATTTCTTACCTGTACAACTGCTTTTGGAGGTAATTGCATCTTGTCTTATAATCCACTCAGATACAGCTTAGTCAGAGGGAAGTTGCGCACATCCCTTCTATGTAATTTACTGTTTGCATTTATCATCACTGTCCATAATAAGTTATGTTATTATCCTCAACACCAACTGCCTTTATTGTTTCAGCTTGTATCACTTTTATGTATGTTTAATGCTTTTATCAATATATTGATTTGACTTTTTACAAGTTTAGATGAAACTCATTTTATATTTGCAAAGTTAGACCTATGGGAACACAATAGAGACAAGACGTAATCTGATTTTAATTGATTAGTTTCAAAATTAAATCATTAAAAGGCAGCTGTGATATTTTAAACAATGCCTCTGTTGTAAAATTTTATATCATATTTAAACAAATCTCTTTCCGATACCTTCTCAAATATACCCAAACATACTATATAACTATTATATATATACAGTATACACGATACGCAGATTCAGCACTCCTAAGCGTAGTCCATAGACCCGAGTGCTACCAATTAAGCATTAAAAATAAAAATCTAGTGAATATTGGTGCACACCGGGAATCATTTAAAACATAACTTTTATTATAGTAAATACATTACACAACAGGCCAACGTTTCGGTCTGTATCTAAGACCTTTCTCAAGACCATATATATATTTATATTTATAGTGGGGGTTCACTCAAATGGCAGAAGACACTTTTCTAACAGGAACAAGAACAACAACAACCAGAGCAACTTCAGTCAGCAGTGTGCCTGTGTTTTATTAACAGCACTTTTTTGTTTTTTGTTTTAATTTCCCTCCCCACAGAATAAGGTATTATTAAATTCCATACAGTCTCTATAAGCATATATTAGTGTATATTAGTTATATTTATATATACAGGCACAGGATTGGAATGCTTGGGACCAGAGGGTAAGGGGTAAAATTAGGCTCACCATACCTTATGCCTGCTAAAAAGCTTTTAAACATTAAATAAACCCAATAGGATTGCTCTGCAACCAATATGGATCTATGCAGCTTAGTAAAAATCCAGATGGACTATGATCACATTAATGACTATGTATGTGGTCATTTTCTGTTGAATCTGTATAGGCTGATCCACCTAAATGGCCAGATCAGGTAAAGATCCATTAATTTTGCAAACTCACAAGTAGAGTGAATCTTTTCATATAACAACTTTACATGGACAGTCTTCCCTATAATTTATGTCATATCTCTACATTAATATCCATTCCTCTCTGGCACAATAAAACATATATAGAATTTGAATAGGCAGCACTTATTTCCTTCTTTCTTCAAGCTCTCCTCACTTTCCCTAATCATGCAGTGATTTATAGTTTGTAAAATAATGTAAGCTATTTAGTGCTAAAAAGATCTGATAAATTACTTTATATTTAAGATATATCTTTGCACATGTCAAAAGTAAAATGAGCAGTCTACCAGCAAAGACAGATTTACCATAGGCATTTATCTTATGCTGTCAGACAGAGACGCCAAAAACAAGAAGGTCAGACAAGTCAAAACCTAGCATGATATGCTGTACTCAGGCTGGCATTGTCAAAACACAGATATATTATTATTATACAAGATATTATATTTGTGTCCACAAAGAAGAGGGGGACAGCTATACTTCAAGCTGAGTGCAGCTAAGCAGCAGGCAACAGAAATGCTGTGCACAATATAATGTTTTAAGACATTTTTTTAAGAAGAGACATATAATACCTGTATTTCAGAGCCACATGCTTCTTTGTCAAGCCATATAAAACAACTGGTTTTCCAATTACATTTTAAAGCAAAAACCACTCGGACCCTGCCCCCAACTACCTATAAACCCCAAGAGTCAACCTGAAATATGCAACAAAGGGAATACAATGTAACAGGCCACACTAAGGCCCTAATGTCTTATGATATAACACACCAGATGGCTTAATGACATGTAAAGATTGTTTGCATTGCAGGCAGGGAAACCATTCTTTATTGGAGTACTGACATGTTGGGCAGAAACTGTTACCATTCTTTATTGGAGTTCTGACATGTTGGGTAGAAACTGTTACTTCACTCATCCATTCATGCTACAAGGACATCACATTGATTTTGTTGTTTATCTTATTATATGCCAATGTTATGCAGGATCAGTCAACATCAACTGAGTATTCAGACAGGTAACTTAAAGTTAAGCCCATTTTTTTTTAACACAAACATTCTATCATGTCCCTCATATTTTTTATAATTCAAGCTGTGCCCCCACTTAGACTTGGGGGCAACAGACTTCATTGCATCCAAAAAAGAAAAAGTTCTGAATACAAACCTTACAAACATTGAAGTCTAAGGTCATGAATTGTGTATATAACCTTTATTCATTTATATATTATACCTACAATGTACTTAACTGTACCTAAAATGTGGTTTTATTGTATAATATCAATAATACTAATGTGGAGTGTGTTATATCATAAGACCTTAGGGCCTTTGTGAGACCTGTTACATTGGATTCCCTTAGTTGCATACTATCAGCCAAAAGTTTGCACTGCCTTTAGAAAAAGTTTTTTTTTTTAAAGTTTAATTATGTTAAGTTTAAAATATATATATATATATATATATATATACTTTCAAAATGACTCTGTGTGAGTCCTGTAAACGCAGTACTAGCACCTAGGTTTTGTTGCTGTATATGATGTTATATTTAATATAAGCAAACTGCACACCATCTGGTCCATTAACAGCTGGTGCAAATGAGACAATAACTATAAAAAGTTCTGCACTCAAGGGGTCATGAAAAAACAACTGTGATATTTATTTCGATTACATATGAAGTTACCAAAGTGTGACCTTTCTCAAGGTATGTGTATCTAGAAACAGTCAGAATCTTCAACCTCAACCCATAAAAGGTTCCAAATATGGCCATCAACAAAACACAAAATAAATTAAAGGTAAACTTTAACCTGTAGGATTTCCACTCTTGATTCCCACTAGGGATTTTCACTAGAATCTGTCCCGTTTCGCTTTGCAGGAAAATTTGTGAATCTTTGGAAAGGTTTTGAAAAGAATTGTTGCTCGCCTGACATTTTCGTCGTTTTGCGAATCTTTTACAAATAATTTTTTGCGAAAGCAAAATGGGACCTGGGGTTTTCCAGAAAAGGGGTATTTCCATAATTTGGATATTTATACTAACCTGTTTAAAAAAATAATTTAAACATTTCCCTCCAGTAAGGATTTATTATATCTTAGCAGGGATCATGTACAAGATACTGTTTTATTATTACAGAAAAAAAGAAATCATTTGAAAAACTTAGAGTTATTTTTCTGGATAACAGATCCTACACATATTATTGTATGCTAATACAGTAAACCTATATATGGTATACTAATTATAGGAACATTTCTGAAGATAAGTTAAAAAACACAAATACTGTAAATGTCACTTAGCACAGACTATAAGTACTGTATTAAATTAGTTACTCAACTTTTTATAAGCCCTTTGACACAAGTGTCATGAGTAGGCACTTAAAATGTTTGATGATATCACCATGCACTGCAATGTGTATTATACATTTACGTTGCACCACAATGTTAAAAATGTGCACATATCTAACACAACTGTGTAATTTTTATACACAGTGCAGTGTTTTTTCACCAGAATTCAAGCATCATTTTGGTCAGTAGGGGGCCGTGCCAGACAAATCAGGGCAAATCAGACACAGTGCTGGACATTTTCTAAGTAGATGTTATTTATGGCAGTAGAGGCAATGGTAGGTTCAGGGTTCCCCTGTGTCAATAGGTACAACAGCAGCATTAGATTCAGAAGAGGAGGCAGAAGTAAAGCAGCAGCACAGAGCATAACTATACTGTTTAAGTGCAAGGAGCAGACCTCCCTATTCTTGTGCTCAAGATGGAACTAAACAAAGTCTTCTAGTGACCCATATTTGGTGTGTTGACTCCATCATTAACCTTCAGAGAGTGATACCTAAAGAAGTTATTTTGTGCAAACACAATCTGTCAGTTGTTCTTATTTGCTGAATCCTTGGTACCATGTCTCACTCTCCTCCCCTGATAGCCTAGCTAAGGGTATAATATGTTCCAGTACCACATGGAATATAGGGCATGTGAGGGCAGAAGGTCACAAGCAGAGACACCAGCTGCATTGAGGTTATCACTGAGATAATGATCCACTCCCTGCTGGTATCAAGCCATTGCTTTTCTGTACAGTTTAGCTCTTAAGTAGAATAGGTTCATAAGAATACACAGACTGCTTCATTACCTTGCTAATTATCTGGAGTTGCTTGATGCATCTACATACAGACAGAGAAAAATCTAAATTCTGTAATTATTTACAAGCAGTGAAAATGGTCAAAAATGGTCAGTTCCAAAAGTGCAAATAAAAATGGAAATATTAACACCCCCGCAGCTGTTTATAAAAGCTTTATCAAATAGTAACAGAGAATTTAACAGAGCAAGTTATCTAGTGCTGAGATATACAGACTGACTGCGCCTATTTGTACACCAAGCTATACACACATGATTATAAATATTAGCAAATCTGTCCCATTTTTGCTTGGGTGGAAAATTTGCGAAACGGTGAAATATTTGCATGGAAATTGTGTCAAAAAATTATGCACACATCAAAAAAATTATGTGGCAATTTTTTTTTGCCGTACGTAATTTTTTTGCCGTTCGCAACTTTTTTTTGTCGCATGGTGAATTTTTCCACAGCTAATTTGTGCACCTGTTTCACAAAAAAAAAAAAAAAAAAATTTTCCAGTGATTCATAAGCTCACATTTTTTCACAGAACTCACCATAGGCATCATATCACCTCTAAGAAGTCTTTTATTATGCTGAAGCCCACAGACATACATTTTTTAAACTTATAATAAATAAGTCATTGGATTCATGTGTGCTAGCTAATGTGCAGTCACAGGACAAATCACATGTGCTCTTTCCAACTTCCAATTCTATAGGCTTCTATCAGACATTTAAAAATTGTACGATACCCACATTTTTTTAAATTATTCCTTTAATTATACAGTAGGAATCTACTCGCAGAGTCAGGGGTAGGGGTAGGCAGGTTAGCCATGTGCCTAGGGACAAGTTACTGGGGGGGGACAGTTCAGAGCAAGATCACATATTAACTGTCTGAACTGGGGGGGCAATATAAGAAAGCAAGAAAGTGAAAGCCAGGGAGTCTTGGGGGAGGAGTGACTAGCTGGAAAGGTGCAGCAGCATTAATAGTGGGGGGGGGGGGGGGCTGGCAGGATGCTGGACCAAATAGTTTTGCCTTTGCCGACGATACTCCTTGGCCCGGCTCTGCACAGATCCTAACAGTATGGTAATGGGATGGTAAGGAATGGTAAGCATTCTCATCCAAACCATTCCACATAATACATTTATTATAAACAAATATACTTAACTTGTTAGTGTGCATTTACCCTTACATATTATAGATGCTTCACCATAAGTTCTACCTTCTGTCTATGCTTTTACAGTTCTTTTGCATATACAATACTAAACAGATTCCAGATTTGCTACCTAGACAGTAAAATGAAAGGTGTTTGGAATATTGTATCTATAATCATGTGAAAGGGAGCTCAGTTTGTTTCAGGTACCAGTATAACTTAAGTAGATTTATTTAATCCTTTACTACCGATTGCCTGTGTGATTTTAATTGGTGAGGAAAACATTTTTAAGGAATCTCGTTTGCTCTAAAATGTACTAAGCATCTTCTATGTGGGAGATAGTATAACTACTAAGTGAACCTTATTCCACAAAACTTGGTTTATGTTTTTTTCTTAAAAGAATACTATAAAGTAGCAAAACTCTCAAGGGGCCCCTTGGGCAGGCACTTGCCTGGAGCCAAACAAATCAGTGTCATCAAAGACAAGCATTAGAGAAAGTGGCTGCTTAGTTTCCCATATAGCCCTGACCTCATTCTCCTGTACTCACTTCACAGCTTTAATCCTATGTGATTTGTAGCATGGCTGTTTCTGATCCATAGTCTCTAGTTTTTCATCTCTATCTTGAATTTTATGGATTTGCAATACATCCTACTAGACAGAGAATAGAAGATTGTGATTTTTTTTTTTTATCAAGCATGTGATAATTCTCCCTATACAACAGCTTCTTTTGGTCACTAGGGGACCAAACCCAACTCAGTGCCATGCTCTGGCTACCAGAGTAAAAACTGCATGGTGACTTCTAATATTCTTATATTTTACAACAGGAGGTTGTGCATTATAATACACAGGTCTCAGGGGATCATGTGACACAAACTACATCAATTAACACTCATTACCACTGATTACATCACTAAGCACTGTTTATAGGATATATAAGGATATATATATATATATATATAGAATGTCTTCTAAATGGGACCAAAACACTGACAAACACAATTTCTTTTTCAAAAATTCCTACTGTGCATCTACTGTTTGCCCCATTGTTATGCTTAATTCATTTGGATAGCAGCATGGGCATGGGGACCTGTCACCATAAGTAATTTTTTAAATTCTTTTCTATTGTGTTTGTTAAGCAAAATAAACTTCGCTTACACTATATAAGTAATATAAATCTTGTTTCCTTCAGTCCTGGAATTACACAATCACAGCAAATAGGCAGGTGCCATTTTGTGGACACTTATAAGAAGACAAGCTTTGTATCCTGCCAAAATCTTGTTTATGTGCCAGAATGGGGGACCAGATGCCCATGCCCATGCACTGGCTACACAGTTAGATGGTTAGGAGGATGGGGGAAAGTGAGAGCTGAGTTGAAAGTTAAAGTACTTGTCTGCCCCGCCTTTATGCCTAAGGCATAGAGGTGGGGCAGGCAATATATGATTGACAGTTGGGATTTTAAAATGCCTTTAGAATGGGTTTGGATGTGTTAATATAGAAATGAATTTGGGTTTCTTGTTTAATTTGAAAATATTTTTTTTTATACAGCTTTTTATGTCTGGGTGACAGGTCCACTTTAAGTGCACCACATATGGGACTGAAAAATACAGTATATAGAAAAGGTTGCACTAAAGAATAGTCCAGAAGTTTAATTTTTATTATAATTAATACTGCTAAAGGGGCTAAACCCTGACACCAAACAGCTGTGGTCTTTACTGAACAAGACAGTTTTTTTTTAAAAATGTTTACTATTATAACCATAACCTTACACATTATGCCAGCTGAACATGTCAGCAGTCATAAAGTGTAGAACACAAAAAACAGTAGTCTCTTGCTGCAAATGGGGGCAAGACATAGGCTATCACCCTCTGTGGCTTAACCCACTAAATTTAAATCGAACAAATACTATTGGCAGTGCAATAACCCTGAATGCTGTGACACAGTAGGAAAAGAAAAATTCAAAACACACGCTGGGAAAAAACATAAGCATATATTATGTAGTAGGGAGGAAAATCAACTTATCAGCTACCTCCTAGGTGGAAGGGAGGTTATCTGCCTTGCTTTATCTCGTCCATGGTCAAGTGAGCAGAGATATTGGAACAGGAAATTCAGTTCTCCCCACCACCAGGCAACCAATGGTATTACAACAAGATAAAACCAAGGGTTGGCCCTGGAAGCCATGGCCCTCCTGCTCCACTGGGGGGACAGTGTTGTTCAACAAGCTTTATACCAAAAAAAAATCAGTATACAATATAATAATTAAATATTAACAAAAAGTGGGAAGGAGTGATTCCCCCTGCCCTTAGCTTTCTGGAAAACCTACTAAAAACCAGATGAGACAAGTCTCAAGGCTTAGCCCACCAGCTATGGCCCAACCCCCTTTCTAGGTTCTAGGTAGAATTTCCTCTCTGCCCTTTAAACTATATTTTTCACATTACCATGATTAATAATTACCCAAACACTGACAATCTGTTACATCTGAACTACATACAATAGCAACATTCTTGTTGAAATAAAAATGTTTAGTACATTTCTAGACAGTATTACTCATTATTAGAAGAATACCACAGTTATCCCTGAAAAGGCTCAACTTGCTTTTGTGGAACTTAGAAAGCTGTGCTGAGCTGGAAAGAAGCCATGTGAGCAGGAGTCCATGCATCATCGTAAATTAATTTTACATTATGTACATATAATTTTGTAAACAAAATAAAATAAATGCATGTAATGCATTACCTGACATCTTGCTTACCATATGGCAGATCAACATGTTCATAAATTACGTAGAAATTCTACACATTGCTTTATACAGAAAAATATTTTAAAGCAAATTAAACTAAGTTATGCACCACTGGGCACATAGAGTTTACTGTTAAATTATATTTGTATGGATATATTTTGTATTTATTTCCTGTACTTTTATAGTGCCAAGGAGCAGTGTGGTCCAAACCTTAGGAAATCAGAGCTATCCCTCAAGTGTTTGCACATATACACAACATAATAATGAGCAATATTCTGCTCATTCCAACTCTAGGCAATGACTTTTGGTTTCAAAATAGTGTTCGATGTACACACAGTATAGTAAGTCACTAACAATCAATAGGATAATAACCAGCATCTGATAACCCAATGGTATTGGATCCAGAAGATTTATTTTTTAATACACCATAGGTTTTTCTTACTTGCCTTATGCCAAATATTTCCTCTCAGGTATGTCTTTTTAATCTACTTTGCCTGACCAACTTGGGTATTTAAATAATAATAGTAGAAACCCCTAAAAAAAACAGTTTTTTTACGAAAAGTTCCACAGCAGATATTTAATTTCCTGACACAGCCATGGTGATTTAGTGCCACAGCATTAGCAGTTGCCAAGGACAAAAGTTCACAAGTAAAGCTCTTCAAAATTGTCTTGGGCTCAAAAGTAGTAATGCTTCTCCAAGCTTGAAAAGATTTAATGTACATTCAGAAGGTATGCAGTCATACAGTAGCTGTAAGGATCTCTTCTATACATTTCTATAGTTTATAGGTAAAACCTACAGTATAAACCTGCGTACAGGTATGGGAAACACATTATCCAGAAATCTTGCATAATCAGTATTGGCTTTTACTATACTGTTCTATTCAAAAAAATAAAATCTTCATTTTTGACTGATTTGCATTTTCTATGTAATATAAAGAGCATACATTGTACTGGATGTATTCTATGTTAGCACAAATTCATATTGATAGAAACTAAACCTATTGTGGATTTTTATTATTAAATTGTTTCAAATTTTTTTAGTAGCCTTAAAATATGGTGCTCCAGTTTATGAAAAGACTCCTTACCAGGAAAATGTCCAAGCATGATAGATAATAGTTCCAAAAACTGTATTATAAAAATATGTTAGAAGTTACTTAATTCTGCAGCCTATGTAAATCTACAGTTTTCCTTACTTATAGGCCTCTCATGTCTTCCTCTATCGTGTCTTCTATCTATTCTGCTCTTTAACTTTATGTGGCATTGCTTTTCCTTTTCTAAGCAATTATATTATTCCTGGTTTTCCCCACCCCCTATATACTTTAACATTATTTACCCATTAGTTATCTTCCTATTCTCCTTCATCCTCCTTAAACTTAAACTTAGTACATGGATACAAAGTTCATCATATCCTGTGGAAACATTTCATTTATATTTTTTCTCCATACTATTATATGCTGATTTTTTAGGTCATTTAATGGGTATTTAAGGTGGACCTTGTCACCCTGTTTATTGTTATAATGATAATTTATTTTTACTGTTAAAACTGCATCAGCATGTATTCCTCTTACACTGATTCCAGCCATAAACATCACAATTCTACCTGATGCCTTTCTATTTAATAATGTGTCCCATGTCCTCAGCTTTATGTCTTGAACAGCAGGTATAAAAATCTCAACATGCAAATGCAGTACTTTTCTTTCCATTTCCTTATATCAGGCTGTAATACATTAAACATTAAATTCACCACTGCATTGCTGCAGTTCATTTTTCTGTCCCGGCATACTCTTTATGTTATTATTTTTGTTTGCATGCTCTCAATGAATGCTAAAGGGCCCAATGACATCCTTTTAACGCCAATAAAATTACTTTAAACTGTGTTATATTTTACAGTAAAAAAAAAAAGTGCAATAGCAGCAGAAAACCAGAGCAATCCAAGGTATGGTAAAACAAATTCTTGTGGGACCAGATCAGCAGGGAAAACATACAAACTCAGTGGAAAGTAGACAAGCAGTATCAATTTCTAAACAGCAGACATGTTTATAGGCAGAAAAAGGCAGAAATAAAATAGTTTGTTGAAGAAAGCAGAAAATGGAAATGAAAAAATCTTTAGAGCCAGTCTTAGAGGCAGAATCAGACAAAACCAGAATCAGAAAATGGAACAGTGAGCCAAATAAATGGATGAAAAGGGAATTAGACAGGAGCAGAACTATTAGCCAACACTTAAATGGGCTAGCCAGAAACTCAAGTGAGCCTGAGTACAATTACAAACACTAAACTGAAGGACAGGCCAAAGTAAAAAGTACTGGCAAACAAATCATATTTTCATCTTTTGATAGACTCGATTTACTTAAAAAATAAAGCATGTTATAAACTGACAAAGAGTGTGCTGCCTCTAGCTGCTCGCAATTTGTACGTTCCCCCATTTATTTCCATTAGGAAAAGTCAGTTCTACTTTCCAATATAAAGGCTAGACTCACATGAGGTGATTTGGTCGCCCAGTGTCGCTCTAGAGTATTCTCGTGCTCCTATTTTGAGTGAGCAGGTGCTGCTCTTTCAGCCATGCTGGAAGACGTGGTACAAACAAAAAAACACATGCAAGGCCTGTAAATGTGAAGAAATAACACTCAGCCATCAACACAGCAGAAATTAGCCACACCACATGTGCAAATGACACTGAATATAAAACTGAATAAAGTAAATAAGCTATTTATAGGTTTAGAAAAATGTATACAATATATTATGTATGGCATACAGTTTGTACAAATAAGGGATTACCAGAAAATAAAATATAAAACAATATATATATATAAGCCATACTAATAGAGGCCTATAGTATCTACCAAAGGGTAAAAAGACAAATGTCTACAAAGATCTCTTAATAATAGTCCCTTGCACAATATATATATATCAGCGATGATTTCATATTTGTGATCTAATAACATTTTTAAAAAACTTGCACAACACACATACAGTACACGCACATAATTTACTAGTGTAGGTTTTGGTAAAGAATTGTCTTATATATTCCATTATATTTACAACGGAGCTGCATGCTCTGACACATCTGAAGTGGTAGATTTCTTCATGCAGAGGTTGTATGTACAGAGCAGCCACAGTTGCACTTCCTACAGACTGAGAACAATAGCTTGAGTCATTTATTGAGCCAAGCCAAAGACAAGACCCTAGGATGTCAATGATTGTAAGCAGTTTGTGATGGTTACTTGCCAATAACTGTTTACTTATAGGCATAAATACTAGTGGTATTTACAAAAATAGGCTAGCATGATTAATACCTCATCTTCTCTATTGTGACAGTGTAGATAACTGTACTTGCACAATCTGTAATATATTTGGTGGACGATCAAGATTTGACTGTGGGTTTCATATTAAAACTTTCATACATTTTACAAACAGAATAGATCTAAATATTGTAGCAATAATAGGTTTCAAATGTTGGTGGTCCAAGTACAAAAACTCCAAATACCAAGTGTCTATTTTGTCAAAATCGGTAGCATCTACTGTTTCCTTTATGTTTAAATGTGCTATTTTAACAAGGGCTTCAAGTGGGTCCCATGTTTTGAATTGGGGGATGTTTTATTGGGCATGTGTATTAATGACTTGCATGTCAGCACTGACTTTTTTCTGCGTTTGCTAATGAAGATGAACATTAGGATAACACAATTAGGCAAACAAGTTATTCCAAAAGGGAGATTGTAGAAGTTAAGAGAGCCTAGGGAAGTGTGAAAGGTTATTTTTTATTTTATTTTTTTAAATAAGGAGACTATGTAATGACTATCACTCAAAAAAGGTGCTTAGGGGTCACTGTATATGAACACAATACAACCTTCCAGGGTCTTATTCATAAATAGATCTTTCAAGTGGTAGTTTTTGTCAGTGATGCAGCTATACTGGAAAATATGGTAATTACAACACATAAGAACTTACTTTCTTACTTACTAGTAAGAAAAATGCCAAAGATCCATGTACAGTATAAATGCCCATAGTGCAATGCTAGTTTTCGATTCAGGAGGGTATTTTTTAAGCTTCTAAGGCAAATAGGAGGCAGCTTCAAAAGAGGATGTTTAAAAAATATGTGTTTTTTTCAACCTCTACTACCTCAACCTCTACTACTGACTTAAAAGAGCAATGTGACAGACATTGCTTTAGCTGCCAATTATGTTACATCTGTAACTATGAGTGCCATATTTCACTACTAAATATTCCAATATTATGGAATACCTTAAAAGCTGAAACTCACTGATGGGGGTTACAGGCAGGCAGGGGAGCTGCTGATCAGATCCAGAATGGTTGTCCTTTATTGGGGCTCATGAGGGAATAGTTTTGTGCAACTGCAGAATATTTTAAGCAAGGAGTTACACCTCTTACTAGGAAGAAAGCAGAGTTTTGCTCCACACTTTCCATTTTAATGCAATACTCTAATATAAGATGAAGCTCACCCATTGGTCTTTAAAAGCACAGCCAGAGAAGGCGCTAATCAGATGTCATTTACTGATGAGCCTGAAGCCATTGGTTGGCATCTTATCATCATATACCCTGGCTGCATTTTAAAATCCAGTAGGTGAGCTTCAACTTATGAGAAATTCCATGAAACATTTTCAAGCAAAAACTGGCTACTTTGCAAAGAATTTTATTTTTTGTGGATATGTAACAATGCAGCTATATACAGTATTATGGTGCATTTTTTTAAATTGCTTTTATTTTCCTTTTTAAAACAAAACAAGGTATAAATGGTTAGAGAAGAGAGGAGAAAGAGAAGGAAGTAGTAGAAAAGCTTACATATTATGCTCGCATTGGAACTAGTAAGGCTTAGGCACTTAAATTGGTGGGTCAGAAGTATCTCCTGTTCTAGGCAGGGGGGTCCCCCTCAATGTCCAGCCATGGCTGCCATATTTTGTTGAACTTTGCTGGACATCCTCTGGCTAGGTATGTCAGTTTGATAGAGCAGTTTGATCTATTTTTATTTGGTGAGAGGTGGACACTAGTGTTGAATGATACAGGAAAAATGTCATTATGTTCCAGGTCTGAAATATTGTTAGGCATAGACAATAGGTCTTTGAGTGCAGAATATGAAATCACCTCATTTTCAATGACAGAAAGAAAAATTGCTATTTTCACTGAAGTGACAATATAATTAATATACAAAATGAGATTTTCAGATGGATTCAGATTATGAATCTAACATGCAGTTTTACTGGGGTCTGATTAATATGTTATACATTATGTAGTGAATTTTAAGAGCTAGCTTCCCAGTAGGCCAATAGATCTTTTAAAGCACACTACTGTAATGTACTTGTCAAGTAAGGGAGGGACAGCAAGCTGACAATCTGACACACATGGTGACACAGCAGAGCTCTGCAGGTACTGGTGTTTACTGATGCTCTTTTAGAAGTCCTGTTACTGAGTTGGTACGTACATGTTTACTTAGTGTTTCAGTTTACAATGTTGAAAATCTGTGGTGGAGTTTTTCCTCTACAAAGTACATTGTTTCAGCTTGTTAAGCAAGGATACTTAATTCCACATTCATGCCTGGCTAAGTAATTTCCTATACAGGTATGGGACCTGTTATCCAGAATGCTCAGGACCTTGGGTTTTCCAGATTAGGGATCTTTACGTAATTTGGATCTCCATAACTTAAGTCTGCTAAAAATCATTTAAATATTGAATAAACCCTGTTTTGCCTTGTTTTGATTAATTATATCTTAGTTGGTACAAGGTACAGTTTTATTATTACAGAGAAAAAGGAAATCATTTTTAAAAATGTGAATTATTTGTTTATAATGGAGTCTATAGGAAATGGACTTTCCGTAATTTGGAACTTTCTGGATACTGGGTTTCCGGATAAGGGATCCCGTACCTGGGTTACTGTTTAATAAAGTCCATGATCTAGATTAACACACTTCTATCTTAATTATTTAGGTAAGCATTAATATCGATAAGGTGCAATCGTTTATAAAATGTCCTAAGTACAGGATTTGTGCTGTTCTGTTCAAAAGGCCTCTCTCTATTGAAGGTTACTGCTTTCAGCCACTTAAAAACTATTTGAAAAGGCCATCAGAGGCAAATGAGTTTAATAGCTGCACATTATATCAAGCAGATTGGTAGTGCAAGAATCTTTTTGCCTAAAAGCAATACAAATAAAGTAGGCAACACAATTTCTAACCAGGAAATTAAATTATAATCACTAAAGATAAGCGTGAAATTATCATAACATGATACATGTATCAAATATAATGGATTTATACAGTATTTAAATTAAGATATATAACCATGCATCAAACAATCTTATGTGGGTAAATAATGTAATTTCAGATAACCACTTTTAGAAAAAGTGGACAGATTAAATTCAAATATATAATTATGTATTAAACAGTCTTTTGTGTGTAAGCATTAAATTTATTTATTTTTATTTTTTTTAAAGTGGGCAATTTGTTGCCAGTATGAAGTTTAAAAGGCATACAGATTTATCACCCTTTATATATTTCATTAAGTTATATTTACAGGCAATAATTACAGTATATACCTGTTTACAGGTACACAGACTTATCACCCTTTTTACATTACATTAAATGATACTTACAGGTTATATTTTTCCCTTAATCTGTACTTCATATTGTTTATGACAATGTGACTCTGGTGGATGTTTAATAAATCACATTGTTGCTAGTATTATTTTTCTGTCAGTATACTGAGTTATTAAAGGTTATCGTTCGTGTTCACCTTCAGCCTAATGTCCTTTTTTCTGCCACAAATCCAGTGCTGTTAGGAGTTGGGCATTGTAAACCACTTCCACCCACTGTGCATATAATGTTGGATTAGGTAAGCAAATGACAGCAAGAAAATCAACAATAAGGGATATTGTAGCAAAGGACAGAAAGTTTACA
The DNA here is from genome assembly GCF_000004195.4 of Xenopus tropicalis. Lineage (NCBI taxonomy): Eukaryota > Metazoa > Chordata > Amphibia > Anura > Pipidae > Xenopus > Xenopus tropicalis. The sequence goes on along the minus strand of NC_030678.2, from coordinate 119,937,968 downwards.
CTAAAGGGGTTGTTTAACAAGAGTTGACAACAATAAATGCAAATGCAAGTACTAGAGCAAAGATTTTCTGAAACCTTTGGGATTTGTCTAAAATGCAAAAAATTGCCGGGAAAAACTGGCAACTGGGCATTGTCTATAACTTTGTTTTTTCATTTTCTCATTGAAACTATTTGGTTCAAGTTCTCAATCTCAAATTTTGATAAATTATTCTGGCCCTTTTATAAAAATTTGTATTTGACCTGAACTGAGCAAAATACCAGCGTTTAAATGGTGATCTTATGCATTAAAAAATGTGTGTCGTTCTGGGCAGTTTCTCTCCTATAAAAGCCACAAGCAGTGGAGGATTAAGCCTGTAGAACCAATCCTGTGGTCTTGGTGATTTCTCTCCTATAAAAGCTCATGGAGGGGAAGGACTAAAGCCTGTACTGAAAAAAATGCCCATGTCAGGAAACACTTATCCCAAGAAATACTACCATGCAGGGAAGTGCCAGCCTTCAAAACCATTACCGGAGGTAATGCCAATTTTATTATCATATTTTTGTAACTAAAAACCCCTGGTTTTGTAAACAAAGGCAATGGTGGCTTGCCAATTTTATGATCATATTTTTGTAACTAGTGGGGGCGTGGCCTGCATGAGAGCCGAGTAGGGCGCACGTTAGCTGAGCTCCATAATGGGGGCACAAAATACTGCCGAAACACGCTACATACCTGCCTCTGCCTGCACACCTGGGACCTCACACATCACCCGAGTAGTCCCATAACCTTAGATGGTATGAAGGGCCCGACGCGGACAGGCTACAAGGCAAGTAACCTGATCACGTGCCACGCCTGCACAAAATGGCGCCGACCCCCAACTCAGACCGCACGAATTCCCCAGATCCCACAGCAGCAAGGGAAGCAGCGGCCAAAAAGCTGGCACAATATGTAAGAGACCCCCTGCCTCAACGATCCTCCAGAGGTATGTCTCTCACGCCTCACATGGCTAATAAGCAACAGGATGCAGCCGGGAACAGCCCCTCCACAACAGTACAAGCAAGCTTAGTACCTCCTAATTAACCAACACTAGCAGAAGTTCTAAGTGCTATAACAACAAACCACACAGCCTTAGTGGGCAAAATAGATGAACCAAAAACAGCCTGCAATACTAAAACATGATGTACAAAAACTCAGAAAAAGAACTGGGGAAACTGAAAGGAGGGTTAGTGACCTGGAATATTCCACAGCACCTCTCCCAGGCAGAGTCACGGCAACAGAGAAACAAATAGCCTTTACAGTAGAGAGAGCACACAGGGTCCCAGGCAGACCACAGCCACAAGGTGCCCCTCCAAGACCCCTGATAGCACGCTGCTAAACTACAGAGACAGAGATACAGCACTAGCAGAAGCGAGGAAAGTGGGCGAACTCATATTTAAAAATCAAAGGGTATCAATATACCCTGATTTTTCATCCGAAGTACGGAAACAAAGAGCCAAATACACAGAAGCAAAGAAACAACTGAGACTGAAACAAATTCCATATGCCATGCTATTTCATGCACGACTGAGAGTCACACACAACGGTAGAGCATATTTCTTCACCTCCCCAGAGGAAGCAATACGTTGGCTAGAGGAAAGACCTCACACCTCACCTCGTCGGGAATAACCGACCTTGCTCCTCAATAAACTGAGACTACAATGGCAACAATGAACAAATACTAAAACCAGGACACCCCGACTCAACAAACTGAACTACAACCTTCACAACCAAGATACCCGGGAAAGAGAAAAAAACGCTAGATAACACACAACAGAGTGCGGTAAAGAAACAAACTCCCCCCCAGATATCGGAGGAATCAAGCAGAGCACGACTTGGAAAGTCCATATTCGGACTCAATGAAGACACCCACCCCTAACAAGTTTGTTATTTTTGTAACTAAAAACCCCTGGTTTTGTAAACAAAGGCACTTGCATACAAATTAAATGACTATTGAAAAAAGGACTAAAAAATGTGCTTTGATCAATCCTCCTCTCTTGTATGCCTGTAGCTAATTTGGCAAGATCAGTTGCACTTCCATTGTACTTATATGTTTTTACTTTGCCTTGGAGTGCCCCCAAAACAACCACCATTTTTTTGCATCAAAATACCAGCCAACAACGTGACTGCGCCATCTTGTGAAAGGTCGTGTTGTCAAGTTTCATGTTATTAAGTAAAATAGAAAATCATATCTAAAAATAAATTAAAGCTAAATGATTGATTTACAAATGTTATATTTTTCAATAAAATTACTCAGTCAGAATATATTATGCTATTATGCTTTCACATTGTGTGACACATTCCAAACAAATATCTCCATACATTTCCATGATGTTTAGCATAGTTAAACTTGAATTTGAGCTAATACACTGCACAGACAGACACCCCATAGCGATATAAAGCCCTGACCTTATCAGCAGCCATCACAGGCACACTTAATAAACTGTGTCTTAATAAACACTTCCAGTCTATCAACCTGATGACTTAAAGTACTTCAAAGTGTGTATTTCAATTTTTAAAGACAATATTGGAAAATTAGAGATATGTGATATGAAAGATTAGGTACAGTAAGCATTTATACTACATTTGTAAAAGGCATATATACAGTCTACAAGAAAGAAAGGATTTTAACAGTCATGCAGGAAAATCATTTTCATACATGCAGTTAGATAATGACCGAGAGAAATATAATGCTGGGTGGTTCAAATTGGAGAACAGAAGTCTTATTTCATTCCAGTTAGGATGTCATTGGTTTACTAATAGTAAATGTTTCTAATTTGCTATAGTTCTTTTTGTCAGCTCCTAAGGGTGCCCATACATGGGTGAAGCTAGCTATACACACAAACAAACGTGGTTGGGCAGTGAAGTAAGCTGGCCAAATTGTCTGTGCATGTACAGTATAACCATTATCACAAACGCAAGTCTGCTATGAAACCCAGACAGCTTCAAAGTCATCAGATTTTTGCCAGCGGAAAAATAAGTCCTTACTAACAGTTATTTTGTTCATGCTGATAGAAATGTATTTCAAAAATAATGTGGAGAGTAAATTACCTGTGCATGCTGTAACTCATTCATATAACAAACAAGTACCTCGGAATACCAAAATTGTACACATTTATTATGCCATGGAAACATTTGGTTAAAAAAAGGTTACTGTTATCTCAGAATGAATAAAAATAGTTGTATTGTTTTATTATACAGATAATTGTAATAAATACCTTGGTAAATAAATCACTTAACATACCATTTAAGAAAAAATACTATATTTTAATAAACCTCCTAAAAAGAGAATAAGAAGGAGTCATGTCATGTGTGCTGCAAATAGAAAATGTGTTTGCTTGTATAATACTTAGCGGCAGTTAAGTATTTTAAAGTTTTTTCACCAAAAATGAAAATTCCACACAGTATAGCTTATTTGCTAAAAGCAGAATACAAGTTTTGCTGATGTAACCCCTATTTGGCTATAAAATAGACAAACCCAGGCTAGTGTGGTTTAGAGCATGGGGTAAATGTAACCCTCTTAGACTGGATGGGCCTTCGCTATATGGAAGAGACCTGCGGAGCTGAGGGTGTAGTGAATCACTGTAGCTGTGTGCAGTGCAATTTAGCAAAGATGGACGCCAGAAGGTTCTTGCAGATAAACTATAGACAGGTTTATTGTCAGAGACAAATGCATATGCAGGGTTATACTCACACAGATGATACAGATGTTAAATGATAGTACACTCTGAAGACAACAAGAGAGGATGCACACCGGTTTATCCCACCTCTTTAGGGAGTCTGGGCAGGTAAATGCACCTGGTCAGCCTGGCACCCCTTTGGAAGCAGTCGGAATAGATACCTCAGTCCTCAGTTGATAACCCCTAGCTTGAGAGTCCTACAGCCGACTGTGGAACAGGGTTGAGATACTGTCTGTCTCCTATGTCTTAAACCGTGGCCCTATGCTGAGGCAACATTGCCTGTATGGAAGGGTACTTCCTTTTCTACTTTAATTGGTGGAGCTGAGCTGCTCTTGCTTCCTACCCTCTCTATCTCACTCTCCAAGAGTAACTATCTAACTGGTCCTCGTTCATGGGGTCCTTGTCCCTGACTTCACTAGAGTATAGAATGGGTACTCTAGGGCAGATGGCTTTACTGGGGCCTTGTCCTGCTCCCAGGCTCAGTGACCTGTTCCTGAGACACAGAGGCAGCCAAAGAGGAAACCACACCTCCTTGCTAAACACTATATCAGTTTGCAAGGGGTGATCAACCAAATAAACCAATAAGGTATAAGTGCAAAGGATAAACTAGATACATGGGTCTTTGCCCAGTAACAGTGGAAATAAGGAAGTGGTAGGGTTTAAAGCCATAGGGGCAGATTAACCCTATGAGTCCCTACACTGAATTAACTTGGTAATTGGTAAAATTGGTAAAAATATGTTTCTTCAGTGAATATTCTGTACTAGAAGGTTCTCATCTGTACTTTTTTCCTCAATTCTCCCATGGTTCTCTATGTTCTACTCTAAACATCCCAACAGCATTCTACACTGGATAAGCACTTCACATATTTTTCAATACTGCTCATGGGATGTGCATTTCTTCATATTGTCCTAAAACATAAACACTTTATCCTCACTTTTGCTGTATATTAGATTAATGATTCATTGCTGTGTCATCAGTTGTATTGCATTTGCACTCATAAGGGAAACATTGCGACCATTGAAAGGACATTACAAATAAAGCAGAAAGATGGCCAGCTACGGAAAATCAATTGAAACAGACTTTATTTAAATAGAATGTCCACCCTAAAAAGTTTTTTGCCTAGTAAGAGAAAATGTAAGCAACCATCTAGTATATATTCATTTTTGTATTTGCAACAGAAGACAATGTTTCTATATTCTTTTCTGTTCTCTGTAATAAATGACAATAATATAGGGAAAATCAGGGCTCTTGCATGTCTATTAGCTGTTACATTGTGTCAGGAGTTATAACTAGTAGGGAATATAAACAACCAGACTAATACTGCTTTCAATATTTTATATATTTTTTTTAAATATCTTTAAAAACACTAAACATTTTTAATGTCTGAGCATGTACTAGTTACAAATGGGAGGAACACATTCTCATTTATGATAGAGGCAGAAATTATTTTTTGTAATAAAACCATACACCCTTCAGGTTTAAATGTAAAAGTAAATTCATCCTGCTTCTTCGATACACATTAGCCTTTTCAGAAAATCAATATTTTCTATAGGCCATTATTTGATTGCTTGACTGAGTGAGTTCTATTTTCTGCTGGGATGAATTCCCTTATGGATATATTCCTTTTAAATAAGTCAGGCCATTCTTGTATGAAATTATAGATTTGGTTGTTTGGATGGATTTATTTTGAAGGTTCTTTTTGGAACACATACATTGTATTCCAGCCAAGCATACAAAAGTACAGGTATAGGATCCATTATCCAGAAACCCATTATCCGAAAAACTCTAAGATTTGGAAAGTCCATATCCCATGGACTCCATTTTAATCAAATAATTCAGCTTTTTAAAAATAATTTCCTTTTCTATGTAATGATGAAACAGTACCTGGTACTTGAACCTGACTAAGATACAGTTAATCTTTATTGGAGGCAAAACAATCCTATTGGGTTTAATAATGTTTAAATTATTTTTAGTAGACTTAAGGTATGGAGATCCAAATTACGGAAAGATTTGTTATCTGGAAAACGTCAGGGCCCGAGCATTCTGGTTAACAAGTCCCATCCCTGTACAGCATTATTATATGACATTGCTAGGTTATAGGTAGCCTTTCATATTTAATTATATATACTATATAGTAACTTATAACACAAAATATTTAAGGCTACCTCTATTCTGACATGATAGCACAATAAAGATGTAATATATTGTAAAGCTTATGGTCGTGGGCCTCTATAAATTCGTTTATTGCTTGTTTATTATCTGGGATTTTGACTACCTCCTTTAATTAAAGGTTTTGTGCATGCACAACGGCATATATTAGTGAGTTTTTACTATTAGCAATGCTTTGCTGTTTTCTATTGTTTGGCATGCTATTTTTTGGTTTGTGGTTGGATTAAACTCATTGGGCTTGTATCATGTGATGGCTTGGTAGCTTATAATATAACATATTTCAAGTGTGCCTTCTATATCTTCTTTTTAGGCATTACCTAAACCACACAACAGAAGATCCAGAAGGTCTCTTGGCAAAGATCTTATGGTGCATGTTCAGCTTTAGCGCTGCTTAATCTGCGGATGAAAGAAGATTCAAGAGAAGATATAGAATAGCACACTAGAATATTATTTATTTTACAAGATTTGGCCACCCACATGCTAGGCTTAATTACACTTTTGGTCCCCAGGGCAATGACTGGATTATAATAGGGGCCTATGAAGACCTGTCAGAAGATTTAGGAAATGCAATTACTTGTGTCACCCGGTTTTCAAGTAAAAGGTAAACTACATCTAATCAGTAATAACTTAACGGATACAGATATAATATCCTTTATCCAGAAACCCAGAAAGCTCAGAGTTATCCAGAAAGCTCAGAATTAAAGGAACGCCACCTCCAATTTTAATCAAGAAATTCAAATGTTTGAAAATTATTCCCATTTTTCTGTAATAATAAAACAGTACCTTGTATCTAATTCTAACTAAGATACTGTATAATTAAAGCTTATTGAAAGCAAAACAATCCTACTGGGTTTATTTAATGTTTAAATGATTTTTTTTGCACACTTTACATATGGCGATCCAAATTATGAAAAGAGTCTTATCTGGTAAACTCCAGGTCCTGAGCATTCTGGATAACAGGTCCCATACCTACCCCACATGTTTAGGATTCACAAGGAGATGGAAATTGTGGTAAATGTGTCCATTTTCCTATTTATTTGCCTATTCTCTTTACTGCATAACTGCTCCTTTTTTCTTAAGGCATTTTCATAAAGGTAAAATCTGCAGATGTTGTATCTCACTTTTTAATTTATTCACAATTTAGGTGAAAAACAGAAAAAGATGAAGACATTCGAGACGTTATTTTTGTTATCTCTCATATATGTCATCGAAAGCCTGAAGGATGAAAGAACAACCCAGATCAAAGAGCCTAAGTGATCATTCTCCTAAAGTCATACAGTAAACCACATACATTGCTGTTCAATATGGAAATTGGCTTGGGTTCTGTCTTGTCAAAAGCCGTCTTAAATAGGAAAAATCCATGTGCATAGTAATAGTTCAGATGAAACCATGCAATGTTGACAGACTTGCAATCTACAGTAGCTAATTATTTTTCCTCAGATTATATCATGTTCTGAGGAATGACGGTGGATTGGAAACTATAAATCTGTATTGACATCTGTAATGGGGAAGGTATTACAAGGTGTTTTTGCAGATCATTTTCAGGAAAATGCCATTAAGAATAATATAAGTAGTAGTAGTCGTCAGCATGGTTTTATGAGACACGGCTCTTGTAAAAAGAAAGAAAAGCAAAGTGTGCATTTTCTTGCCCCTTTATCTCCCAGTGTAATACAAATGTAACTGGGAATTGTATGTGTTCTAAGAGCTAAATGCAAGAAATTTCCCAGTAGAGAAACTGGCTGTATTGAACAATAACAAAACAGACTACCTGCAGGCAGGTAGGACTGGGATTAAAAGTTGGCCCTGGCAATTTAAGTACACAGAAGCCCAAGCAGCCCCATAAATAGTGAGTGTCTAAAAATTGCAAAATTAACCTGTGCATTGTATATGTTAGAGTAAAATGTATAAGCAATGAGGCATTAGCATTTTAAATATGATTTTTGTATCTGCAGCAATATATAGAGGACAGCGGGGTAGTCTAAAAGCATTAAGAAATTAATCCATTAACCTGGTGTCATCGAAGTTGAGGTCAAAAGATATTGTAGATAAAAACTGCTAAAACTGAACTGCCCAATGGGTTTCATGTTTACAGATTTCCTTGGCTAATTTGAACCCACAATATTTTGTTTTATATGAAAGGTGAACTCCAAGCAAGTACTCAAATAAAATTTAGCACAATGCACTTCTAAGCAACTCTCCAATATTCATATTCATAGGATGCTGGGGAGGGGGAACTGGAGGATGCTGGGGAGGGGGGGAGCTGGAGGATGCTGGGGAGGGGGAGCTAAAAGGAAGCTGGGGAGGGAGATCTGAAGGATGCTGGGGGGGAGCTGGAGGAAGCAGTGGGGGAGCAGGAAGCAGGGCCATAGTATAAGGACACTGGGGGAGGACCTGCAATGTTTTAGGGAGCCCTGGGCTGGCACCAATTCAAAATGTAACCCCAGGCTACAAATGTTTTAGCGGGGCCCTGGCTACCAATGTTTTTGGTGGTCCTGGCTACCAATGTTTAGAGGGGGTCCTGGCTACCAATGTCTGTGTGTCCTATGTACTGATGGCAGGGGTCACTGGTGAAGGGGCCATTGGGGGGTAGGGTGTGGGAGGAGGGAGGGCCCAGAAAATTATGTAATGAGGGGCCCTGTGATTTCTGATGGCGGCCCTGGCAACAATACAAGTCAGTGCTCCTTCACCCAAGACTCTATTTCCCACAATGCCTTGCACACCTGTGTGATCCGTCCATTACAGATGTGTTAATTACAAAATATGTAAGCCACATGTAGTCCGAACCCAAAAGGCAGGAAATAGGGAATAATACATATTTCTTTCAATGGCCAATACATTTACAAACACTGTTTTCTTAGCTTCCGTTCTTTATGCAAAACATTTTTTCAGTATTTGGCCAGAGTTGTCCATTAACAGAATTTATTGGCATACTAAACATAAATGAAGGTTGCATATATGTAATAGCAGCAAACACAATACTGATACAAAGCCAGTCTGGTACCATTCACACACACTCACACGTCTATAAACTAATGCTACTTCATTCAAACTTGAACCATTCTGCTCCATCACAGACTCAGGTGGCTCCAGCTTTAGGCACAATTTTATAGATTCATGCCAGTGACGCATACCATTGGCCTTGATTTTGGGATTTTTCCTCCCAATTTTTTGTGCAATTTTATGCACTTACATATGTCCACGAGGCAGTTTTTTTGCCAGGAAGATTCATTCAGCTTTTATTCTCTGGCCACAATCCACTTATTGTTTGTATGAGAATAAAAAGATTCTGAAGAAATGCATTGAAACCGCACCCAAAAAAGAATAAGAAAAGTAAATTATTTTCATAATCACATAGGTCTTCATCTCAGTAGAGCATCAGGTGAAGCCTAAGAACGGGGCGGTAGTATATACCTTGTAGGTACTAATGGAGTAACAGGTTAGAGGTGGCAGATTTATCCTATGAGACAGGCCTAGCATATACTGTATATCCTTCCACATATCCCTTTATAGAAAAGAAATGCTTTCTCAACAGGACTGTAATGGCCTTGAGAAACACAATGACAGCACAATGAAAAGCATTCCAGCACCATGAACAGAGATTTTTGAAGTCAATGCTTTCTAACATTCTTCAGTACAATATCAGCGGCAATCTCAACAGTGGGTCATTACAGAAAACATTTATCAACAATAATTAGCACTGTTGTAACCAGCCTACTCATTTAGAATTTTGAGCTACTTTATGGCATAAAATTTCAAGTTAAAAAAACGGAGCAGGAAAGAGCGAGAGTGAACAAGGAGAATGGCTTGCTCTTTTTTTTTATAGCCCCTGCAGGCAAAGATATCGGCACAGTTGTACTAACTATCCTGGTATCAAGCTATTCCTTCTCAGTTTTTTTCCAGAAACGGCTGCAAGGGATATTCTAATCTGTCATACAAATGAAAAATCCTTAGTTAGACTGAGTATTCATTAACTGCAGGTGCAAAATGCAATAGACAAATAAGTAGGATTCTATAGTCAGTTGTGCATATTATATAAATATCATTTTTATTTTAACCAATACAGCACCTTATTATGCTGATAGCTTTTTGCAGTATAACATCTAACTGTTTATGATAGTCACTGCACTTGTAAGCCGCCAAGGCTAATACAGTGATCTAACTACAGAGAGAAAATAGACACAGTAAGATTGGAACAATATTAGATAATACTTCAGTACTTATGTCACTGAAGACAGAAAGACGTGCTGTATAGTGTGAAACAGTGTTTCTCTGTGTGTATGATCAAAAACACTGCAGGTTTCTTTTTTCTGCTCACTTAGCAACACTTCCACATTTAGCCAGCAGATGGTGCTCACCTGCCTGTTCCAGGCAAACCCTGAGTTAACTCCATCAGGAGAGACCAGGGCCTACTTTATCTAGTACAGCGTCTGCCATAAAAGGGTTGCTTACGTTGCAGAAAGTAGCCAAAGCTAAAATATTACCGTAATAGTATTTGGGAAATGTTGTTCAACCACAGCTGAAGTACAGAAAGTTTAAGTGCCGTGATGCAAACTGTTGCAGATATTTCTCTCATGTCCTGCTGCCTATTATTTCGCTGCCGGGTATATGTGAGACAAAAGGCAGAATGTAATACAGTTCATAAGTGGCATACAATTTCCTAAAATCAGTACAAATTATTACAAATTGACAGTTCCCAGTATTGTTGTTTGACAGTTATTTCATTCTGAACATAATTGTGCATAATTCTTACACAGGCTTGAAGAAGACTTGATTTTTCTTTGTCCTAAAATAAGGACTTTTGCAGTAAGCAGTTGTGTTCCATACACAGCACATACTGTAGCTGCAAACAAGAAGGGGAGCAACGTTTTCTCAAGTTGGGGTTATGATGATAAATATTTTTGTTTTATTATGTGGTTTCAGCACTTTTACATAGAAGGGTTTTTTTTTTATTGCAGATGTTTTCTTCAGTGACATTTTTATTACATTCCCACATATAGTAAGGACCTCATTTACTAGTACACATGCTACTTTACTCAAATGCATTTACCAATAACAACTAATCATATCTAATTTTCTATTTCAGCAGCCCATTTCGGATTTGTGGCCCAGAAAATGGGCAAGTCTGAGGATGCGGTTGTGCTCTCTTACTGTGTGCCCATAGCACCCATCCCATAACTATTCTATTTGTCTTTCCTTTGTTTGTGCTGCTGGGGTTATCTCAGAAGCAGGGCCGGAACTGGGGGTAGGCAAAGAGGCATCTGCCTCGGGAGCAACCCCTATTCTGTGCTTTCTGCTTGTCATTATGCGACAGGGGCAATGACTCCCCCCTGCATGTACACATATGTGCAGGGGGGGGGGGAAGAGGTGCAGGAGTGAAGCGGCCGACAGGAGGAGCCAGCTTGGTCCATCCCTGCTCAGAAGAGGGGTCTGGGCAATTAATCTTCCTTCCCATAAGAAGAGTAACATTAACATTAACATTTATTTATTTATAAAGCGCCAACATATTCCGCAGCGCTGTACAAGAGTATTATGAGAAGAGTGTTAAAACTTAATCATAGCTATGTTCTAAGACAAAAATATAAAAATATCTGACCAAAACATTCAGGTAAGGCCCTTGCTGGCAAACAAGCAATTACCATCCAAGGTAATATTAGAAACTGTAGCAATGCTAATTACATACTGCTATAGCTTAAACTGAGAGAGGCAGGCCATCTTACAATGTAGATACATGCTTACCAATAACTATCTGCAGTCAGAAGTGCTTTTATATTAAATACATGAATGTGCTCTATAGAATAAAAATACGTAATTTTGGGTTGTGACAGTTTTACTTTATGGCAGAAAATGTTTTAACAAGGTGCAAACACTTGCACATACAAGGTTTACCTCTCATTCATTTCACCATTTTTCTAATTATTATTTTGATTACCTCAAAATAGTTGTATTAATACATAATCCTTTCTTGATAAGCGCAGTGATGTTACACTAGCACCTACTTTAATCTCTGTATCTGGAGCAGGGTCCCTGCTCTGTACTGAACAACTATTATGCCCCTAAAAAACCATTACTCAGCCCTTGATGTACATGTTATACAATATAAACTACAGATCTAAGCCCATGCATAATAGCATTAAAACCTCAATGTACAGTACTGTACACTTGTCGGCTCCCTACTGACCTGTACTACATTCTAGAGTACTTGTGTTGAATACTTTGTACTTTGTACCAGTACATTTTACCTTCAGAAAGGACATTGCACTGCCTGCCCATAAGTATAATGGGCACTTTGGTTAGTGTCACTGTAAAAGGCATGTGGAGTCGAACAGAGCAGTCCACCCCAGCCAACTCAGTCCCACAGTTCCATGAAACACACTGCTCAGCCCCACAGTTCCATGAAACACACTGCTCAGCCCCACAGTTCCATGAAACACACTGCTCAGCCCCACAGTTCCATGAAACACACTGCTCAGCCCCACAGTTCCATGAAACACACTGCTCAGCCCCACAGTTCCATGAAACACACTGCTCAGCCCCACAGTTCCATGAAACACACTGCTCAACCCCACAGTTCCATGAAACACACTGCTCAACCCCACAGTTCCATGAAACACACTGCTCAGCCCACAGTTCCATGAAACACACTGCTCAACCCCACAGTTCCATGAAACACACTGCTCAAACCCACAGTTCCATGAAACACACTGCTCAACCCCACAGTTCCATGAAACACACTGCTCAACCCCACAGTTCCATGAAACACACTGCTCAACCCCACAGTTCCATGAAACACACTGCTCAGCCCCACAGTTCCATGAAACACACTGCTCAGCCCCACAGTTCCATGAAACACACTGCTCAGCACACCTCCTGGTGGTTGCCATTGTTGTACACATATCACTTAACAATATAAGTTCTCCATCATGTCCTTATGTTTTTTACAATAGAGGTGAGTGAAACCCTGTGCTGAATAATTCACAAATTACCAGAAAAATTAGCAAAATGGTAAAATGTCATCAAATGCATTGGAGTCAATGGCAATTTTTGTTGTGTTTTTTTTGCATAGCAAAAGCATTGTAGTCAATGGGCTTTTTATCTTGTGGTTTGTTCTTACACCAAGTGCATTGGAAGCTACGGGTAATGGCAAAATTCGAGTTCAGATTTGTGAAAATTTAAGGCACTAGCAAAAACACATTTTGCTGCGAATCTGTAAAAAAAATCACTCATCCCTATGTGGCATGACATGACCAAATAAGTTATTAAAGCAGAGGTTGCAGACACCCATATCCCAGAGATTAAAACAATTGTATGTCCGGTTTATAAACCCACAGTACAACCAAGACATCTGCACATCTCATAAAACCATCATTTTAATGAAGTCATCTGTGAATTCATACTTTTTGTCATCTTATTAAGATATTTTTAACATTTAAGAAACTGTATAACATGGGCAAACCTTTAATAATTAGGAAAACCAATTAGAAAGCAAATTAAATCCACATTTGATAAAAGAGTATTTTCAATGGTTAATTTTTTTTAGATAAAATAACTAGCAAATCTTACTTATTTAATAACAAATGAGAAGAAAATCAGCTAAAGCAACTTGCAGAAAGTGTCAGAAATAATGATACTGAACTTGCTTTCCATGTTTAAACATTAAAAGTCAAGATACAGGTAGCCAGGCATTCAGCCGCTGGTTATTGTATTTTTGTGTTCTTATGAAAGCCAGAGGAAAGGTCAGAGTCTTACTGTGCCAAGTAACGACACTGAAAAGACTTTTAATTAAAGTATGTAGGTTTGTTTACCACTAGAAATGAAAATGGTATTATCCAATTACTGCTCCTGGGAATGGTCATACTAACTGGAAATAAACTGTTCTTATATAACTAAACAACCCATGGTCTCTCTTCTGTGCAAGAAACTGCTGAAGTAGTAAACTGGGCTGAAAATGATCAGGATTATCGAGAAACATATGCATTCAGGTTTATGTGAAAATGTTAAATTCTTCCTTTGTTTTTCAATAAACATGTACAGGTCTGCGATCTATTATCCAGAATGCTTGGGGCCTATGTTTTCCAGATAGGGTATCTTTCACTAATTTGGATAACCCTTTCCATAGTCTGCTAAAAATCATTCAATAAACCCAATTTATATTGCCGTCAATATAGATTCATGCAGCTTAGTTAGGATCAAGCAAGGGTACTGTTTTATTATTACAGAGAAAAAGGAAATTGTTTTTAAAAAGCCGAATTATTTGCTAAAAATGGACTCAGGAGATGGCTTTCCCTTAATTTATAACTTTCTGGATAACAAGCAAGCAAGAACGTAATGTGAGAAGCTACTTATACACAACAAAATAATAAATAAGGAAGTATGAGGACTGGTCAAGCTTAACAGTTTAATGTAATGTAACTGCCACGGTTATGGTTTAAGCTTGTGACCAAGCAGATTACAATGTTTAGATTGCTGCAGAGTGCTCAGATCGCTCCTTGGCGTTGCCTTCTGTACCTTGGGGTGGATAAAAATGACAAGTTAGAGCAAGTTAGGGGATGTGTAGGGACAGGTAGAGGGGCATCCTTGCTGGTCGAAGGGATCATTATCATATGGTAATTATGATAAAAAATAACTTTCTTTCTGGTTAAAAAAAGCAAATAGTCAGTAGTCCCAGTAAGTGTCTAAACTTGAATCTCTTTCAGCTTTTCCATTAAAGAAATGTAGACACAAGGATTTCAGAATCTGCCACAACTTATTTATAGCAGGCTACTTTCTTATTCCAGTGCACTTGTTAAAGAGTGTACTGTACCTTTAATGATAATGGACTACATGGACTGAATTTTCTGTTAGGATAGTAACTGCTAGTGATAGAATCCCCTTAAGACCCCTATTTGTTTTATCATTGAATCTGTTTTTTGCAACATCGTTTTGTCCTTTTTTTAACCTGAGTAAGTTGGGTTGGGAAAAAATGAAGATAAAAAAGCCTGTAGGCTTACAAGTGGCATGAATGAATCTAAAGAAGGCAAGCAGCATTTTGCATCTAGAATCTCTCATTACTGCCAAGAATAGCCTTTGTGCAAGGATGTGAATTGCTCCTTCACATTTCTAACAGAATATGGTAGATTTGCTTATGATATGGTTAGAACCAGCGTAGATAATTTAAATCAGGGTATATGTGCACTCAGCAATTCCCCATCTGCATTTATGGTAGTGCGGGGACTGTAAAATGTGATCATTTGTCTTTTAAATGTGTATGTCTCATTTATTGACTGGTACTGTCAGTTACACTGGCAGATATGCTGAATTAATGCTGTGGTAATGATAAAGCAAATACCGCAATTCATATGCATAAATTATAACTACCATGTCAATTTATTATGTACTTTTTTATCCTCAGTCTCTCTGAGAAGACTGTCGGCCCTAACAAGAATCTGAATCAACACTGACACACAATACTCTCTGTACTATCCGCAATATCTGCAGCCAGAGGGTAAAACTCTAAGATGATTAAAACTTCCCTGTGCTTTGTTCTCATGCATAGGAATCTTTCAGTTATCCTCATTATTTGAACACATTAAGGTTATATAAGGATTTTTTAATTTATGGTATACAGTATGAATTTTTGGTGGAACTTAAGTGAAATAAAGTTGTCTAATGTTTTAACCTCATGCATATTTTGCCATTTGTTCTTCTAGAAATAGTGAATTCTAGTTAGTTTGCAACTCCTATTGCCATTCTCAAATCAGTAGTGTTAGGTTGGGCAACTGCACATATTCCTTCTCTTGGAAGGTCACATTTGGGCAATGGCCTTCCAGGTAGACATCACTGCTATAGATTTTAAGCAACAGTTTACAAAGATTAGAATCATACAACTTAAGCTGGTCATATGCATTTAGAAATTGGCCAAATAATTCTGACTGTTATCTTGGTGCCATTAATAATGTCCAGTTTCTCAATCAGACATTTTCATGGTTAGTTAATTTCTTCATTCATTAATTTCTACAGATTCATTAATTTGTTCAGTCTGTCATTCAAAAATCACTGTATAACTGTTCGGCTGCAGTAAGTGGCACCATAGTGACTATATTAATAGTTTAAATCCCAAACAGCAGTGCTACAGAACAAAATGTTAGAAAAAAAGCTGTGTATGTCTCATTAAGCAATAATTTATACTGTGCAACTTGATTACTGACATCAGGATTGCCACCTTTCTTTGCCGTGTATACTAACCTTCAGATTGGGGGGGGACAGTGACATTACTTGAGAGCGGGGTGATAATGCAATGGGGTAGGTAACTGGGCAGGTCAATTGGGGGAATGGGTGCATTTGGTGAGGAAATTGGTGGGTGGGGAAGAGCAGAGGTAGGTCACAACTTAAAATGGGGTGATCTGCCACAGAGAGGGTCAGAGAAGGAAGGGATTTATAAATAGGGTTGCCAATATATTGCTGGTAAATTTGTAATACTGGTCCTTACTGTGCATAGCCCACTGGGTGGCAACCATACTGACATCTATTGTAAAGAACTTGTCACTGTAATTTTCAAGATGTGTATTAATGCTGTCTGAATGCCATCATTTACATTATTATTTTACATTGATCTGATGTGCCCTATTCAAGTCAACTAGAAAAATTCAGGGTGCAAGAAAATTCCAGCATAAGTATAAAAATTGCATACAAATAACAATGGAGAACATGTCCCTAAGGTTTTCATTCATCTAGTTCCAGATTTACAGTGTCTAGTAAAGCAACTTGCTGAGTAATTGTGAGAACATTTCACCACTGGCTTCTTCAATTCAAAAAAGTGCTAGGAATTCCCTGGCATTTTAAGCCTTTGGGATACCACAGTCACCATAATTCAGTGGTGCCCTTGAACTTGTTCAGGCAGGTGAGTGAAACTCACTGAGGTGTTAAGGATAAACCAGTCACAATGTTACCATGAAACTCATGAGGAGGTGTAACATGTGTTTTAATTTTGCTTTTTTATGTCAGAATTGTATGGGATTTGTTTAAAATCATTACAAAGCTTTATAAATACATTGTATGAAAGAATGTGGGGCATTCAAATGGTGTTAGGTGGCTTTATAAATAGGCCACCTAATGTTTATTTTCTGATTGCACCCTCCTTTAGTAAAAAAGAATGTTTTGATTTGATATTACCAAATGTATTGCTGGGAATCCCAGCCAATGTAAGACCTCTGTGAGCTGTTTTGGAGAACGGATGCCTTCTTCAAAAGTCCATTTAACTTGTGTCCCTTAATACCTACTCAGTTTATAAGATTTAGTTATTGTGTCCCCCTATAGTGATAATATTGTATTAAAGCAAATACTTAATGTTGACTGTTTCCTTTGCATTCGGGAG
Source organism: Xenopus tropicalis (assembly GCF_000004195.4). Lineage (NCBI taxonomy): Eukaryota > Metazoa > Chordata > Amphibia > Anura > Pipidae > Xenopus > Xenopus tropicalis. The sequence goes on along the minus strand of NC_030678.2, from coordinate 119,920,756 downwards.
AATGCGGTGTTCAAATGATTTAGCATGGGAAGACTTAGCACGTTGCTGTAAAGCACAATCATGCAAACAGCCATCTGTGACATATTTTACAGGATGGCATGAGCCTGAGGGTGGTAAATTTGCCATTGACTGGAATATGAAACAGTATTTTTGGCATATCATCTGTTTAATGTTTATAGCAAAGCTTTCCCCCCTTTTCCTATAGCAATATTTTTTCACAGCAACTGAAAACATATGTTGCAATCTCCAAGCCACTGTCAGAAGCATGAGCGATGCTGTACATGGCAGAGTCATGTACCATTCTGTCAGTCTCCTGTTCTGCTGCGTGGCATCTTGTTATCAATGGATTTCCTTTCTGCCACGGCAAAAGCTTCAGCAGCGGCCTGCATGAATGAAAGGCAGGCAGTGTGAATTAAAATGTTAACCTAGTTTCACAGAACTTGCATCTCTCCTCTGTCTCCTAAATTATTAATGCTTTTCAACCTTTCAACCAGTAATGATGAAAAAATATATTTTTCTATCTAAGCATAGCATTATAATGCCATTATCTGAACTCTGTTTTATAAATATCACCAGATATACAGTACAATTTTACCAGATAACACAAAAATGTAAGTAAAATTGATTTCTACATTGTTCTGTCACATAGGTTAATTTAATCTTTAATTTTGAGTGCTCTACAAGAAAAAACAGATTAGCATACTATGCAGGTTATAAGCACTTCTCCCTCATACATATCTTACAGGCATATCTAAATGGTTAAACTTCTTTTCAACATGTATTTGTTCTTTTATGGCTGCTGCTAAGTACATTTGCACAATGTGCTTTGGGTCAGAATTGCTAAAGCAATACAATGACATATGTAAGTCTTCTATGGGTATGTTTTCAGAATAAAATTTGATCATTTTACTTTGGCTTGTCAGTGGGCTTTCTTGTTGTGAGTGCCAGACCAAGTTTTATGGTAATCTACTTCGCTAGCTGAAGGTTCAGGGCATGGCAGCTAGACACCACATATTAACTGGTGAGCATTTAGTTGCAGGTATTTTAGCTTTTTGGTTACCCAAATTAAGGAACTTTATGTCACTTTGAGGAATACTTTTGTGTGAGAGTCTTTTTTTCAACCCAACTTAACTATGTAACAATGAATGTTCTCTAAATAGTATCCCAATTCCTTAGGGGAGGACATAGGGTTATCCCTAATTTCCTGAAGTCACCACAACCCAATAGTGCGTCACAGGGCTGTACTCTAGCTGGGGTGGCATTGCATTTCTAAAGGAGACTCTACCCAGTTAGCATCCTGCACCTTGTTCTATTACTTGACTGAAAGAGAGCAACATGTTACCTTACTCAGGGATGTAGCCAATCCACGAGGCATTCATAGACACTACATATATAATAGACAACAACCTCCCAGGTTACCAGGGTTGGCAAAAATCCACTCCTGATATATTTAATTGCCAAAATTCCACAACTGTTCTCTTTGCACTAGAAATGTGGCCACTTCCACCCATTCAAACATTAATAATGTAAGCACAGGGGCACAGAGCAGTGCTGTTCACCTTAAAAGCAAGCATTAAGGGAATCACAAAGACATCCATATGTGGGCAGCAATATAAAAGTACTCAGAATTTCATTCCAAGAAATGGAAAGGAAGGGATTGATGGTAACTAACACATACAGGTAGCCCTACTACAGTATCTAGCACTAAAGTATATGACCTTTCACAATCTGTTAGTTCAAAGGAAAGGAATATGGCTAATAATGCTTATTATTTGCATCATATGTCCTCTTGAGCTGTGATGTAGCAATGTGTTACTTTACAATGCTTTGTTTTATGCTCTTTTTACCCTTTTGAGGACATTCTGCAATAAATGTTAAGGCTTTGTACAATGTCTATTAAAGCAAGGATAAAGCAGACAGACTGCATGGGGGTTGCTGTGTTCAAACACTGGACAGTAAATGATGCTGCAATATGTATAGGCCTCGCCCAGCTCACAGACAATACTGATGTGTCTGAGCAGCGCTTATATTATGTGACATTATTCAGTGCAGTTCTACTGCATAAGTACTATCGTATGCCGGAATGACTCATGTTGACTGCAGAATTACAATATCTAAAGAGGAGATTGTTCAAGATTGTACAAATTCTAAACTATAAAATTATGTAATAACAGGCTAAAACAGGAAAAAAATCCATCTTACATAAATCTAGTGCCAAACTCTGTTAACTAGTGCTTCCCACTCCACAACTTTTTCAGAGCTTTCTCCCACTCCACACACCTTTCTTTATTTAAAATGTATTATCTCTCGATTTTTCCATCAGAAGTGTGCTTAGTACATTAGAATTCCTATTCTATAAGTATCTCTCTGTAGGGCTATAGCAAAACCCACTGTGCTTACCCTGTTATGAGTGCAATTTCTAGACCTGTTTGGCGGACTACACCCCAGTGATATTAAATCATGCCCGCTTAAATATCAACTTCATGGCAGATGAAAAAGTGCATGCAGCCAACTTGTACCATGCTTTTCTAAAGAAAATCATAAAATAATAAAAACCTTACAACCTACTGAGATGCAGAGTTGAAAATATGCCAGGTTCTTTGTGAGGCTATAGATGTTGGTATCAACTAACCCTATGTGACTAAGTGTAATCTAATTAAAGTTTAATGTTTTTTTACAATATTTTTTAAAGCTGATGATTGGATGTTGTGGTTTACTAGACCAACAACAGGCCTTGGTCCTTTTATTACATTACCTAAAATGGCGTCATTGTATTCTGTTTTTTGCTGCTTTTGCTCCTTACAGATGGCTTTCTATTAACACTTAGGCAATAGGATTACCCCCTGCATTGCCCAATTGCAGACCTGCTGCTACTAAAGAGTATAGCTTACAACATTGCCAAAGACAACCCTGCCTGCTGTTATGTCTGCAGGATTTAAATGTATGTTTTAACACAGTTGTTACTGTTTTAAGCAGGCACTAATGTAAAAGGAGATATCCCTGGGTGTGATTTATTCAATTAAATGAACAAAGCACAGATTGAAAATGGTGACATAAATGCTATATATGCTATATTTTACTCAATGGACTTGCAGAACTATCCAAGATGTACCTAAACCTCTTAACAGAAATGACTGATGCCTCAAGGTTGGCCCTATCCTTTTTCTTCTTTTTTTTGGCTGTCCCATTCTCTAGTACCTATAGCATAGATCATGTTTAGTGCTTTAGTTTACTACATTGTACAAGAAACAGAACCAGCAGTATAAAAATGACAGAAGATACAGCTATCAATCACAATTTACAATTAGGGATGTAGCGAACCTCAAAAAAAAAGTTCGCGAACCTGTTCGCGAACTTCCGCCGAAAATTGCGAATATTCGCGAACTTTGCGAACCCCATAGACTTCAATGGGAAGGCGAACTTTAAAACCTAGAAAAGCCATTTCTGGCCAGAAAACTGATTTTAAAGTTGTTTAAAGGGTGCCACGACCTGGACAGTGGCATGCAGGAGGGGGATCAAGGGCAAAAACTTCTCTGAAAAATTGACACACGCCGTTTTTCGAAATGATCGGTAATTTTGCGACTTTTTCGTAATTTCCGGCGCTTTCATAAAGTTATCGTAAGTTTTGCGACTTTTTCGGAGCATTCATAACGTTATCGTAAGTTTTGCGACTTTTTCGGAGCATTCGTAACGTTATCGTAAGTTTTGCGACTTTTTCGGAGCAGTCGTACCGTTATCGTAAGTTTTGCGACTTTTTCGGAGCATTCGTAACGTTATCGTAAGTTTTGCGACTTTTTCGGAGCATTCGTAACGTTACCGAAAGTTTTGCAACTTTTTCGGAGCATTCGTAACGTTATCGTAAGTTTTGCGACTTTTTCGGAGCATTCGTAACGTTATCGTAAGTTTTGCGATTTTTTCGGTACCGGCGAACCCAAATTGCGAACATCACGAAAAGTTCGCGAATTTGCGGACTTGCGAATTAGTTCGCTACATCTCTATTTACAATTAAAGTTACAAGTAAAAGTTTATTCGAATGTATTTCTATTGGTAATTTCTAATAGAATTTCACTTTCTTCCGTTAATCAAAATTGTATTTACAAATTTACAATCCCCACAATCATACTTAAAGATAGACTAAGTTTCTATGAATGTTTGAACTGGGGAAAGCCCTATCAGTTATAAACAGTTTGAATTTAAACACAATTACTAATACTTTCTAGATAGTAAGGGAATTACAGAAGAACAAATTTCACTGTAGTGTTATATGCTTTCCTATACATGTATAGGTTTATTCCTTTCCTCTCATAGGCCAAAGCATATTGGTAGGTTAACCAGCTCCTGATAAAATTAATCCTGTGTTTTTTGATAATTATGAAAGGGAAATTAGGATGCATGTTCAAAAATGGCAGTGAGTGAGTATACATTCTCTATACGTCCCTATATAATATGGCAGCACTTTTAGTGCTGCAATTTACCATTCTCCATATACAATTTGACCTCTAACTCTTTACAGAAGCTCCTTTACTGCACTCTATATTAATTTGCCTTCCCCTTTTCACTGCATTCTGCATTTATCACCTGTTTGTCTTTCTCTCTCTCTATAAGGGGTTTGCCATTTTGATTCCTACTCTTGCCCCCATGCTTTTATTCTAGCCATAACTGGCCTACATGAGACTATTGTAATGTCTGCAAGACAGCATAACAATTGAGTATAGGTGCAGAATACTTTAAATGCTCATGACAGTGGTGAGTTGTTATTATTAAGAAAGGAGGAATAAAATTGGTTGAATGTGCTACATTTTTCAGAAGGTATGGATTCTTGAAGAGAACTAAAATGATTTCATATGGGAATGAACATCCAATCGTACTGTATGTGCTGCAGGGGGAAAAGGGAATCATATTAATATGTGCACTGTACGTATAAAATATTTCAAATGTTCAGCAGGCAACTAAGAAATAATCAAATAGAAAGTCAGCATCAATTCCATAATGAAAAGGTGGGTGCTGCCCACAATATGAATGTCAATGTCTTTTTAAAAATAAAACTAATTTAGCTTGAAAAAGCATCAAAACAACAGAGAATTTCTCTAGAGAGGTGCTGTCCAACCCGTGGGCAATAGGCTGGTGCCCACTGGTGCTCCAAGGTGCTTTTATGGTTCCCAGACTCAAGACTCACTCTAATGTTATCAATCCATTTATCCAAACAACATTTATTGTATCAGATGTTTGTGTTTAGAAAGTTTGACACTGCCTAAGAGGACAATGGAAAAGTTATAGCTGAATACATGTGTCCTTAAATGTATTATTATATTTTTAACCTGACAAATAGCTAAACATGAGAGAACAAATACATAAATCATACACAAGTTTTAGAAAGGGGTTATCCCCTGATTTATGTTTTTTTATTTGCCGCAGCATAATTAAAGCCAATAGACTGAATGCTGCTAAAACTAGTTTGGAAAAAAAAGCTACTAACATTTTATTGATTGAATGTTCATTATTTCAGTGAATTAAACAGAATAGGTACTACATATTTATCTTTTGGAACATTTTATTCATTTCTTACATTAAAATGTAGTGTTGGCCTTTGGGAATAAGGTATTTTTGGCAGTCTTGGTAGCTTTTTTAGAGAGGCAATATACTGCACACATGAAAAACATTTCTAAAGGTTTGTAAAGCTTTTCAAATTGGTCATTGATAAGTTTTGCTATTCAATATAAAATGTACATCTGTTTAAAGTAGGTCAAATAGGGCTCACATGAGAGACTGTTTTAGACAGACAGCTTTTGTCTGTCTTTATTTCTTTCTAAATTCCTGCTCTGTATCCCTTGTGCTTTTGGTTTTTATTAGTGATGATTGATACTGCTCTGTTTGGCTTCACCAAAAAATTGTGAAATTTCACAGAGATGCATTGGAGTAAATGTAAATGTAAATTACATTGCGACTAAAGAGTTTTTATCTCTGCAAAAGCACAAAGGTTCCCATGTTGTCAGTTTCTTCCAAACAGGAAGCCTAGACAGCTCCTTAGAAAGACATGAGAGGGCTCCAAACCCTTTGGCAGATGTGGAAGGCAAGGGCTCGATAATAAGGAGCTTAGCGTTTTATTTTTCCAGAGCAGCAGTCCACATCTTCAAAATTTTTGCCCCTGGCAAAACGTGACTTTTGCCACAAAACTGTACTGTGAGAAAAAATGTAGTTTTCACCATTGTTTCTAATTTTCTCTAACAGACAACTGAAAGCCGGTTTGTACTGTTTATAGTTTGCCCTCTGATTATGACTCTGAACTATTTAATCTTACCTAAAACCCTCTTTTATGACTATGATCTTGAGTTGGTGTTTCAATTGGCAATAATTTCTACAGCATCCTGTACATATCCACTATAATGTTACCTAGCAAGGCACATTTTTTTAACTCTTGACGGAAAATCCAATATGGAATAAAAATTACTAGTGAATTCCGCTCAAATTATGAAAACAAAAATATACAATTGCATAATGAAACCACTTTTCACTTTTGGCAGTGATTCTCCAGTTACCAGGAGAGGCAAAAAGCTGGCTCCTGTAACTTAAAAAGCCAACTTTCCATTTTTTAAAACAGAAATTCCACTCTTCTAGTGCATAGGCCACAATAGAGCTCTCTGCAAAGCTCAGAACAGGTAAGGGACACAGTTTCCATACTACCCCATTTTTCTTAAAGAGGCAGTATGCTCCCTTGTTCAACATGAGCTCAGTGAATAGTGTTTGCGCTGAATGTACTTGGTTTTATCGCAAAAACTACTCCAGTCCTTGCGAGGTAGATATTAAGGTAATAAGGTATAGGAAGGGGTTAGCTGAGCTCTAATTATCTATCTTGCAAGAACCAAACATGGCTAGCTCAAAACATAACAAAAACTATAGATTTTTCATGATTAAAACAATAAACAAAACTAGATGGGACGAAATTTATTTATATAAAGTTAGAGATATGCTGGACCCCCATACAGCACTCTTATTGCAGGCACTAAAGGACAAGGCACCAAACTAGCTTTCTGCTGCTGTATTAAGCCCTTTAACCAAATTACCCGTTTTATAGCATGTCATTTTTATTATTACAAATGTATTCCAATAATCAGAAAATAAATGCCCCAATTATCATAATATGTTTCATTTTGACTTGTGCTTCCTTATATCTTTACATTGCTTTTTCCTTACAAGAGGAATCATCCATAGGTCATTAAGATATGCTTCCCCAAGTGCTATAGTCATCAACACTTAATGAACTAAAAATAGGAGAAGTGATGTACAATGGTAAAATGTATGCTAATGACAGATTTGCAGCCAGAGAAATATTGTTCACAGGACTGGTTCCAACAGATTTATTTTCCCTTCAGTTTTTCAGTTTTTATAATACAGTCAAGAAATTCACATATAATTCTGTGTGGGTCAGAAACAACAATGACAACAAAAAAAAAAACAACTGAAGCTGATCCTAAACTGTCACCAACCTCGGTGTGTGACTATTTCTACTAAAACTAAAATATATTAAGGCAGTGGTGCTTTATGGATATTTTTTGGAACGTGTTATGTATCTCCTTTTTGGGGGCCAGCAATTCAAAGGTATAAAATAAAAAATAATTTTAATTATATTGTGCCATATAATGCCATTTGCCAAGACGCCAAACTGACCTTTACACCTTTTGCTGTCCAAACATGTTGTAATATTTGAACATCTTGCTGCATTGTGTATAGTCTCTGTTTTACATTGCAGTGAAAGTGCACCAGAGTTAATGTACTGTCTATCTCACACAACAATAAAGGAAATGTTACAACATCCAATAAAATCATGGAAATCCAGCAGCACAGTATAATTCTAATCACAATTATTGATGGGCTGAACTGATGCAGATAACAGCTTTAACAATTTCTACTACCAGATATATTAGAAAATGATTAGAATTCTCTAATAATGTCAAATACTCTTGATCTCCAAAAACCGTAGATGGACATAAACCACATATACCAGGGCGTAATACTTTGATGTTTTTTTGAAGTTATTATAATCATTTCAGCAAAAAATCACAAGAAACTGATGTTCTACGTGTTACCATTTAAAGCTAAATCTTTTTTTCTAGTAAGTATTTTATTTATTTGAAAAACCCAATTCCATGTACAGCAATGTATCTATGCACTGTAATATGATACCAGTTATTCTGTCAATGGCAATACCTAATATTATTTACTTTTTTGCAAGGGATTTTTTCAAGTAGATTTAATCAAATTATTGATATCAAATTCACTTTCTGGGAGATTCATATGCCTTAAAATACAATTATTACATAACAGAGATCCTAGGATTGCATTATTATTATTTGCTATTCTGCTCCCTGTTCCTGCTGCATATGAAACCTTAGCAAACATTCAGAATTAACTGCAAAACGGCAAACTTACATAATAATAATAAACCAAGTTATTTTTTTTTAATTGTTATATTGGTGTATAGGCAGCCATCTCAGTGCATTGTGCCTGAATCTCAGCTTTCAGAAATAGCCAGCGCTACACATTAGAACTGCTTTCAGGTAAATTATTGTTTCCCCTACTCCAATGTAACTGGAGGAGTCCCAAGCCAGACTTAAATTTTTTAATATTGAGTGCTATTCTAATACCTACTGGGAGCTGCTGTTTTGCTACCTTCCCACTGTTCTGCTGATCGACTGCTGAGGGGGGGGGGGGGGGGGCATGATATCACAAGTCACATAGTTGTGGCACCTTGGGAAATGAAGAATATGGCTAGCCCCATGTAAATTTTTTAAATTAAATATAACAAAATCTGTTTTTTGTGACTAGTTTGAAGTCCTGCGTCTTTACTGCTATTGAGATGTTGAAGGCTGGTGCAGTAAGTACTGTATATAAAATATAACATTTTTAGCCATATTTATTTTTTGTTTTCCTTAAATTTGAGCTGGTGAAAGGGTTAATGAAAAAAAAAGATCCCCACCAATGCTGGGTTATTAGCCCTCAAAAATACTAAATAGGGTAGTTAGACTGACTAATTTACACAGAAGGCTTCATTATACATGTAGACAGAAGCAGAGACTTATTTAAATCCCTGTGACATGTAGCAAGTGATTAGGGCTTACCAGGGAGATCTGACTTGACAGGGCTTATTAGCTTAAATACTATGGCTATATAGTATAACTGAAAAACTTCCATTTATAATCTAGGGCAGGCATTTATGCAGCAAAGAAAATGCCTGAAATGAATGTGTGCTAATATTCTATTTTATACTTGATATAAGTATATTGACTAAAATTAATGTGCATTTGAGTTTGTGTGCAAATTTGGTTGGGTCCTTTCTGTGGCGTCTAGCATCCTATCCATATGGGGTTAATTAATAAATTAGACTAGTCACTCAGAAAGCTTCATTTTAACATGGAGATGGGCTTAGTAAATACTATTTGACCATATGGGATATTAAGCTAATGTAGGAATTTATGCCATTTATGCCTAAAAATGGATACATCCTAGTATCCTAACCCCCACATCTAATAAAAGGCACAAATGTTGCTCATGGGTGACCCCATAAGTATCCATCGGTTGTCCAGCTCTAGCCTTCTCACATTCTATTTCACTTGTCCTAATTGTAAAGGGCAGTAATTCAAAACAACTGTTTTATATGTTTCCGCAGGATGAAATATATGTACTGTAAGTTCCTATAACTTAATAGAATTCAGACTAAATGAGATTGTCTGTTCTGTTTTTAGTAAGTTAAAATAAATAATTCAATTTTATAAAGCTGTATTTATTAGTTCATCTAGTCCGTTGATTCCACAATGGCTCGCAGAATGTACTATTGTCCACGTGGCTAAATTGTACACTAAATTACAAGAACTTTTGTTTCCTTTTTGGACATTTTGCACATTGCTGTATGACTCCTTTATTAATGGTGAAGATGTTACATACATGTGCAGGAGGTCAAATTTCCATAAACTGTATAATGCACCCATTTGTTCCTATATATATGTGTATGAGAGGCATATATCATTATATCATATATCATTATTGGCAAAGATTGTTGAGCAGTAGGAATATATTCCCACAAGGCACAGAGCCATAGATTATAATTCTCAGCACAGAGACGGTTGATTATACAGCTACTGCATACAGTATTTTCAGAATTGCAGTGCCTTCACGTAGTGTCATACCAACAGCACTCAGTTTTATACAGCATTTAACAGAGCATGGAGTATTTATAGCATATACTATATCTTATTTAGGTTCTTTAGTCAACACCACTGGTTTTTACAACCCAGGCAAACCAGGGTCACTTATTTCAAGGGGTTACACAGTAAGCTGGAGATTTAACAGTTTTCATTTATATAACAAACAGTTTGTGCCACTGCTTGATCATGACCTTAAAGCACCTCACATATAAAGGAAACACAAAGAATAATAAAGGAAACATATGGAATCATAAAGGAAACACATGGAATCATAGAGGAAACACAGGCTGAAAATCTAGACATATTTGGCCAATTTTTTTGTAATAAAAGGCACTAAGTTTGCCCGGGAGCAGTAACCCATAGTACCCAATCAGCAGGTAGAATTTACTGGTCACCTGTTTAAGAGCAAACATCTCATTGGTTGCTATAAGTTACTGCTAATAGGCAAACTTAGTGCCTTTCATTACATATGGGGGAATTTTTAATGCACATATCATATCATAAAAATAACCACACATATTTTTAATTTCTATAACCAGCATCAATGGCCTAGGCCTAGATAGTGGCACAACTATGAAGAAAGCAGATAGTCGCAGAGGGGGCTGGACCGCAAAGTCTGCTTCCTCTATAGGTCTAAGAAGTTAAGAAATTCCCACTCCCCAGCTCCTTTCTTACCTACTCAGCACAAGCGGGTTGGGAGCTGGAGAGAGGGCTGGGTAAGTGCATGCCAGGCCCCTCTGAAGATTTTTTTTTTACACCGCTGGGCCTAGACTAAGTTTTAGTCTGAGTTTTAAGGGATACTGTCATGATTTTTATGGTCGGAATCAATATTCTCCAGGCAAGACCCACCTTTGTGTAGGGACTGCAGCTGGCAAGGGACTTCCTGAAAGGCTTCCACTTGAGGGGATCTATTTCACTGCAGTATTTATTCTGATGTTGAGACTCCCATCCTATCCTGTCTCCAATCCATCTGGACATGTTCTGCTCTTCAGCTGAATGGAAATAATTTGCGTCTTGTTCTCTCAGGTTACAGTAATAATGAAAACGACGTTGACAAAATGGGGCAGTAGAAGGAAAATAGGGAGTGCAGCAATGAGATCTTTGCCCTGGGTCCACATATTCCTTAATATTGCTCTGCCAAGAAAGCATCAAGACTTTGGATTTGACTGCTTATTTTTTATTCTTAATAGAAGTCTGTGGGAACACTGAATAATTATCTAGTTTTAGACAAGGAAATAGGTGTCTTACAGGTGCACTGACTAGAATGCTGGATGGTAATGGAGGAGTTACATGCTATTGTTGTCACTGCAATTCTTTTCAGGATAGTCCATTTTTTAAAGAGGCAACAAAATCACTGAATGTAATTTATGTATCACCATGAAACAATACAGACTGCAAAATAAAGCACCACATTCCCTCCTGAGTTCTGTTCTCAGAAGCTTCGAAAATAAACGTCCCAAGCTCATCATTTATTTAAATCTTTTCCAGGTTGCCCAGCTAGACTTATAAGGGAAAAGCAATAGCAATAAACCGATCACAAATAATTGGATGGCAGCAGAAAACAGTGAGATAAACAGCATTGCCAATAAGCAGAGAAAGTAATCTACTGACAATGCAGGAGTATTGATCCTATGTCTAGATATTAAACATGCACTGCATTTCTATTTTGTAAGCCAAATTCTTCACAGTATGGTATTAACAACACAGAGTACTTGTATTTCATCCTATTATAGGTTATAGCAGAATAAATAGGGGTGCTCTATAGAAAAGATAGCTGATACATGAAATATTCTTGCACTTATAGAGGTAGAGTTAAAGGGGTTGTTCACCTTTAAGTTAACATTGGTAAAAACAATAGTTAAAGTTATTATGTTATAGAATGACCAATTTTTAGCAACTCTTAGCAATCAGTCTTTATTTTAAATTGCTTTTGAATTACTTGCCTTCTTTTACTCATTCTTTGCAGCATTCTAATGGGGCTAAAATGTTATTTTAATTGTTACTTTTCATTTCTTATCTTTATGTTTAGGCCTCTTCTATTCATATTTCAATCTCTCATTCAAATCAATGCTTGGCTTATAGGGTGATTTGGACCCTAGCTGCTCAAATTTCAAATTAGAGAGCTAGTGAACAAATCTAAATAATTCAAATACCACAAATAATAAAAAAGAAGACCTATTGCAAACTTTCTCAAAAGATCACTCTATTATACTAAAACAACTCAATATGAAAATCAGATTCCTTTACTTCATATCATAAACAAATATAATTCATTAGTGACTAGCCAGTCTACTTAAGAATCAATAAATTACAAATACAGGTATAGGACCCGTTATCCAGAATGCTCGGGACCAAGGGTATTCCGGAAAAGGGGTCTTTCCGTAATTTGGATCTCCATACCTTAAGTCTGCTAAAAAATCAATAAAACATTATTTAACCCCAATAGAATTGTTTTGCATCCAATAAGGATTATTTATATCTTAGTTGAGATCAATTACAAGGTAAAGTTTTATTACTACAGAAAAAAAGGAAATCAGTTTTAAAATTTGGAATTATTTGATTAAAATGGAGTCTATGGGAGACGGGCTTTCCGTATAAGGGGTCCAATACCTGTACAATAAAAATACACACTAAAAAACGTATTCAAAATATATGGACCACTCAATTCATAGACAAATTCATTAAAATATTAATCAGGAAAAAAAAAGTGCACTGTGCCGAAAAACTGATATTATTGAAATCTCTCAGTAAACCGTTGTATTTCAACAACCTCCTTCTTATACAATGCAATAATACAGAGGTACCATATGTTGGAGTATTACTTTCTCTCTCTTAGTGACAAAAACATTGCATAAATCAGAAAATAATTGATAGTATTATTTGTTGATTTGGAGAAAAATATTCTGACTTTGAAAGTGGTCTTCAGTTTTTTTAATTTTGGTGATTTGTTTTTTGTAATTATTTAACAGGTTGCTTTAGCAGTCTGGAATTTCGGCGGGTATCTGGTTGACTGGAAGATGAACAGCGCAAGGTCTGAAAAAAGGTAACAATAAAGATTTAGGCTTACAGAGCAGACGTTTTTGGTCCATAACTCCAGCAACATAAGAAAAAGAGGAACAATTCAAATACTATAAAAAAGAAAACAAGCTAAAAGGTTGCCAAGAACAGGCCATTCTATAATTTACTAAAAGAAGGTGAATTACCTCTTTCATTCCATATGTAATCCATATCAAGACTGAGGTCCTGGGAATGGGCCCCATCATAAATACACAAAGCAGTTATGTATTTATATATATACACACATCCCATTCATTGCTGTTTTGTGTTTTCCTTTAACAACACAAAGCAATAAAGAGTACAGCCATGGGGTCTTCTAGTACCATAGTATCCAGGATTAAACTATAATGTAAATATGCTTATATTTAATATGCCATTAATTTATCGTTCGGCAGGGATGTCTGAACAGATAATAATCAGCTTATGTATAAAAAAAATACCTTGGCTTCTTGGCAGTTGTGATGTATAGCTACACTTAATTATGCCTGTCTACACACTAATTCATAAAACACAAGGCAAATGCTGTCATGCAGGTTTATTAGACAATATTTAATTAACAATTTAACTTAAATCCGATCGTAATGGATAAACACTGTTTTGTAAGGTGAGACGGCATGCATTATTTTAATTAGAAATGCTATTGTGTACATGATATTGTCAGAAAAACATTTTGGCTTTCTGTTACTGTAACTGGCTAAGTGGATAAGAAAGAAATCTAAACTGCAATTATTCTGCCACATAGATAGAAAATTGGATGCTGAATTGTTTATTTTATATTTGACTCTTTATGTAATATAATACTAAATAATATTAAAAAGTGAGAAGCTAAAAGATGGGCAAGAAGATAATTAACTACCATTTAAAACTTACCTTTTCAATAAGATTATAGAGTGTTACTAATGGCGCCTGCAGTATTATAAGATTTCTTTACTCAGAGCAATGTAAAGAAGAAAAAGCTCCACCAAACCCATTAGTATTCTATATGTTAAGACCAGGCAGTTTATGTGGGGTACATGCATTTGTTGCTGTCTTGCACTTGCTTTCTGTATGTGGAGAATAAAAATTTCAGTCACAGAAGAAACAATGTGGACATTCGCCAAAGAATTTACACCATGGAGTATGTGGGATATTAGCATGGGGTTGGTGACCTAGATATTGAAATGCAGAAGTGGCTGCCCTATCTTTTTTATGGCAACAGGCCTATCTCAACCTGGAGAAATGTCTCTTAGCAAAAAATGCATGCATGCTCCTAGTAAATTGATTAGAAAAATGTCCCTGGGAGAAAAAATATGAATTTATATCAAGAGAATATTCTTTAGTGCAAAATTAGTTGTCCAAAATATGTTGTACTCTCCTTTTAGTAAACTGGCAATGTTTTTAAGAATTTTTATTTTTGGTAAAAATACTTCAAATTTTCACTTTCACACTTGAGTAAATGATGCCCCATAGCCCACGACTGAAGCGATATTTTCCTGTTTTGGAATAAATTGCACTTGTCTGGAGACCTGTTTACCTAAAATGTTAACTAGGGGGTGTGCCTAACATATAAGCATCCCCCAGTGAATATTACTTTACTTGTTCTTTTAGAAGATGAAGTACATTGAAAGTAAATTGAACAGTCATAAGACATAAGAGTGACAACTATTTAGTGTAAAGTGAGCTTGATGTTTGTGGCAACTGTGAGTTTATCCTAATATGCTAGAGAGATGCAGAAGAAGGGGTAGATGGAAAGCTTCTTGTCAGCCAACAATTCTGTAGTTCTACGAAATATGTCAGCTGTCTATAGAAATGGATTTTCTTGCCAATTATAGTCTTCTCTTGTTAGAAGTGACATTGGTTATTGTTGCAGAAAGCAACTTCAGACAGGAAAATTATCTGTGTTTATTCAATGCCAGATTGTGCTTAATGCTCTTGTTCTGTATCACTAACAAAAGCTTCAGGCTTACAAATAAGCACAAAGGGGGGCATATAAAATGTGGTGGGACCTGCACCCAATTTGTCTAAACATAAAACAGTTGCCATTGAGCCATAGCCAAAGATGTCTATTTATCTATTTCTTTACTCATAACACTAGCTTTTGTGGCAAATAGATATGTACTATGTTTACCACATTAAAATTATAGAGCAGTAAAACATGATTATTTTGTAGGAAAGTACTCGGGCACTTACTTTACCATAATGTAATGTACAGTAATGTGGCCTCCTTATCTGCTGTGCAGAGAACACCAGAGAGCTAGAGGAGTGAGCACTCAGCATTTAGTAGCCATTAGTGTCTCATTTAATGCCACTTTAATATAGAGTTATGTGAGTTGACTGTGTTTACAGTACAATTAACATTTTTTTTCCTCCTGAAAATATGACAGGGGTTATAGGCAGGCTAGCATCTAACAGAGACATAGTTTATGGCACTATTGGTATATTCAAAGTGTTCCAATGAGTAAAACTTTTGAAATTCACTGGAATTAGCTGAAGGAACTGAAATGTTTCTGAAACCTTGGTATGGTATTGGAACTTTTATCCAGAATGCTTGGAGCCTGGGGTTTTCTGGATAAGGGGTCTTTCCAAAATATGGATCTCCATACTTTACATCTACTAAGTAATAATTTAAACATTAAATAAACTAATTAGGATTGTTTTGCCTCCAATAAGGATTAATCATATTATAGCTGGGGTAAAAAGAAAAGGTAGGTACAGGCATAGCACCAGTTATTCAGTAATCCGTTATCCAGAAAGCTCTGAATTACGGAAAGGGCATCTCCCATAGACTCCATTATAATCACCTAATTCAAATTTATAATTTTTTTCCTGTAAAAAAAACAACCAGAACCTTGTACTCGGGAAGCAGAACAGTCCTCTTGGGTCTGTTTTTAATACAATCCAAATTGCAGAAAGACCCTTATCCAGAAATCCCCAGGTCCTGAGCATTCTGGATAACAGGTCCCATACCTGTACTGTGCTATTATTAAATTTTTTAATTACTTGATTAAATGGCTTCATGGGAAATAGCCTTCCTGTGATTAGTAGCTTTCTCGATAATGGGTTTCTGGATAACAGATCCTAAACTTATACTACAGTTTTTACTAGAATATCATTATTTTAATCATTATTATTTATTACCTTTGAGACAAAATGACTCTTCTTTACAAAAGTATTAGTTATATTATATATGTGATTATTGTTATTGCTTGCATTATATTAGATATCAGATATTAGTTTCTCCCCACAAGGAAGGCACCCACCTTTGCTTACCAGTTAGCAGGTAACCATTACCATTACTACTCTATAGGATCAGCAGGTAAACACCAGTTTAGTGGCCACTCAAGTTTAACCATTAACGTCTCTGCAATTGCTTGGCCATTAAAGGATCTGTTCAAAACAGCCATGCTTTCTTATCTTTTGGAATCTATGGATACAGATTTTGATCTACATTTAATCTACAAGTTCTCCTATAAAAGCCAAAAGTGTCTGTTTCAATCTAGCCCTTATAAACAATACCACAAAAAGATGAAAAGCTCTGCTGCAAGAGAAAAACTTATTTTATTATCTTCCTCCCTATCAGTAACTTTCTGTGGTTTGCCTTTTCATGCCATGTCTGTACAGAAGGCCTGTTTGAAGTGCTCTGTATATATACAAATGAATACAGACACAGACAGGCTCAGTCCATGCTGATAGTTCTAAATTGCTACTTCACATTCCAGAAAAAAAGAAACCTTTAAAGCTCTTGACATCCCTTGATGACAACCAGTGCTACTTTCCCCTTACCTTTTCCTTTTCTTCCCTTGAAGTCTCTGCCTTTGATTCTGACATTTGCACAAACACAATGATTTAATTTGTCATTTGCCAAAGTAAAACACAGCACTTTTGCAGTTACTCTGGAGAGTTTGCATACAGTACGGCGTAAGCCTAAAATAAACAATGCCAATAAAAAAAAAAAAATACTTGTGTTAACATTTGTGCAATAGATCCAACATCTAAACCTGAGGAGCTCTAAGGGCCATGGCAGGGGATAGGAGTATGCAGTCAGGTGGCCATTTAGGGTGAAATTGGGGGGAAATGCTTAATTCCTGTCACAATATAAATATCACACCAACACCACCTGCAAATTATTCCTAGAATTGACAAAACTAAGAACCACAGTAGTAAGAACTATAGATGAACCCAGGTACCCTAGCTGCTCTGAAGAACATTTCCTAGAACTAATAAAAAGTTTGGACACAACTGAAAGCATTTCAAGGCTAAGCCTCCCCTTAAGGAGGGGAGTAGGCATATTCGCTAAAGTGCCACTTTGCACCTGCACACAAACAGATATTTGCTTTTATCATTCTGACTGCACCAAATGAACCCCCAGCTAACCCCTTTTTTATTTGTGATCAAAGGCAGTACAAAGTACATTTAAATTGGAATATTCTTCAGAAATGATGCATACAAAGTCTAGAAGGCTGGTGTCAGATCAAAACAGATCTGAGTGGCACTTTCCAAAATACTATAACAAGTTCTTTATACTGTACATTGTGACAAAACCTTGGCTGGGCTTTACACATTCATTTATTAAAAGGGCAATGTGAAAATGATAAAGAACAGGTACGAAGCCTACAATGCACCATTCCACACCGACTCTTTAGAGCACAGTGCTGTCTGACTTTTATGTTATTCTGGTAGGAGTAACTTGTACCTGCCATGTTAGGGGCAGCATGGGTGTCCTTACCAGGTGTACGGTATAGGGTTCCATTGCGCGTAGAGCGACATACACCACACCTTGCATTGGATATAGCATCCAAGTCAGAAACAGTACAGGGTACAGAAGCTAGACTGGATACAAGTGCCTCTAACATATTTTCTGTGATGCTGTACAGTGTACAGTGCTTGAACATCACCTTTTCTCTATTACAGCGCTGCCCAACATTTTCTACATAGTGAGTCGATTGTCCATAGTTTTGATGGCTTCATTATGATAAAGTTATAAGACAAACCATAACTTCTAGTTAAATGCACTCCCTCTAGGACCCCCTCTAGGGCCCCCTCTAGCACAGCAAAGTTAAGTGCTGGGGGCAGAATACAGGCAGGGTAGGACAGGCAGAGTATGGCACACATATACAGGGAAGGGCAGGCATAGTATGGCACACATAGGCAGGGTAGGACAGGGAGAGTATGGCACACACAGGCAGCATGGGGCAGGCAGAGTACTGCCTGTGTGTGCCATACTATGCCTGCCCTACCCTGCCTGTGTGTGTCATACTACACCTGCCCTATGCTGCCTGTGTGTGGCATACACACAAGCAGCACAGGGCAGGCAGTATGGCACTGCTCCTACAGTCTGAGGAGGGTGTGAACAATGTGGGGGCTTACAGTCTGAGGTGTGAACAATGCAGGCACTAAAAGGTGTGAACAGTACAGGGGTTTACATGTTTAAACAATACAGGGGGTTTACAGCCTGAATCTGAGGTGTGAACAATACAGGGGGCTAGTTAATCTCAGTACTGATACCATTTAAAGCTTACACAAAGGTAAGCAGTCACAGCAGTCAGGGGGCCACGGGCCACCAGTTGGATAGCACTGGGTTATAGGGTTAAGGCAAAAGTGTACATCACCCCTCTACCAGATTTCTAAATAGACATTAAGTATATTTAAACTATTCACAAGAGATTGCAGTTATATTAATTAATAAAAGATAGATTTTCTGCATTCAGTTCTTTTTCTACTTTATTGATGTAATCAGGAATGAAATATTCATTTAGAGCAGTATTTTACAGCAACACAAAAAGTCATGCCTGATTTGTAATTAAAAAGTTCTACACTTCAGTTTGCAGCACAAAATCCAAGCCCCTGCTCTGAAACACAGGGTATCACAGTCCAAGCCAGGTAAAAAGGTCATAGCAAGCAATCTTTAAATCCTAGAGCCAACAGTAAAATATAAAGCATTATACCCAAGTATTGCACATGGTATAATTAAGCCTTAGGATCTCATACACCACACTGCATGAGTGAAAATCATGTGGATTTTGTTTTCAGAAGAACTGGTTCAATAAAAATTATAGCTTTGCAAATCTCTGCAGTACATGCCGTAAAGCCTTCTTTGTGTTCGGTGTGGGGGTTTTACTGTACAAGTATCTAGGTAACAATGGAATTTATACTTAACAACACTTTTGATTTTCAGACACTCTTATAACTCCTGGTAAATGTAACCTTATACTAAACTAATGCTAAAATAGAAATATAAAGCACTCGCAAAAATAAAAAAATTATGAGCACAAATGTCTGAATGTTGCTTTCTCTGGAGAGCGAACACTGGCAAGATTGTAAATTGAACCAATAAAGACTGTTAACATACAGTGGGCCCGATTCACTAAAGTCCGAAATAAGGAGTGCTATTTATAGCATGCGTTAAAAATCTTATCACTTCTAATTTTTCACTCGATTCACTAAAAGGACACTTGTCATAATTAAGAAGCGATGTTCTTGGCGTTATTTATCTTACGATGACATATTTTCAAGCAATATATTACGCAGCGCGCAATATTTTATGCAGAGCGCAATATATTACGCACATAACCATTACTTTCTGAAAACCACCATTTCCCTGAAAACTGGAGGATGCATCACTCTAGGGCCAACATATACTTGAAAAAATACGACTGCAAACTCCATGTTGTGTTGCCAATAGCTCACGAACCGCAATTTTCTTTAAGTACCGCCTGCCCCAAGTAGGGTTAATATTCACACAGATTAACACGATATTTTGCACGTTTAACGCTTCATATGTGTTTGTATATCATGCGTTAGTACTATTTCTATTCGCTAATTAACGCAATGCATTTTTTTTGTGCATGCGATATGCGGATTAACACATGCGAAATGACTTTGATGAATCGGTACTTAATTATCGCATGCTTTTTAATGAAAAAAACTATGCGATAAGCGTTATTGACCTTTAGTGAATCGGCCCCTATAACGCTTATCGCACAGTTTTTTTCATTAAAATATGTCATTGTAAGATAAATAACGCCAAGAACATCGCTTCTTAATTATGACAAGTGTCCTTTTAGTGAATCGAGCGAAAAATAAGAAGTGATAAGATTTTTAACGCATGCTATAAATAGCACTCCTTATTTCGGACTTTAGTGAATCGGGCCCAGTATCTACAGTACATGTAAAGTGAACAAAATTTAATGTAGTAGTATGGCAACATTGGCTTTTATATTACTATAAAAACTAACACTAATAGACTTGCAGACTCCGTTTCTTAAAGGGGAACTCCACCCAAACACAACTTAAGCTTTTTAAAAAGTAAACATAATTTCAAGCAAGTTTGCAATATACATCAATTCAAAGATATGCAGCCTTTTCATGATCTTTAATGTAATAATATGGCTACGCCTAGCCCCCTTGTTCTACTGGTAAACTAACAGTAGTCGATACTCCTCAGCCTGCCTCCCCCAAATCCCTGCACATGTGATGTCAATAAGGAAAGGTATAGTGCATCACAGTGCATTGTGGGGTATGTATTCCTGCATGCTGTCTATAATCTGTGGAGAATTTGTTACAATGTTTTAGTCCCTCCTCCCCTGCCAGGATTTCAAATGATGCAGAAAGAAAAGAACTGTATTGCAGCTGTAGTTCAGCATATAAAAATGGTAATAGTAATACTTTTTGAAGGAACAGATTACAGTGAGATGTATATTAGGGTTTTCAGCATTGTGTGGGGCTCTTTAACAAATGTAGTTCATAAACTGGAGTTCTCCTTTAACAAAAAGAGGATGCTAAAAGGCAAATATACAAGTGCTAGTTTCAAAAACAAAGTTACTATTACTGACTAATATTTATGTGCTATGGGTATTGGTGAGTTCTTAGATCAGACAGGTTTGAAATTGTAATCTGCCAATGCACAATGTTGGCCAAATGAGGTGAATTTACTATTTAATTCTATTTATTCAAATGTAAAAGCACAATATAAAGTGTAAGGGGAATTCTTCAGTTCCCTCCTATTGTATGTATATCTTTATTTATAAAGCGCTACTTATGTACGCAGCGCTGTACAGTAGAGTACATTAATATAAACAGGGTGTTAAGATAATAATAGATAAATACAATAATAATAGATAAATAATAATAATAATCCTATTGATGCATTTAATAATGACATAGACTGGACAAGGTTGCTAGGAAATCTGAAAAGCACTTTAACGCTTGTGACATATATTTACTTTTTACAGACGTAAGTCTTCTTAGGGAGAACTGTGGCATTCAGGAGGCCTATATCTACTGGCAAAACTATAAAGAAAACAGACTTAGGGCGCTTACTATTGCTTCCTCAATAGTTAAGAA
Source organism: Xenopus tropicalis (assembly GCF_000004195.4). Lineage (NCBI taxonomy): Eukaryota > Metazoa > Chordata > Amphibia > Anura > Pipidae > Xenopus > Xenopus tropicalis. Next base: position 119,899,178 of record NC_030678.2, on the reverse strand, counting down.
GTTTAAGAAAAGGACACAGGTAGGCGGGAAGCAGGATGACACTGGTGGCCAGGGAGCACGGGGACACAGGTGGACGGAAAGTGGGGTGACACTGGTGGGCAGGCAGCAGGGGGACACAGGTGGGCAGGGAGCAGGGGGACACAGGTGGGCAGGGAGCAGGGGGACACGGGTGAGAGGGGAGCAGGGGACGGTGAGGGAGCAGGGGACACGGGTGGAGGGGAGCAGGGGGACACGGGTGGGAGGGGAGCAGGGGGACACGGGTGGGAGGGGAGCAGGGGGACACGGGTGGGAGGGGAGCAGGGGGACATGGGTGGATGGAGATCTTGGTAAAAGTGGCTGTGCACCGAACCCCTCTGAAGTATTTTTTGTTGAGGGGCTAATTTCGACTGCCTCTTATGGGACTGTGCCCATTTGTATGATAGAGAAACTCTCTGTGTAAGATATTTCTGCTGTTACAGATGAGACGTGTCATAGACTATGCATTTCCCATTCAAATAAAAAAAACGTTTATTATTAGAGTATGTTTTGTAAACAAGTAATGCCAAGAAATGAACAACCAAAAGTTTTGTAAATACCATTTAAGAGAAATAAGTGAAAGTAAAATAAGTGAAATCAAATTCATAAAAGATTTCCTCCAAGGCTTAAACACATCTGTACAGTTATTGTTAAGCAGAGATATTTTCTCAATGCATTAATTTAAAGAAATGCTAAATTAAATGGAAATACCTGAAATAACTATAACACGTGCATGAAGGGAGCTGTGTGTGAGTAATTTCATAAGAATAGCAGGAATATGTTTTATCAAGCCACTTAGTTATAATGGGAAACTGTCCCTTGGTGTTTCATATACTCAATAAACACTGATTTTTATTATTGCAGTCTGCACTAGTCCCAAAGGACACATTACACTCTATCAAGTCGATAAATTTAATTCTACGCATCACTCCAAAAAGACGACAAGAATTGATGTGATGAAATAATTGTCTGCTAAAAAGATCATATAAATCAGATGATTTGTTGCACAACAGCCAACAATATTGCAGGGATAAAATGATCTTGTAAGGTCAAGAGGTCCATATCTTTTCTGATCAACAGTTTATTTATGCTGGTACTTTGTGTAGATAGAAGCCTGTCGCATTTCACAAGGTTCTAAGCTGTGGTTTATAATATAGTTGTCTGGAGGTAAAAGGAAGTGTCCGAAGGGTTACCGATGTATTACATTTACATAACAATATCAAAGGAGACATATTATATAAAAACTAAGAATGTATCAGTGAATTATACTCCTCTAAACATAGGATTGTGCTTTAAAAAGTTGTGTTTCGGACAGATTTATTGAGAAATTCCACCAAAACTCCATAAGTCCCACCCATCTATTCCACTTCCTGCTGCCTAAATTCTCTGTATGTGCAGGGGAGCCACGGGCTCTCAGTACAACAGCAGCTAGGCTGACCTGATAGGGAACTGAAGCCTGTCTTTGCTTGTGTGATTGCAGGGCTGTGATTGGCTATCCCCCCACCCTTAATTTGAAACATGGACAAAGAACTGATAGGATCTATAGGGAGCTCCAATAAAGGGGCCATTTTTACAGATTAATTTTAATTACAGGATTCATTTTTAGCCCAAAGTGAAACTGGCACCATTTATTATTCATAATTGCCTACAAAATTAGTTTTTTTTTTCCATTTATTCAATATGTCTCCTTTAAGAGACAGCTCTTCTATTTACCAAAGGCAGAGGTAGCCCGTATAAAGAGCAAAAGTAATATTACTATTACCATAAACCTCAGGTACATTTAACTATGTGCAAAGAGGGAACATAGGATACAATCACTTTTACATGAAGTCCAGATGATGTACAACATCTGATATATAAAGGTTTTATGATGCAGGCAGCATTGCCAGTGACAACAGGATGCCCTTTTAAGGGTGTTGGACAATGCTATTTTGGGCATATTCAGGGCTTAGTCTCCTGCTCCCAGCTTGTCTGCTCTGGTTCTCACTTTTATTTAAAATGAACATTATGTACAACCCCTTTTTATTCAATACAAGCAAATGTGTAGATATACAAGGGAAACGATAGAAAAGGGCATTGTTACATTTCTTTAGAGAACCAACCAAAGAAGATTTTTTTTGTGTGTTCATAAGGTCTTTAAAAGGCCCTCCGTCCTCTGTAGGCATAACCCAATTTATTGCTTCATAGCCTAACAAAAAAAAACCTTTCCCTTACATGCTGAATATTAGCATATATATATATATGTGTTAAGTTAAAACATGATATAATACATTTATATATTGATGCATGAAATTTTCACATTCTATTACAGGTATTAGTCTAAAAATGTATATAATTCTTCCATAACTTATGCCTAAACCATTACATTTATTTGGGAATATCACAATGAGCCCTCACATAGATCTTATATTGAAAGATAGTTGTGGGGCAGAAGGGGAGCCAGTTTATACAATCTAAGCAGGATGATACAATTAAGTTCCCCTTTCAGCTGCATTACACAATGATGTATTTTGATCAACTCACTTAACTGGATTCGCCTGCTGTGTAATTGGTAATGACTGGTAACATCTTCCTTTGCCCCACATCACTGATTTCTCTCATCAGCCAAGTATAAAGACATGTAAAGATTTCATGTGAATGTGTAGGCGAGTGTAAAATGAGTTTTGTCACACCAGGCGTTATTCTGGCATTAAATACACTCCTTATATAAATATGCCATTTAGTTCTTTGTAATGGATGAATTTCTAGGAAATACAGATATTGCCTGAAGGGCAAAAGAAAGACTGCTTAAAGCTGTCCATACATGTGGCGATCTGACGATGTGCCACACACCATTCAGGGCTGAATCGGCAGGTAAGGAGGTAGAAACAATAGGATTTCTACCTCCTTCTGCCGATTCAGCACTGAAGGGAGATTTTGATCAGGCGCCTTCTATGGCGCCCGATCAAAATTTTCCAACTGGTCCGATCGGCGAGTCGGCCGATAACAGCAGCTTCCTGCGATATCGGTCGACTCGCCGACATACCATACACGCACCGAATATCGTACGAAACGAGGTTTCATACGATATTATCGGTGCGTGTATGGCCACCTTTAGGCTTCCTTAAAGCTTCCTTCTGCTCAGGCTCTACATCTGATATTCAAGATCATTGAGCATCTGCATTCCATATAATTTGTTTATAATGAGGATACTGTAAACTGCCCTGTATTGCATTGTGCAGTGTTTATTATGTCTGGCCGTCTAACTGGGAGCGCACAAGCTACATGTAGTCCTTTAAGGTGTACTCTCTATCGAACATTTTGGATGCTATCATCGATCTTCTCCATTTTCTAATTGGGACAATGTTGTTAGTTGAGTACCCCAGGGGTCTGTCCTTGGTTATTTGCTTTTTAACTTGTTTATTAATGACCTGGATGTGGGCATAGAAAGTACTTTTTCTGTTTTTGCTGACGATACTAAATTGTGCAAAACTATAAGTTCCATGCAGGATGCTGCCACTTTGCAGAGCAATTTGACAAAATTGGTAAACTGGGCAGGAAAATGAGGTTCAATGTTGAAAAGTTATGCACTTTGGTAGAACCCAAATGTGAATTATACACTAAATGGTATTATGTTGGGGGGATTTAATTAAGAAGGACCAGGAGACGTTTGTAGATAACAAGTTGTCTAATTCCAGGCAGTGTCATTCTGTGGCAACTAAAGCAAATAAAGTGCTGTCTTGTATAAAAAAGGGCATTGACTCAAGGGATGAGAACATAATTTTGCCTCTTTATAGGTCCCTGGTAAGGCCTCAGCTTGAGTATGCAGTGCAGTTTTGGGCTCCAGTCCTTAAGAAGGATATTAATGAGCTGGAGAGAGTGCAGAGACGTGCAACTAAACTGGTAAAGGGGATGGAAGATTTAAACTATGAGGTTAGACTGTCAAGGTTGGGGTTGTTTTCTCTGGAAAAGAGGCGCTTGCGAGGGGACATGATTACTCTGTACAAGTACATTAAAGGGGATTATAGACAGATAGGGGACATACCTTTTTCCATAAAAAGGATCAGCGCACCAGAGGCCACCCCTTTAGATTAGAGGAACAGAAGCAGTGTAGGTGGTTTTTCACGGTGAGGGCAGTGAGGTTGGGGAATGCCCTTCCTAGTGATGTGGTAATGGCAGATTCTGTTAATGCCTATAAGAGGGGCCTGGATGATTTCTTCAACAAGCATAATATCCAAAGCCATTTTGATACTAAAATCTATAGTTAGTATTAATGTTGGTATATATGGTTTATGTATGTGAGTGTATAGATAGGTCAGTATAGGTTTTGAGTGCTGGGTTCGCTTGGAAGAGTTGAACTGGATGGACTTCGGTTTTTTTTCAACCCAACGTAACTATGTATGTAACTATCTTTCTTTTGCATGTTATATATCACGTTCATTATAATTCTACAAAAAAAATTCTACATAGATTATAATAAGAGGAGTAATTTTGCTGTAAAATCAAGCAATATTGATGTAAAGTTCATAAAAAATTCATAAAAAACAGAGATGTAGAATTAGAAATAAACACATGTTGAGTAAATATTCTGTTTTTACTAATATACATGGGAAAACAATGTACTCAAGCCTGATGGACATTGTTATTTTCCATGGATGATTTCATAAATAATTCAAACCTAATCAGATACCAAAAGGGCAAAAGTACAGCAATTTTGTCTTTTCAAGTTCCTATTGGGCATTCACATTACTTGTAAAATCTGTTTAGTTAGACTTGCTACAGGATTCATGATCCTGAAACCTGTTATCCAGAAAGCTCCAAATTATGGAAAGGTTGTCTCCCATAGATTAATTTTAATCAAATAATTCAGATTTTTAAAAAGTATTTCCTTTTTCTCTATAATAATAAAATAGTGCCTTGTATTTGGTCCCAGCTAAGATATAGTTAATCCTTATTAAAGGCAAAACAATCCTATTGGGTTTATTTAATGTTTAAATTATTTTTAGCAGATTTATGGTTTGGAGATCCAAATTACAGAAAAAAACCTTGCGTCTATCCCAGGCCCTGAACATTTTGGATAATGGGTCCCATACCTGTACCAGATTATTACTATCTATTACTAATCTATATTATCTGTTATAGGGTTGTTCTTTATCAATATCAGTTCCTGCCCCAATGGAGCTTACAATCTCAAGGTCCCTATCGCGTTCACCTACGCTTTGGCTAATTTTATCAGGAACTCCTTTACATACCTGCATGTTTTTGGAGAGTGGGGCAAACTAAAGTATCCAGCTGAAAGCCAAACAAACATAGACATGGGGGGAACATATAGTATAAACTCCTTGTAGCTGGAAATAAGCCTATGACACAAGCACTTGCAAGGCAGAAGAGCTGATCTTATCTATGAGACAGATTTATAAAAATCCAAATTCGAATGTTCCAGATTTATTAAGCACAAAAAGCTTGATTATAAAAAAACCAGGGACGAAAAACAAACCATGCTTTCCCTTTTTTACATTCTAAATTCAGCAATGCATCAGAATCGTCCTGATAGAAAAATAAGTATATACATGCACCTTCATAAATGAGCAGTAAATACATCTGCAAAACCATTTGCCTATTACTATTCACATTTAGAGAATACATTTTATTTCATAATTACAAATTCATAAATTATATGCATTTACTTGATGCATATTACATTTTCTATCTCTCTAATAGTCATATTGTCATTAACTGGGTAATACACTGTAACCCCCCTTCTTTGGATTTATTTATGAGAACAACTCAAACCATTAATTTAATTGCTCATTATCAACCATATTCATGGTTTAAACGCTATGCATTGCAAATGTCAAGTTGCATTTCACTTCTTTGTATGTTTCCTATAAATTATCTGAAAATCTTCAGGATCACAGAGAAATCACATTTTTCTTACTAATCACATTATTTTTTGAAGCCTTGTTCTGTCTGCCATTTTAAAGCTCTGGCATGCTTCTTCTTCAGCCATGCTATAGGCATCCACTGTATGAAGTCCTTATCTAAAACGTGCATTGATGGAGCTTTATGCTAAAAATCATTTTAAAAACATCAGTAAATAGAATTTATCCAGCAGTATCCTGAATCGAGATCTGTATTTTTAAAAGTCCAAATGGATTTTTTTTATACATAAGTCTGAAATTTCACATGGGGCTAGCCATATCTTTCATTTCCCATGGTGCCACAACCATGTGACTTGTGCTCTAATAAACTTCAGTCTCTCTTAATTGCTGAGCTGCAAGTTTAAGTGATTTCAACCCTCTCCCTTCCCCCCCCCCCCCCAGCAGCTGATCGGCAGAACAGTGGGAAGGCAGCAAGATAGCAGCTCTCAATAGATATCAGAATAGTACTCAATAGTAAGAAATCCAAGTCTGGCTTGGGACTCCTCCAGTTACATTGGAGTAGGAGAAACAATAGGTTACCTGAAATGTGTAATATGTCTAATGTGTAAATGTGCTAAAACACACATAGAGACAATTATCAGTAAATGAACAGCATTGTCTCTTTTAATAACCACAACAAGTAGCTGCTACCAGTAGCTCCTTGTGTCTTCACTCTTATTATTAACCCCCCCTAAGAAACACAACTGCCAGAAAAGAAACATTCTGCAAATCTTGGGCAGAATTAGCAGGAATCAACAATGTGGAACTAATTTATTGTTCTTTTCTTCCTAAAAGCATAATTCACCTGTAATAGCATACTCATCTTGCTCACAACCAAACCTATTCTATTCTGTCAAGTTTGTCTTTTTACTTGATATTTAAAGCCAGTGGCCCATTAGGAAAGGAAGCCTCAAAGGACCCACAGTGAGGTGGATCTTGGGTTGTGCTAACACATGTGGTGGAGGGACCCAATAAATATATATATTTTGCTGACGCACAGTCACCTGTGCTTTGTTTGCACTGGGTATTTTTTCTTTGCATAAATAGTATCTGTTTCTCTAAAGTAACCCTCAAGTTTCCTCTTGATGTTTTTCATCTAATTATAGTCCAGACATTTATGACTGTTGCCACGGTAACCCCTCATCCTGAGCATCATTGAATTGAGCCACCTGCTGTCATTCCCAGTGTGCACATGGCTAATTCTGTATGACCAACCAATGCACTGCAGCAGGAGATGGATATAAGGGCACAAGGCACGCAACAGAGTCAGAGACAATACAATTTGCCAGAAGCACATCGAGAAGCATACAGCGGTAGAACTGACCTATGGCCCTAAATTAAATAATCTTTGCCTTGTATCCTGATATCCTGACATTATAAAGTATTTAACTCTCAGCATATGCTTTGTCAATATGCCATTAGAATTTTGTACTGCCATTTATTTCTACTTGTTTCTTCTTGTCATTTAATGGCAAATAATCTAATTATTTTGCTTGGATATTTTTAACAAACATTGTTTAGGTAGAAGGAATATTTTTTACAAAGCAACAAAAAAACATTTATAAACTTTACAATGTATAAAATGACAAATGCAATGTGTTACCACGACAACCTGCTAATTATTTTTAAGCCAAAAAGCTACCATTTCCCTATAAAATCAAAGAATTAGACATTTTAGAGTAACACATGCCTCAAAGATTATCAAATGAGCCAAAGGCACAAACTGTAGAGATGGTCATATATGAATAGGCTAGAAACAAATGAGAAGAGACAAAGGTATATTAAACAAAACGATAGGTTCAAATAAAAGAAGCATACAAACTTCATCTAAATAAAAAGATGAATAAATTATGACTTCATTATCTTGCACAGGATCTTGCTTAGGATGAGAATCATTTTGATTGACTAAAATGTAACCACTAAATATATAACAAAAGAATCTTTATCTAGGACATTAGTAATTTGGAAACCTATAGCGGAAGCAGACCCTGCATCTGTGGGTGGGCCCAGGTGGTATAGAGGCCTAGTGGGAGGCTGACTGATAAGCAATTTCAGTATGTTCCTTCCTTCCTTTTTCAACTTTTTGAACTTTTTCTGACCCTGGTCTATGCCCCATACATATATCTTTGACTGATACTGACTGGAATGCAATTATCATATTTAAATTGTAACTCAAAAAATATCAACAATTGAAATTGTATTTGCACAGACAATGACTGTTATTGTAATATGCAGCAATTTTACATATGGAAAGTTTTTTTATGGTACAATAAACTACTTAATAATTAACAGTACTTCAGTAAATAAATGGTAAAGATTATACTTAGGTGCCTGCCTCAGAGCTGTCCTACTGGACACCTGTAAAATGTCCAGTGTCCCCCTTGACTTATTTTTACAAGGTCAGCATTTCTTGCAAAATTAGCCCCCAAACATATACAGTACAGTGTATACTTGTTCTATTACATAGAGATAGGTCTGGCCTACATTTTTGTAAATTGGATTGATTCTCTATTGCTATTGTGCTATTTGTTTTCCTTTAAAAACAGGTTAAGTGCAAGAGAGTAATACACTATTCACTCAATGTACCACTTGCTTACCACAAAAGCCAAAGATGGCACTATACAGGGAGTGAGAAAAATAATTAATCTGTACAACCGCTTCCCTTGTAAAGCCACCATCCTTTATCACCAGGCAAATTCCTTTATGTGCAAATAGGACTAGTCAGTGGGTGGGGTTGTTCCTGTTTCTAGAAGATAGAGATGAAACTTAGCAGAGAAGCCAGAGACTGCACTGAGGAGAACTGAAAGGGTTAGTATCCTAGGCATCCCTCGCTAGCTTAGGGATAGGACTCAAGTAGAAAGGCTTAGGGATAGAGAGAAGTGGCGAAAAATCTGCGTTTTTTTTTTTTTTTGCCTGCGTCTTTTTTTGACGCGACCACGCTCAGTTTGACTTGACCACACCCAATTTGACGTGACCGCAACTTTTTTTTGACACACAGTGAATTGTTTCGTGCAAGTTTCGCAAAACAATTTGAAATGTGGAAATTCGCTGTGAATCCGTGGCTGGCGAAAAAAATGTGCTCATCACAAATAGTGAGATTCCAAGAGGCGCACCACTGTACTGTAACTGCTTTGTACTCTGCTGAGTGAATACAACCACTGGTTATAACTAATACCCTTCTTTTGCCTATGTCATCAGGGAAGTAAAATGCTAAGCGAGCAATGTTCCCTCATTTCTTTTTGGCCATCTGAGTAACAAATTTCTTTTGTGTGCACCTTTAAAACCATGAGCGTAAAAGTTATCTTTGCAGTTTTAAAAATCTATGTTCTCAGAGTGTTGGGGTTCTAAGAATAAATACTAAATGATGAGTTTGGACACAAAATTCTTTTGTGTGCATCACAATTCTGTTGTGTTCTAGTATCATAGTTTGCATGCACGGACATAAACACATGGTTTAGAGGGAATATTGTGAAATATTGTAAAAGTAGTTTTGATCAAATGAATCCTTTGAATGGGTTCAATAAACCTTTGCCTGATGGAGGGTCTGGTTAGTTAAGAGAGCTTCAGGAAAAGTGCTATGTCATTGCCAGAGTTTCACTTTGTTTGCTAAAGATGCAGCACATACATAGTTAGTAGACAATAGGTTACAAATGTCTCTCAATTATAGGGTTACAAATATCTGTACAGGTATAGGACACATTATCCAGAATGCTCCGGACCAAGGGTATTCCGGGTAAGGGGTCTTTCCATAATTTGGATCTTCATAATAAGTCTACTGAAAAACCAATAAACATTAATTAAATCCAATAGGATTGTTTTGCATCCAATAATGATTAAATTGGATCAAATACAAGGTACAGTTTTATTTTTACAGCGAAAAAGGAAATCATTTTTAAAAATCTGAATTACTTGATTAAAATGGAGTCTATGGGAGACAGGCTTTCTGTAATTCGGAGCTTTCCGGATAAGGGGTCCGATACCTGTACTACACACAAATGTATAATCTAGTTAGTCATCTAGGTAAAAGTATTGCTTCTATGAAAGCTTCCAGTCTGTATAATGTATTAAATATGCAGACGGAGCTGAGTTTATTGATACCCTAGCACAGTGCTGTCCAACTTCTGTGGTACCGAGGGCCAGAATTTTTCCGACCTACGTGGTGGAGGGCCGATAATGGAAGCCAGTTTTGACCACTCCCCTTTTTGAAACCGCACCCACTTGAAACCACACCCATGTTATCACATGACCATACCCATATTAATGGTTGTAGTACAGCAAAAACCTGCCATACTCTGCCTGGCCTCCCCTGCCTGTGTGCCATACTGTGCCTGCCCTACCCTGCCTGTGTGTGCCATACTCTGCCTGCCCTACCCTGCCTGCGTGCCATACTTTTACTGTGTGTGCCATTCTTGGCTGGTTTGTGCCATACTTGGCCTGTGTGTGCCATACTCTGCCTTCCCTACCCTGCCTGTGTGTGCCATACTCTGCCTTCCCTACCCTGCCTGTGTGTGCCATACTTTCACTGTGTGTGCCATTCTTGGCTGGTTTGTGCCAAACTTGGCCTGTGTGTGCCATACTCTGCCTGCCCTACTCTGCCTGTGTGTGCCATACTCTGCCTTCCCTACCCTGCCTGTGTGTGCCATACTCTGCTTGCCCTATGATGCCTGTGTGTATGGCATACACAGGCAGCCTACAGTGACACAATGCTGGCACTGCTCCTACAGTCTGCACAATAACTATATATTTAAAAACTTTTTAATTGCAGTACCACCTCAGTATATGTTCTTTTTGTAGTGTGCAGGGATTATTTGTGGGTTTCTACTCCTCCTGAGGTGTGAACAGGGGAACAATGGGGGTGATTACAGCCTGAGCCTGAGGTGTGAACACTGCAGGGGGTGAACACCCACATAGAAGGCACAAGGCAGAGCGTTTGTAACAATGGGAAAAGGGCACTTGACTGTGTTTTCTACAATAAAGTCTTCTCCATCTTTATAAATCTTCTTTTTCTCAGCAGGTTTCTATGTTGTACTTAATCATTTTCTTTGTGCCATGTGACAGTCATTCAGTATTATTTAGGATGAAGTGATTAAGAAATGCATCTACAAAATGAACAGCCCTGGATCCTGACAAATATAATAATGAGGGTACTGCTATCATTTCGTCCTATGCACAGATTTTCTATGGCTATAAATGATAAAATGACTAATCTCTATATATTTTACTTTACAGTATGAAATGGATGTGCAAATACACAAATCTCATTTTGAGAAGGAGAAAGATTTAGTAATTGCATTTAGCATCACCATCTGTACAGCCCCATTCATAAAAATGCATGTAATTTTCCCATTGTGAGAGAAAGAGATCCTAGCAACAACTGTTATTTTATATGAATATTAGGCATAATTTAGCATATAAATCACTTATCTGTTGCCTAGAGGAACAGATAAAAAGGTCCCACTGCTGTATTCTAGGTTTGGTGAACTGCGACTTTCAAGGAGCTGCTTAGGGAGCCTGGGAGTTATAAGTCACATCAGCTGGAAAAGTGAGAGTTTGTCCTGTGTGCTGTAATAAATCTTTTGCTGTTCTTTTACAAATATTCTCTACATATATCCAAAAATACAAACATATTTTAACTGTGCAAATAAAATTTTCGAATTCACTTATTAAAAAATTGACTAACAAGAAGGCGACAATTTATCATGCACTATTGGTTACCAAGCGGTAACAATCACATATTTAAAGAGTTTATCTTTTATATTAAGCACCAGATGGACCCATTCTATGCAGCATTTCAATAGTTTTTTGTATGTTTTTTTAATTACAGGAGTGGGATTTGAACAGTAAATAAACCCAGTAGGATTGTTTCATGCATGTTTTCATGCAGCTTAGTTAGGATCAAATACAAGGTACTGTTTTATTATTATTAAAGAAATAAATCATTTAAGAATTATTTTATTAAATATGGCAGATGGGCTTTCCCATTCAGAGTTTTCCCAAAATTTGGATTTTGGAAAAGAAATCCCACCTTTAGCTTTCCTTTTCTGTCCAATTTTTCAGCCTTTTAACTGGAAATATTATGTTTGCTGGGGTCACTAAGACTTTGACAAACAGAACAAAAATTGCTGTTCTTTCTTTTAGCACCTTCTAATAATCATTCATTCTGACTTCTAAACTGCTTTTAAAAAACCCCATAACTTAGGGCCACATTTACTTATCCACGAACACTCTGACCGTTCGCTCGATCGGTCCAATCGTATTTTCCGCAACTTTTTCGACGCTTGCACGACTTTTTCGTATTTTTAGTGCAAAAAATTTGGATCGGTTTTGCCCGCTGTTCACAATCGTTCAGTACGAAAATTTTGTGACTTTCGGATCGCCAATACAATATTATCGTGACTATTACGATTTTTTCGGAAACATTTTCGTGATATTTGCGATCTTCAGAAATTTTCGTTTCCAATCCGAATTTTTCCCATTCGGGATTCGAACTCGTGTTTTGATAAACCTAAGTGTGGTGCTTCAAATGGTAATGTTAGTTTAATTCCCCACCAGTTTGCTGCATTGTGTTTGTAGTTTGCTACATAAACTCTCGATACAGTGGACTAAAAACCACAACTTTGTTAAGTTACCTAACTCACAAACTGTTTGCAATATAACATTTCTTCCTTAATTACTACTTAACATATAAACGTATTCCCTAAGATGACTTTTTAAATTCCTCTTGTTTATGGAAAAATGACAGAATGTTAATGCCACACATAGTAGTAGTACAGTTCATCAAGTATTTTTGTCAGTGAAAATCATGAAGCTATAAAAACACTGTGCTCAGGTCAGAATACGTACAAAATTATGTGTTTTTACACAAGAATCTCTGTGCGCACAATAATTTGTTGTGTGCACTAGCCTTAAAATTAGTTTGCGCACGCACAAGTGCACACCTTAGAGGGAACGTTGCCTTTATTAAAATGCAATAGAGGGTACATAGCAACACTAAAAATAAAATGAGTAAGAGTGTAAATATGCTCAGTGGGATTTCAAACATCATTTGATGTATCATACAGAAAGCTTTACAGGCAGCATATGCTTAGTCTGTGTTTACTTTAATAGTTACATCATTACTTTGGGTTAATAAAAAGGCAAAAAATGAATCAACTTCTATCCCTGCTCCAGTGCACATGTATCACTTACTTATACAGAACAATCTATACACTTACATGTATAAAGAGTATATACAGATGCATATACTAAACCGATTGTAGATCTTAAAGGGGAAGGAAAGGCTAAATCACTTGGGGGTGCCAAAATGTTAGGCACCCCCAAGTGACTTAGATCGCTTACCTTGTACCCTGGGCTGGTGCCCCTGTTAGGAGAAAAAAGCACCAGCCCAGGGTACCTGTAGCGTAGCGCTACCTCCTTCCTTTTTCTTCTGCTGGCGAAATCCGTCGGCTGGCGCATGCGCAGTAGAGTGAAAAGCCGACTTTCTTGTTTAAGTTCGGCTTTTCACTCTACTGCGCATGCGCGCGCAAGCGAAAAGGAAGGAGGAAGCGCTGCAGCTACCCCGGGCTGGTGCTGTTCTCTCCGTACAGGGGCACCAGCCCGGGGTAAAAGGTAAGCGATTTTTAGTCACTTGGGGGTGCCTAACATTTTGGCACCCCCAAGTGACTTAGCCTTTCCTTCTCCTTTAAGATCACAGTAGCCTTGGATATTATGCCTTTATTATCATTATCAAGAAATCATGCAGGCCCCTCTTAAAGGCATTAACAGAATCTCAATTCTGTTCCTCAATTCTTAAGGGGTGGCCTCCGGTTACTTGATTTCTTAAGAGAGAAAATCTGTCTATAATGCCCTCTAATGTATTTGTAAAGACTAAGGGGTATATTTATCATGCTGTGTAAAAAGTGGAGTAAAACATCACCAGTGATGTTGTTCATAGCAGCCAATCAGATGCTTTGATTTGGTTTTCTAGCTGTTGAAATCTAATTGCTTATTCGTTGCCCTGGGCAACATCACCGGTAATGCTTTACTCCACTTTTTACACAGCATGATAACTATACCCCTTAGTATGTCACCTCGAAAACTCCTTCTCTTCAGAAAAAACAGCTCCAACCTTGACAGTCTTTCTTCATATTTTAATACTTCCATCCCCTTTACCAGTTTAGTTGCACGTCTCTGCACTCTCTCCAGCTCATTAATATCCTTCTTAAGGGCTGGAGCCCAAAACTGCACCGCATACTCAAGGTGAGGCCTTACCAGGGACCTATAAAGGGACAAAAATATGTTCTCATCCCTTGAGTCAATGCCCTTTTTTATACAAGACAGCACTTTATTTGCTTTAGTAGCCACAGAATGACACTGCCTGGAATTAGACAACTTGTTATCTACAAAAATCCCCAGATCCTTCTCAGTTAAGGATACCCCCAACACACAACCATTTAGTGAATAACTCACATTTATGTTATTTATAGCAAAGTGTATAAACTTACATTTAACAACACTGAACCTCATTTGCCAATTTGCTGCCCAGCATCCTGCATGGAACATGGAGTTTTGCACAATTTAGAATATTCAACACAGAAAGTACAGGCATAGGACCCCTTATCTGGAAACCCGTTATCCAGAAAGTTCCGAATTATTTAAAGGCCCATAGACTTCATTATAAACAAATAACTCTAATTTTTAAAAATAATTTCCTTTTTCACTATAATAATAAAATAGTACCTTGTACTTAATCCCAACCAAGATATATTTAATCCTTATTAAAGATAAAACAATCCTATTTGGTTTATTTAACATTTATATGATTTTTAGCAGACTTAAGGTGCAGAGATCTGAATTACAGAAAGACTCCTTATCCGGAAAACCCGAGGTCTTGAGCATTCTGGATAACAGGTCCCATACCAGTACTTTCAATGCCCACCTTCAGTGGGATAATATAAATTAGCACAGTGCAGGAAATAATGTTGCTCTGCAGTTAGGAGTAAATCAACAGTATTATATATTTATTGTAGTTTGTTGTAGTTTTAACTCCTGCCAGCTTGGGAGCAGCCCCAGGATTCCCTAGAGTGTATACAATTGCACATTGTAATCATGAAATCATTTTGTGGCCATTTTAGTGTTTTTCCATTTGCATTTATGAATGAGCCTTCTTCACTTGCAGGAGATATGTATTAGGGGTCAACAATTCTAAAAAAAACAACATATTCTCCATATAGTTACAGTAGTCTGCACAGGTAAGAATTTAGGAAGGTCATTTTGTTCCTTGTAATAAAATGTAACATTACCCTTGCAAAAAGTCCAGCAACCCAGTCAAATATTTGCATTTTCAAGTATTAAGATAAAAGGTAAGATATTTTCACTAGCAGTGTTCTCAGCCAAACAATTTACTGTAATCTGCTGGGGGGGAAATAAAATTACATTGGGAAAAAAAATTACATTTCTTTCTCCAGCCTAGTGGAGCATTAACTGACCTGTACAGTACCTTATATGGCAACATTACTATACATATTTCATTTTTATGCTGTTCCATTTGATTGGTTGGATATTCTGTGTTAAATTCTAAATTTTTTCTCAATAAATACAGCAGAATACAGCAGAAAATATATAATAATTATTCTTTAATAAAATATGTAAAGGTTTACGATAATTTCACCAATTAACAGAATGAAACAAAAGGGCTATGCTCAATATTGATTGTAAGCTCTTGTGAGCATAGCCCTTTTGTTTCACTTGTGTGCACTTTAAAATACATGTGAAAAAAAGGGATCACGTTTTCCCAAAACATTTATGACTAAGAATAGGATAAGATGCCTGAAATATTTGCCCTATCACTGACGAAGGCGGCGACATTGGATTAATCTTGCTTGTGGATAATTATAAAACGCACTGATGCCTCTTGCAGATTTTGGAAAGGCTGTGCTGTCACTAACAATCTGTTTCTAAAAATACAGCGCATTTAGCTTACTGGCATAAAAAGACTCTTACAGAGTATTAGTGTTATTGCCAATTACACATCCATGTATTAATCAGAAATGTCCCTTCACAGAAATGTAATTGAAAATGAGCTGATCTTCTGGAAAGAATGTGCCAAGCCAACGCTGAGGATATGTCAAAGACAAAGAGGAGGAAGACATTTCAATATGAAACATTTTGCATGAACCTTCTAATAGTTTTTTGATGTTTTAATTAGCAACGGGAGAAGAAAAGGTATAAATGAGGTGGAGGCAGATTTTAGGCTCCCTCCAGTAAATATAACTAATACCTGAGACCCCAGGCTGATGCTCCTGTCTGCAGAAAACAACAAAGGTTTGGGGTACCTTTGTAGGAGCCCCATACTCCAATCTTCTTCCGCACCTACATTAGTACTTGGGGCCAGTGCAGTTTTCAGAAAAACAGGAGCACCAGACTGGGGTCTCAGGAAAAAATTAGAATGAGGAGTGACATTTGTCCCCCAGTATACCTTTACTTCTCCTTTAACTGTTTGTTCTGCATCTCCCTAATATGTTAGGGGCACACTTACCCTAGCAACCAGGTAGTAGTTTGAATAACAGACTGGGATATAAGTACCTGAGGACCTGGATAGAGAGATAAGCAATAATATGTGACAATAAAAGTGAATCTTTCAAAGAAACATTTATTAGTTTCTACAGTCAGTGACCCTGGCAATCCAGCACTTAGAGATACTGATACCAGAAATTAGATTTCTCATTACATCTATCATAAAATTGCCTTTGCATAGTGTTCATAATTTTGCCATAAAAGTATTTGCTTAATGCTTTTACATTCCCTATCTGACCCCCATGTTTCTCTATGAGGGGGCAGCCATGGTTTAGGAACTTCAGTAACAATAACTTACAATATCAGCCCCATCGGTGAAAAATGATCAACATGACCTATAGGTAACTTTTAATGTACATGAGATATTTTTAGAGTCAGTATCACTTTAGGTTGCAATCTGAAAGGTAGATCAAGTATGCAAACTGCTAGACCTTTTCACTCTCTTTCTAGCATTTCTAATGTCCTATTACCTTTCTTTCAGTCCTAGCATGCTTTCCATTTCTAAATTATACAGCACAATATATGTGTGTGTATGGAATACAGTATACAAAAGTTTGAGGCCACTGATTCTGCTGATAAAAAGAAAATATACTGAATAATCTGACTAATGTAGACGGAGGGCCTAATATAGGGCTGTAGTTAGCATGGGACTGTAGCTGGGGGGGAGCAGCATTGGCAGGGTTAATTATAACGCACCTGGTGGGTGATGGGGTCCCTGATAAAAAAATTAAGCAGCAGCTGGGCAAGGGGTCATGGCAAGTTTAGGGGCTGACAGAATATTGGCTACAAGGAGTCACATGTACAGGGTATGGGGGGTATAAAAGGGCAAGCTCTTGGGCACAGGCTCACCTTCCATCAGGGACGGTCTTATGACGTTCCCACCCACCCAGCCCAAGTTAGTGTTTACCTTGTACTTTGTAAGGATTGTAATGCGGTAGTGGTATAAAAAAAATAAATATATATATATATACATATTATTGTCGCAGCTTGGAGGTGTTTATGTTGGTCTAAAATTAATGGGAGAGTTGAAACAAATTTGATATGCTCCTGGCCTGGCATTAAGGCGGAGTAAAAAGATTTAAAATAAGGCAGCTGGAAGAGTTATTATTCTGGCGTGCTTGGTTCATTTTGTGTTTATTTTGGTGAAAATTAATAAATAAGCTGCGGCCATTATCTTCCACCCAGCTCTGGTCTCTGAGTGGTTCTTTATTATTTTAGGTAATCAATATTACATCCAGCGTACAAGTCCCATGCAAAGAAATGTTGTAGGTGAAAGACACACAGATGTAGGAGTGCAGAAGTGCATTGATATACTGTATGTGTGGTCTAGTAGCTGGATTGCAATGCAGGAGGTCATGGGTTTATCTCCCAGCACTCTAATTACTAATAGATTGTAAGCTCTTAAGCATTAATGTATCTATTGTTACTGTATACTTTAAAATAACTATACCACTGTTTGTGTTCACACCTGATACAGCACAGTGTAAAACTTAAATAAATACATACATACTTATGTAAATATCTGTTCTTTATTCAGTTAATAACCCTTGACCAGGGTGTCAGGATCAATGTAAATGACTCTGCAATGATATTTCTGTGATTAAATAGTCAACCTGTGCAGATGTCTGGTAGGCACAATGGGGTTAACAGGAACGAATGCAGAATGTGCATATGGAATTCCTATATAAATAGCTTGTGGTTTTCCCCCTGTCACCAGTCCAGCTCCCTCAGGTGCAGGGATACCTATGGGGGCTGCCCTGTAATTAATTGGTTAGGAGGTGTTTGAGGCTGGCAGGTACAAGTGAATGTTTGCACTGGGGTTTGCTAAGCACAAGGCTTATAATATTAAATGCATCGGTGAGCTGCCCTGTGTGTGCTTAACCAGACAATGCAGCATCCAGCACCACGTGGTATTAACAGGCAGTTATTGTATGGCTTGGTGATCAGAGCCATTAGTGTTTATGCTGCAGTGCTTCTACATTCTGTAGATAGAAAAAAAAACAATGTGTCCTCAAGTCACTGATAGCACCATCCTTTTGAAAAGACAGAGCAGCAGCAAACAAAGCTACAGTATTTGCTACCTAGTAAATGACAATGATTTCACAAAACTCTATCCAGGATTTCACTAGCCTATAATCATTCAAAAGAGACAATTAGTTGTAGATTTCTAAAGTCAAGGGGCCATCCTGAATGTTAATCTACAAGTCTTGACATAAATAGCTGTACTTGGTCCCGCATCCATCAGATGAGTTATAAATATGATATATAATTTAAAGAAAACAATATTTAAATTCTCAGGCAGATGGCAGTGGCTGTGTGGGAGTCTGTCAGACACTGCAGGGTCTTAGTGCCTCGTCAGCTGAAGTTGTGTTCTGTACGGGGAACTTAAACAATACCAGTGACTGCTCTTACAGGCAGGTGTATAACGGTCTTAGTTAAAAAGGCGGATGATCACCATGGAGTGGGTCAGACAAGGGATATACATATATTGCAAACTACAGATCCCAGCACCACCAGCATAAAGATAAAGGGTTAATGTACATCAGAACTGTAGGAGTGTCGTCTTAGAGGTCCAAAAACATACAGTACAGATGTATCCATCCCTTTCTAATATATAGTAAAGGGCCCTTTCACATGGGCATTTGACCTGTGTTACTGTACTGGCGATTTTGTGTGCATCCCGCCGCATGGTAACTGAGTCTTTTGGGTATTGCCTAGGGGTCTGTAGCATTACCCACAGGAACGCATTCAAAAGATGAACACAGTCAAACTCGGCCCTTAACACCGGTGTGTAAGGGCTTTTGAATTATTAGTCTATTCTGCATTTTTCCCACTTTCAGTAATGAATGGTATCTAGTTGTCAGGGTCACTTACTCCAGAATCCAAACACATCTCTTTTTATAGCTAATTTATCTATATTTGGGCTTTCCTATTCATCTTCCATTATAACAGTTAAACAGCTAAATGAAAAATGAAAACTAAATACAGAAAAATAAATAAATGAAAATTGATGACCCACTGCAAATTGCTTATATGATACGGAAGAGTCATTTTACTGTAGATTTCCCCTTTAAGCAAGAGGCACTTTGAGGTTATACTACATTAAGTCATGGTGACAGAAAGAACATTTTCTTGCAAAACAGTAAAAAACAAACAAAACAAACAACACTGCTTGAAACAAAACTAGATGGATGGCTACCTAATTATAGATTGTGTTCCATATTTCAGTTATGCATCAAATATACACATGTAGGTTGATGTAGATGCTGGAAAGTATTACTGGCCCCCAGAGGTGGATTAACGTGCATGAAGGTCCTTGGCAGGGCCCCAATTCCTCCTTTGTTTCTCCCCATCCTCACCCCATGGCCAAGCCCAATTCCACCCCCACAATGTTGTACCCCCCAGAAACCATGGGCCAGGATGTCACAGAAGTTCACAGATAGGAATAAAAGAGTGCCCTAGAACAAGACTCATGTTAGTGAATGTAGTGCAGAAGCTAAACCCACTTGGTGCTGCGAATAGCTAATGGGTAGTAAAATTTGCTATGAGAGATTTGAAAATATTTTTTTTCCTACAGATGGTGTTCAGTCAATTTGGGGAAATCATCATCATAGGGGAAACTATCTAGTCGGTCTCAGTTTTTTCTTTACCAGTCACCAGTGCAAAAGAACTCTACTTTTTTGGGGGTGAACCTATTTCCTAAGTTAGGGGTCAAAATAGCAGTAAGCAATTTATCCCTGCCTGTCACGTTACGTAATAATCGGAATTGTTGAGTGCATTGAAAGCAGCCTTGACGTATAATGTGCTATATTATGCATGTTCTACCTAATTTAATAACTTGGTGCAGGCATAACCATCAGTCAGCCTGACAGCCAGCCCAGACCCTGTAGAAAGTAGACATCTTATAGAACTGTGTCTGTGTGACTTAAGCAAATATTTATAACAGCGTTGCCATGTTCAAATATCAAAGAAAACAACACGGTTAATCCTGGCACTTATTCCAGATAAAAACATAAACAGTGCTTTCCTTATCCAATAATGATAAATGGCAAAATCCAATTTATTTTTTTCTACTCTGCTATAACCTTCTCTGGTGATGAAATTCGTTTGTGCTTCTATTTACCTAAAAGGAACATTAACATCTAAAAATGAAATTGTTTTAAAGGAATGGCAATATAATGTACTGTTGCCGTGCATTGGAAAAACTGGTGCCTTTGTTTCAGAAACACTACTATAGTTTATATAAACAATCTGCACTGTAACCATAGGGACAGCCATTCAAGCACAGGATACACAGCAGACAACAGATAAGCAGAACCCCATTGTATTCTACACACGTTTTCTGCTATCTGCTGTGTAACTTGTGCCTTTTCTGGGTTTTTTTGGCTTTAAATGGCTGCCCCCATGGCTACACAGCAACTTGTTTATATAAACTATAGTAAAGTTTCTGAAGCAAAGGTGCCAGTTTTACCAGTGCAGAGCAACAGTATATTATATTTATATATACTTTATAACACTTTAATTTGTTGGTGTTAAAGTAGAACTAAGCCTACAAAAGAATATGGCTAGAGATGCTATATTTTATGTACTAAACAGAGAGACAGCAGAGCTATAACCTCATGATCTATGTCATGCTATCTTGGATCTGGTCAGGTGATCTGTTGAGTATCGGTGCCTCTGCACATGCTCAGTGTGCCCTGGGCTGCTGTAAAATCATCAAGCAGGAAAGAGTGTTTTTTGTCACTGAAATTGATGCTGATTTTTAAAGTTGAAAAAAGACACAGGTACACCAAGTTCAAGATTATACTCATGCCTGATATCCAGACAAAAAAATCCCACTTCCAAAGAGTGGCAAAAGTACTTTCTGATACCAAAATGGCTTCAGTGTTCCTGCTACCTAATACTCACGAGTACTGTGCAGACAACCATGTCAACTCATCAGTATTTTTTGAGTCACTTGGATTTAAGCCCCACTCACACTGTCTCCCACAGTTAAAGGTTCATCACCTGTAGTCTGTAATTTGCACCCCAAGCCTAACGTACCCACCATCCACTGAAAGGCAAAGAATTATCACCAAAAGTCCTCTTTTATCCATCCAAAGCTGTACAGCAGGGAGCATAGAAATGAATCTTTGGTGACAGGGTATGATGAGGTGAAGAGACAATGTTTATTGCACACTGCCTCAAGTAGTTGGCTTTGGAATGTTATATTAATCTCTCATCTACATGTATCTACTAAGATCTCATGTGTATATATTGTCTTCCCTGCTACAATGTCATTATTTAAGGCATACATTAATATGTATTAATCTCTCGACTGTTTGACAAGGCCATACTGTAATGTTCTGCAATTTGCATTTCTACTCTTCTTATGTAGGGGCAAATGAATGTGTATTCTCAGTATTATCTCTATATAAATAATATTCATCAGTAGATAGTTCATATTTAGCATATGATTTTCTCTGTACATAACAAGAATAGGTGGATAGGCAATTATAACTGGGATGCAGTGTAATAAAAAATATTGTCATGCCCCTAATTCTCACATACGAAAATACATTCACACACACACACACACACACATATATAGACATACTCACACAGCAAATAAATGAGCTAAACTGTATACAGAAACATTGTTTTTATGCACTTTTCACTAGTCTGGGCATTTCGCTTCTCATGACTATAGGCAGAGCAGGCTTTAATGGTTTATTATCTGACAACATAGTGCTGCACCGTGCTGAGCAAAATACACCATTACGGCTGTTCCATTTTTATACATATTGGATAATGTGCGGCCCTCTAGGAGTGATGTAAACCTAACTAGAGGCAAAAAGAACACAGAAGTATGCACATTTAAATTTAATATTAACTATATAAGAATCAGCACGTGCCAGTAGCATATTCAAAGGTATATTAGACTCAATATATCTCTGTAATCTATTGTTTTATATTCAAAGAATTTAAACTCTATTGATGTTTGCTTATATATTTGTTTAGCGTATGCATATGATTCAGGCCCTAAAGTTCTTTGCGCCGCAGAAGATTGGAAAAGCTTATTCACTGTAACAGTCCTAAAGGCATTTAAACAGGGCAAATCAGTACAGTACTATAACTTTCACTAGTTTTTCATTAATGGGACCCACATGAAGGGTACCACATTATGAGCTTGGGGGGTGGGATTCAATAAACACTTACATTTTCAATGTAACATTAAGGTAGAGTTATGAGATTATTTTACAGTAATTTATCCTTGAAAACCCCATGGTTTGGAGAACGCAGGGCATTTTAAATGGTAAGGCATGAAAGGGTAAACCAGACAAAAACTGGTTCATCCTGAAATGAAAATTGTGCCAGCTGCCATTTCATCTGAACTTATTTAAAAAAAAATTGTCTTAACTATTAAACAATGTTAAAATTTAAAAATAGTAAATGGTTTATCTAAACCATACATAATAATTACAACTGATTAGTAATGTTAATATTAACAATTACAAATATTAAATAAATGGGAGTTTCAAAAAACAAAACATGGAATAGGTGCTGTCTCAAAGCTATACAACTTAAACACATAGGGGGGCATTTATTAAGGTACGAAGGATCCGAGCTTATTTTGGGGGACAATTTCGTACCTTGTGACAAAATTGTATTGTCGCGCCGATACGATTCATTCAAGCTTCACTATCATGACTTTCCTTGGATCAGGTTTGAGCTGCAGAGTGCCATTAAATCCTATGGGAGGCTTCCAAAATCATGCACTGAAGGGTCAAATTCGGAAAGGTTTTCCCGCTGTTTACAATCGTTTGGTACAAAAAATTTGACTTTTTTCGTAAGCATTTTCGTGTTTTCGTGTTATTTGCGATCATCAGAAATTATCTTATCCAATCCAAATTTTACCCATTTCGGGATTCAAACTCTTGATTTGATGAATGTGCCCCATAGAGTACATATCAAATACTGAAAACAGCAAAATAAAGCAAAAGGTCTTTCCAAATATTTAATCTCCACTCAAACTGCAAACAAGGGCATAGAATCTTGCCATTCAGTTCCTAACAAAGGCATTGCTATAATACACTGTGCATTTTAACCATCTATATTCCTGTTGGACCATTAGGTTGCTCGATGACCAAAAGCTTTAAATCAATTAAAGGGGTGGCTCACCTTTAAGTTAGCGTATAATATGTTACAGAATGGCCAATTATTAACAATGTTGCAATTTGTGTGAATATTTCATTTTTACAGTTTCTTTTAATTATTTGCCTTTCATTTCTGCATTTCATCAGCTTTCAGATGACCCCAGCAGACTAAAAACTATTTTTCCTTGAGGCTACAAATGTATTGTTACTTTTTATTACTTATGTCTCTATTCAGTTCTTCATCTTCTCGTATTCCAGCCCCTCATGCAAATCATTGCCTGGTTGCTAGGGTAAATAACACTCTAGCAACTGGATAGCTGCTAAAACACCAAATAGTAGTGCTGCTAAACAAAAAGCTAAATAACTGAAAAATCACAAAAAATTAAATAGAATATCACTGTCTACATCATAATAAAAGTTAATTTAAAGATGAACAACCTTTTTAAGACTTAATCCATTTCTAGAAACACCTACTTGCTAATATCATGTTAGTTACAAATGAAGAAGGAAATCCAGTTGACAAGTTCCCTGGTCATTTACTGTTCAGAAACAATAAGAGAAGGTGAGAACTCCTGCATGGACTTCTGTGGAATGAAAAAGTGGGCATACAGTAAGGGGGGGGGGAAGTAATAATACAAATTAATGAAAAGGGTCATATACCAATAATAACCTCACCATAGCAGTGGTGATTGAATTTTAACAATGATATCTAGGCAATATATGCAGTATAATATATAAATATGTATGGGTTGTGCTAGGAATATTAGCTGACCAAGGTTACAATATATAGAGTTGGGCAGTGTAGAATTGTTAATGTTGTGTACTACAATTGATAAAATAGAATGGATGGATAGAATTTCCCTCTTGGGAAAGGGGATTATACCATTTCTCCAGTTTAGCAATGCTTTAATATAACTATGGGAATAGAAACAGTGCACTGAAATAGAATTAAAGGTTGACTGAACCCTTTCACTTGTTCAGTCTATTTTAATGCATTTATAGAATACTAAATATAGGGATCTCAGCTTTGTGATGGGAAATACATGATGGAGAGGATATCAGCGGAATAGTGACACACGGGATTGTTTCAATTTATTATCACACACTTCATAACCATGTAAGATGCCTAGATATGATCTCACATTTATAGAAGGTCAATTTGTACTCTTACCTCCATTTCTAGAGTAAAATGTGTAAACAGTAATTAATGGCGCTGGAAGAGGAGATAAAAGACGACAGACAAGTAATAATGGATCACAGTTGCAATTTTAGAAAGCAATTAGCAATGCACTGGCAAATCATTTTAGAGCAGGAGGGCACAGGAGCTCTCACTCATACAAGCTAGCACCACTGTCGAGGCCCTTGGAACACTGCTTTAATAACAGTGACAGGGTTACAGAACTCTGTGCTTCAAAAAAGAAATGGCATATTGAAGCTACTGTATACTAATATAAAATTCACTGTAACGCAGGCTACCTCTCTACATGGCATATATGTTATTGAGCACCCAGACAATAACACTGACGTAGGAGGAAAAGTATTGGAAAGCAATATTAAATATACTTGGTAAGCACAAAATCACATTGGCCTTGTCAGGATTAATTTTATGACTCTCAGGCCTACGAGTATAAATAACTAATAAAATGAAGTCTGATCATATGAAAAAAGAAAGCAGATAGACCAAAGGATATTTTGAAAATTTATTTCACATGACATTATTAACATGCTACCATATAGCAGCAATAATAGGCTGAACATTAGAAGAATGTCATCAATTACCTCTTGGCAATAATATATATATCTATACACAGTACATATATACAGGTACCAGTCTCTCCTGCGATTGGTGCATGCGTAGGACCGACTCACATCTGTGCATGTGCCAATCACCAGGAGAAGGGGGCGGGCTGAGATCTGCTGCTGCGGGCAGTGCCGGACCTAAATATAGCCCTGTGTAGTAGAATTAATACTGTGTAGTACACAATAAGTAAAATAGGATGCATATTATATTGTTTGCTCCATAGGAAAGGTGATAGAAACCTATTACATATTCACTTCATCCTAAAAGTAAACATTTCTCAGTTCCATTAATTCAGATTAACAGAACAGAAAAATGTTTGCATAATGGCTTTACACATATAACCAAATTGTTGCAAGTCAAAGGTTTACTTTATAACTGGCAGCCTCCTCGCAAATAACTTAAATAAAAAAAGCTTGTAACATAATTACTGACGAACAAAATATCTACCTAGACATAACTCTATCTAGTGCAGTGTATACAGGTATAGGATCCCTTATCTGAAAGTCTGTTAGCTCTGAAGCTCTGAATTATGGAAAGGCCATCTCCCATAGGCTTTATGTTAATCAAGTAATTTCATATTTTAAAACCAGTTTCCCTTTTCTCTATAATTAAAACACCAAAGCTTGTACTTGATCCCAACTAAGATATAATTAATCCTTATTGGAAGCAAAACAATCCTATTGGGTTTATTTAATGTTTAAATGATTTTTTTTGTAGACAAAATATGGAGATCAAAATTACAGAGAGATCCCCTATCTGGAAAACCCCAGGTCCCCAGTATTCTGGATAACAGGTCCCATACGGTACCTGTACCAATAAAACTTGATTTTTTTGATCTGACATGTGAACAATGCTTGTGTAAAAATACTTCATTTATTTATTTTACAAATGCACAGAAGTACATAATAGGCGACATTATTTTTGACATATACTTAGAATAGTATTCTATAGTATTTAAATAGATATGAAACCCTTTTGTTCGATAATTATATCAATTATATAAGAACCAACCCTAAAAATTAATATGGCTAAAAATGCCATTGCACCACCCTAAAGTTTCAGCATCTCAATAGCAGCAATGATCCAGGTCTTCAAACTTTTCACATGGATTCCCCATCTTGGAAAGTGTCTGTGACACTCACATGCTCAGTGTGCTCAGAGCAGCTGTTGAGAAGCTAAGCTTAGGGTTTTATCAAGCAGAAAAGAAGATGGGGGGCTACTGGGGGCATCTTCGGAGGCACAGATCTTCCCTGCTAAGGGACTGTGAAAGCCCTGGGCTGGTAAAGTATCCCATATAACGTTCAACATGTCTGCCCTACTTCTTTAGTTTAGCATTAGTTCTCCTTTAAACATATCAGTTGTATTTCATCTCTTTCAATGTCATATTCATATTACAAATACTGGTATGTTAAGGTAACAGAGACTGCAATCTCTTCTCTCTAATCTACTTTCTATATATAGTATCTAAGGATGAATCATTTATGGCTCTTACCTATTAAATATGAAGATTTTTTTTTATGTGCATGATTTTTTTCTCTTCAAGAACATTACAAAATATTCCAATAATTTCCAAGTGTCTAATGTTACATCTTCTATGAATCTATTTTTTTCTGCTTGAGCACTTCATTAGTTTGGTGACCCAGCTCTCTAGAAATTCTGTCACTGAAATTCTGTTTTAGTCAATAGATAGCAAGAATGTGGGTACTCAAAGAAGAGATGTGCTAGTGTCCATAAGTTGCTATATATAGGGGTTGATTCACTAAAGGGCGATAAAACGAGCGCTATTTATAGCATGCGGTAAAAATTTTCATCTCTTCTTTTTTTTCCGACTTAACGCTCGATTCACTAAAAGGACAGGCATCATAATTAAGACACAATGTTCTTTGCGTTAACTCACAATGAGTATTTTTCTTGCATTATTTCCCGCTGCATGCAATATATTTCGCTGCGTGCTATATTAGCACACGATTTTACGCACGTAACCATTACTTTAAAAAAACTACTGTTCTGAAAATTACCAATTCCCTGAAAACTGGAGGATGCATCTCTCTAGGGCCAACACATACTTGAAAAAATCCCACTGCAAACTCCATGTTGTGTTGCCAAAAGCTCACGAACCACAATTTTCCTTAAGTACCGCCTGCCCCAAGTAGGTGTTAACCTTCGCACAGACTAATGCGATATTTAGCGCATTTAACGCTTCATATGTGTTTGTGAATCATGCATTAGTATTGTTTCTATGCAAGAATTAACGCAATGCAAGGTAAATAACGTTGCAGTTTTTTTGCGCATGCGATATGCGTCTTAACACATGCGAAATGACTTTGATGAATCGGGACTTAATTATCACATGCTTTTTAACGCAAAAAGGCATGTAATAAGCGTTATCACCCTTTAGTGAATGAATCAATAGGGTTAGAAACCTACTAAGCAGCACAATAGTTTTTGCCTGTGCTAGCGATGCATTGGAGAGCATAAGTACAGTATAAGCATAATTATGATTATATGATCTACTGTACAGCACTGCATACATAAGTAGCGCTTTATAAATAAAGATATATATACATACATATGATTATAGTATAGATGAAGTCAATTTTTGCAGAGGATGCATAAGGTTGTCTGTATACCTTAGGTCTTATTCACAATGGCCCATGCAGTGTGCAAAGTGCAAAAAAAGCTGCATTCAGGCTTTTTTATGCACTTTGTTCACTGCCCACTGAGCCATTGTATATAAAGCCGCAGGCTTCTGCGCACTGTTTTGGAGTGAAGACCAGGGAACTGCTCTTTGAATCTAGTGTGGCCTGGGTTAGGCTATGCTACATTCAAAATGGCCAGGTCGGTGGCGGTACGTAGGTGTCCTCCCCTCCCATCGCTAAGGTAGGTGCGGCAGGATGTGCAGCCTGAATTGGGGCCCTCTCCTTACCGCCAGCAAAAAGGCACCAGATCTCAGTACAGAACACTGTGTCAATGGATGCCCAAGTGCTGTGTAGATGAGCGCTATGGGGCACACACTTAGTGCTCTTGTACTTGCACCACCAGGGGTCTTTAATGCTTCTGGTTGATTGCAGTTGCGTCAAAAAAGTTGCAAACATTTCAAAAAAACTTGTGCGTGACAAAGAAGTCGCACTGTAGTTGCAAATATTTTGACAAGGCGAAACGGGACAGATTCACTCATCACTATCAAGCTGCACTAGTCACACAGACATAAGTGTGTTTTTTTCTTTTTCTTCAGTGTAGTGGAGATCACCAATTTCACATGTACTAGCAATGCACTGTGGTGATTATTTAATACAGCAGTAAAACCCACAGCCCCAATGGTACATTTTTAATTGCGAAGATAAAAGCCGAAATAGTAGTTCCATGCTCAAAAAATGCCTGATTCTAAAACAAAAGCTGTTTACGGAATTGTTTTGCATTTTTGTTCCAGAAACCTCTGACATTTCCAGCTGCTAAAACTGCTGTTTTTTGAAAACGTAATCCTTGGGCCCACTCAACAACAACAAATGGCAGGGATAATGTTATGTCTAAAGGACACCGCTGCAAGTCTGTGATGTTAACTGTGATATTTGTAAAATGGCAACTGAGAGGGGGGTTTAGAACCTTTCATTGAAATGACTGAGCATGAGCTGAAGAGGCCTCACAGAATATCACAGAGTCTTCCTGATCTCAGATAAGTAAAGGGCAAGTAAATTAACTTTTATAACCCAGAAGTTAATCTTGTCTCACAACCCCTAACTTAGGGGTAATAAAAAAAAATAGTCATATATATAATAAAAGCTGCTTGAATACCCCAGAATTGTTTCCATTTGTTGTGCCGTGCTTTAAAAACTTCCACTAAAGAATGAAACAGTATAGGTGGTAGCACTTCAAGTATTAGTGGTTTATGGGGGTTTTTTCTCTTTAACTGGTCTTAACCAAAAATAAACGAAAACCACAAAATATCCCAGAAAAGATTTGAAACACAGAACAATATTAAAGGCTAGTGGCCATGTTTAATTAAAATCATAAAAGGGTTTGGGGACTGTGTGTAATGCATAAAGCACTAGCCTGACATGCCTTATTTTAAATGTGCCAGAAGTATTATAAGTATTATATTTGAAGTGTAAATGAGGATTCCTGGCAATTTCTCTGCAGTTTTCAACTTGCCATTTTTTCGAACCTTTCCCTGAAAAAATTCATTTATAAAAGAACTCCCCTTTTTCCCCTCTCTTCCTTTGTAAAAAAGTGTTTTTGAGCTTTAACACAAATGCAGGTACAGGTATTAAATGATTTACACTTCACCAATTAGTAAATATACTTCCAAGTATTCTAAATAATGCTGGAAATAATGAATAAATCTGAAACTGGTCCTTTTTCCCCACAATATTACTTATCATTTTTAAATCTGCCCTTAATGTTTTAATTATAAAACATCAGATTTTTAACCTAAAATAAAAGCATTAGTTATAGTGAAAATATTTTGGAACACTCATTCACATAAATATAATGAATTAATTGTACGTTTCTTGGGAGAGTGATTCTTATGGATCTTTTTGTCTGCTTCATACTGTTTCAGTTACACAGCGATTAGGTTTTAGGAGTGTTTTGCCAGAGGTAAGAATTTACATTGTTGTAATTACTCCTATCAAATGTCGCTTTATATTTTCTTTTAAAATAGTCTCTTCTTCCCTACAGAGCAGAGGTAATGTAATAACAGGTGCAACATTTCCCACAATGCTATTAATGCCATGGGGCAGGACACATTTACTGCTTAGTTATTTGAAATCAAATTGATTGGTTGCTGTGGGTTCTAGACATGGAAAAACATGTTTGTCTTTCATTACATTACTTCATTAAGTTTTTTTAAAGTGTCACATGATGTCACTGAAATGTTAGTCTCAACACACCTAGATTAGAGATGCACCCTGTATAAAGCAATATATCACCTATTATGTGCCTACCAGTAATGTCACATATACATACATCATTAGGCAAAGCTTCAGGCTTTAGATACAAATGAAAGACAAGACAAGAATATAAAAATGTCACAGAAAAGTCACAAACCTCCAAATTTTTCGACTTGTCGTACCGAAACCACTACTATTTTTAAATTTTGCACAAAAAAGCAGCATCAAAAATTCGAAAACCTCTAAAGTTTCAAAGCAAAGAATGATCCTTCAGAGAAGAGAAATCTACCATTGACTTCTACAGGATCTTGGCAAGTTTTAGGTGGTGAATTGTCAGATTTGGATTTGTAGCTGTTATGTCGCCTAGTAAAAAAAAATGTACAACTTTTTTCCTGCAACTTTTAGCACTAAAAAAATTTTAATTGGAAAAAAAAAATCAGAGCTTTAGTAAATGGCCCCTATAGACTCTTTCCTATCTGGTGGGCCCTCGCTGTGCAGTAACCAACTTGCCCTCACAAATAACTTGGGAGCCATTGGTTCTCAAAACAAATGAAACTCTTTATTGTGGATGGCTCATAATCTCTTTGGCTAACCCTGCCAAGCCTCTTTGTTAAAGCCTTTGGCTGCTCTACTAACCTGACTCTCCGTCCTAGAGTGAGCTATTACAAACCACTTTCTAAACTTTTGGACATACCTTCCCCAGCAAATGGGGATCACATGAGAATGCACATGTGCCACCTTCCCATTTTATAAAATAGGAATCCTGACACCTTCTGACCAGTTACTGTGCTGCCATACATTAACCAAGGAATGGGAATCCTCTTCCCCTCCCAACAGCAAATCAGGCATAGCTTTAGTGTGTAAGGGTAAGCTAAAGTATGATAAGTTAGTTGCTATTGTTATTCCAGTCACTAGATTACACTGTTACAGGGAATCCCACTAAGGAGGTTTTAGAGTAGGTACAAAAGGGTATTTCCCTAGGAAGGCTATATAAGAGGGAGAGCAGTTAGCCACTTCCTTTTTGGCTGATGTAAAAAAGATTAGAGTGGATGACATCAGGTCTGTCATCTCAGACCTGTCAGGGACTCAGTGGATAGTGACTGGGAGAGGGGGGTTTAAGTACATCCTTTTGTCATAGAGGACACCCCTAAAGCAGTTTGTTTCCTGTGCCTGGACCCTGGGAGCTATAGAGCCACCTAAGCTTAAGGAAAACAGGAAGACTTGAATAAATCTGGTACTGTGTTCATTAGCAAGTGTATTTGGACCTCCAGTTAATTATCTTCTAAGTGTTCAACTACAAGTCTTCCATTCTCTGTAATCATGGTTTATTCCCACAAAGGTTAATTTGGGCACTTATTATTGAAGATATTAAAGGAGAAGGAAAGGAGAAAACTGCAGGGTGTATGTGCAAATCGTTCTTTTTCCTCCTTTAGACTTCAAGCATGCGCAGAGTGAAAAAGCTGAACTTTAACAAAAAAAACAGCTTATTCGCTCAACTGCAAATGCGAGGGCCCCGGGATTGCTGCAAAAGGAGATAGAAGGAAGAGGATCACCTGCCTGAATTTACACCGGGCTGATGCAGTTTTCTCCTAATAGGAGCACTGGCCGGGGGTTTCAGGTAAGTAATTACAATCACTGGGGGGTACCTAATTATACCCATTATGATTTAACCTTTCCTTCTCCTTTAACACATGAAGTACACCACATTACACAAAGATATTTTACATTATAAAGCCTTTCCTTAATCTAACAGCACACCATAAGAGAGATTTGTGTATATTTAATACTTTACACCAGTGCACAATATCATTCATTATGCTTCCATCTATCTAATTTATAATGATACAGTAGGCAGTGTCAGGAAAAAAAAATCAACATTATTGATAAAGGCACCATACCAAAATGGGAATTTAACATGTCTCATGGAGGACCATAACAGAAAAACAGACAAACAAAAAACATATTTAAATGATAGATAAGCTGCAGGCCACAGCTAATGATATCAGATCCCATCAACAACAGCCACAGAGGTTTATTGCAGCACATTTGCGGTACAGCAAATCCCATGAGCCAGCATACAGGGTGTAGTTTTTATGTAGCCATTTATTACTTCCATTGTATGAGCGATGACAAGATTGCTGAAGGATGATATAAATGCTATTCATATAATACTAAATTTATTCTGGTGATAACATGTACAATGATCGTTCTACAGTGTTAATATGGATAAGAACTGGCTTATAAGAAAAAAAAATACTCATAACATCAGTCGCCTTGGGCAATTGAGTGTTTTTTACCCTCACTGAAATATTAGACAGTAGCATGGACATTCAGAAATGTAATAGTTATTTCATTGTTACTAGAGACCCTTTCCATTAGTCTTAATATTAAGCATAGCAATCTTTTCTTTTTTAATGTAAATAAATTCCCTTGACCCTGTATTTAGCAGTTGCGGCACAAATGCCAAAACTATGATTTATCATGACTGAAATATAACGACAGGTTTGAAAAAGTTGCTTTTAAAATGCCATCCAAGGGCGGGAGGGAACTTCCAACCCCCAATGCCATTTTAAAGCCACCTTTTCCAAAACACTTGGCGTGTTTCAGTCTCAGACAATCACAGATTTTCATGTGCTGCAACTGCCGAGGGTCAAGGAAATTTATTTAAATTAAGTGTAAATGTCAATTCACAACTCATCAACAGCTGCCCCATTTTGTCAATTACTCCTCATAATATTTGTGTTTGTTGCAAGGATGTATTTCTAAGTGCAGTTAAAGTATATTTATAAGGACAATTATGAAATTCCCATATTTATGTAATTCCTCTTTACACATAGAAATACAGTACAGGTATGGGATCTGTTGTCCAGAATACTCAGGACCTGGGGTCTTCCGGATAAGGGATCTTTCCATAGTTTGGATCTCCATGCTTTAAGTTGACTAAAAAAATCATATTTAAACATTAAATAAACCCAATAGGAGTGCGTTCCATCCAATAAGGATTAATTTTATCTTAGTTTGGATCAAGTACAAGGTACTGCTTTATTATTACAGAGAAAAAGGAAATCATTTCTAAAAATTAGAATCATTTGTTTGAAATGGAGTCTATGGGAGATGGCCTTCACTACATTTCAAAGAGCAGAAACAAATGTATTTTTCATGATACAAATGAAAATGTAGTATTGTACTACTGGGGATTTTCATAAAACTATACTTTTTTTGGTAATACTGTTGAATTTTCTCAGACATGAAAAAAAGGTTTGCAAAATACTAACCACCAATCCAGTAATATACAGTACATGCAAGACTAAAAGGGCCCCTACCAGTAAGTTGACTGTAGAAAACCATCTATTATTGTATAGTATGCATTCTGTGTGTCTGCTGTTGTTTGGGCCCCTGGCACTTTATTCCCCTGCCTTGTTGCCCAGGGGCAGGAGAAAACGTCCCAAGCTATGAACAGCTTTAAAAGCCGGTTCAGCACTTACAGGAGGTTCTGCAGCAAACGGAT
Organism: Xenopus tropicalis; assembly: GCF_000004195.4. Lineage (NCBI taxonomy): Eukaryota > Metazoa > Chordata > Amphibia > Anura > Pipidae > Xenopus > Xenopus tropicalis. Next base: position 119,865,375 of record NC_030678.2, on the reverse strand, counting down.
GTATGGATAGAGAGCAGGCACTTACTGAACAAACTTCAAAATAGGCATTTCAAAAACAGGTAGAATTTATTTAACTACACATAAAAGTAGCCTTTCACTTCATTAAACTACACTGAATTGGTTTTTGGGTGCAATTGTGGTGAGCACAGATGCTGGAACTCTAGGGAAAAATGCTGCGGTGGTGGGGGGGGAACATGGTGATTTTGGTTAACTAATTTAATGCACAGTATTATACCAGTTTATCAGGCATTACTTTTATAAAATATTGTTTCCTAGAAAGAAAAAAAAAACAAAAACCCAAACAATAACTTACATGAGACCATGTATCTTTGTGTTTCCAGGTGCCCAAGCTACATTCAGTTGGAAGGACATTCGGGAAATCACATGGCATGTTTTCGATCTTGCACAAAACATATTGATTACAGTACAGAAAAGTAAAAGGCTTTTAGTATCTGACTAATGTTTGACAAAAGCTACTGCTATATGATATCCCTCATGGCTACAAGCCAGAAATGTTTCCATTTGGCCATTTACTTACTAAGCTCTTGTTGTTAAACAGACCAAAGGGAATATTATTAACACTGGTACGAATATGTTTTGATTGTTTTTTTTGTAACCGCTTATATAATATTCATGCGGTCAATGAAATAATGGGAGTTGAGAGGCCTCACTGCTTCATTTGAGTCGTCTAAAGCAATTGTGTCTGCTTTTGCTTAAAGTTCAGCTTAAAGGCAAATAAACAATACTGAAAATCACTTATTTCTCTTTATTTAGATCTGCTTTAGCTTCTATTGCTTCTGCACTGGCCAACAAAAATCAAACTTAACGTGACGGGTTTGATCATCCAAATTACTGACATTGGTGTCCATTTGGTAAAGTTTGTAAAAACTTTTTAATTACAATATGAAAAAACTTTTATAAACTTATTATATTTATACAAATATTTAAAAATTAAGTTTAAAAGATGACTTGTACGGCCAAAGTTGCTGGTAAAAAAAAATCTTGCTTTCTTGCAAGAATGTGTTTCCAAGAACAAGCTCTGTGCAATGATTATACAGGTATGGGACCTGTTATCCAGAATGCTCAGGACCTGGGGTTTTCCAGATAAGGGAACTTTCTGTAATTTGGATCTCTATAACTTAAGTCTGCTAAAAATCATATAAAATATTGAATAAACCCAATAGGCTGGTTTTTCCTACAATAAGGATTAATTATATCTTAGTTGGGATCAAGTACAAGGTACTGTTTTATTATTATAGAGAAAAAGGAAATCATTTTTAAAACTTAGAATTACTTGCTTATAATGGAGTCTATGGGAGACGGCCTTTCCCTACTTCGGAACTTTCTGGATAACGGGTTTCAGGATAAGGGATTCCATACCTGTACTGTAGCTACTGTCGGGTTCAGTATTTTTTTCTGTACCAGTTACTACAGAAATATGCATTCAAATGTAAAAAAAAAATAAATCTATAATGGCTTGGTGGATTTTGGGGATCTTCTTCTGTGTAGAAATCCTATCAGGTCCATAAAATATGTACATTGTATTTTGCAGTAATTTCAACCCTACGTCGGGGAAAGATCTGCTCATTTGGCACCTCACCAAAGAAGCGGAACTTTCAGCATGTGGCCAGCAAGGGTAGCAAAATGGCAGATCTCATGCTAAGAAGAAAAATGACTTGTGCACAGTAAATTACATACAGGTATGCTGCTCAGAAATAGAGTCCTTCCAGTAATGCAGCACAGGCTGCGGAAACCCTAACATTGCTTACAAAGATTACCACGTATAATATGACGCCCATTAGCACGCCCATTATGCATGTTCGGGCAGACACTCATGTTTCATTTGATTTAGTCTGCACTGAATTGTAATTGCTTCTTATTTCATTTTCTTAATTTATTCCTGTTTAAAGTAAACAATGTAAAATTACATCATGCCATATATGCATTTGATTTTATTATGTCTGCTACAAGCATATCCTGTATGTATTTCCTGGTTTATATGAAGACTGGGGATGTGGTTCTATTAGCCAGCCAATGCTGATATTAAATTTCCTGTATTATATCTAATGATAAAAACATTATTTCATGTTGTCTGTTGACATTGAATGTAAACAGATTTACTCCAAGTTCACATCAGCATATCGTGCCCTTTATCTTTTTCATGAAGTTATCTGAATGATATCTGATAGTAGAGGTAGGGGATCTCTTATCTGTAAACCTGCTATCCAGGAAGCTCTGATTTACAAGAACACCATTAATTATAAATTCCATTTTTAGCAAATTATTTAGTTTTTCTTTAAATTTCCTTTTTATTTTAAGTACATTGTACTTCTATATTGGTCTATTTGAATAATTTTTAGTAGACTTAGGGGCTGATTTACTAAGACACGAATTCCAACCGAATTGGAAAAATTCCGATTGGAAAACGAACATTTTGCAACTTTTTCGTATTTTTTGCGATTTTTTCGGCGACTTTACGACTTTTCGGAAATTATTGCGCCTTTTTTGTTACCAATACGATTTGCGCGAAAAAACTTGAGTTTTTCGTAGCCATTCCGAAAGTTGTGCAAAATCTGGCGATTTTTTCGTAGCGTTAAAACTTGCGCGAAAAGTCGTGCCTTTTCCGTAGCGTTAAAACTTAAAAGGCGCGATGTTTTGCGCAAGTTGTAACGCTACGAAAAAATCGCGACTTTTCGCGCAAGTTTTAACGCTACGAAAAAAATTGCCAGATTTTGCGCAACTTTCGGAATGGTTACGAAAAACTCGCGTTTTTTCGCACAAATCGTATTGGTAACGAAAAAGTCGCAACATTTTTCCGAAAAAATCGCAAAATACCGATCATTACGAAAAAAACGCAATCGGACGCATTCGGCCCGTTCGTGGGTTAGTAAATGTGCCCCCTAATGTTGGTGATCCAAATGACTATAAATACCAAGAATTCTGGCTAAAAGATCCCATACCTGTTTTATCTTTTTATCATGCATTAAAAACACAAGCCAACCATCTCATGAAATGGAAACAAAGGTTTTCCAGCAGTTCAGTAACTTACTCCTTCATCAAAAGGAATATTTTCCTGACATCCAAGAAAGATTTAAATAAACTGACACATATACCATAGTTGATGATGGTGTCAGTACATCAGGATGCATGAGACAACTTCTATCAGTCAAAAGCCTTTCTGTTCAATGGGGAGGTAGTGCTCAGTGCTATTAAGCAGTAGCACTGGGCACTATCAGTCATCTGAATTGTTATTCATATCACATGCAGGGATTTGGAGAATTATTTTCTATCATGGAATGATAATTGTTAAATCTTGCATGTCCGACATATCAGGCAATGGTAAATTGGTCTCTCAGTGTGTAAGTAAGCAGTGAGAAAATAAAGGGTAAACCTATACTTTTTCAAAAAAAGGACCCTACCCCCTATAGCAAAGGTCATTAGGCTATGACTCTTAATTAAAAACCACACCAGACATTCAGATTATCAATAAATGAGAGATGGTGATTATAGTGAGTACAATGGGCAAGTAATAATAGAACAGCAAAATTCAAAGAGCACCCATGACCTAGGGCAGGGATCCCCAACCAGTGGCTAGTGAGCAACATGTTACTCATCACCCCCTTGTATGTTGCTCCTAGTTGCCTTAAAGTAGGTGCCATTTCTAAATTTCTGACTAGCAGGCAAGTTTTGGAAGCACAGAGACAGTTTTACTCCAAGCAGAGCCTCCTGCAGGCCAGCAGTCCACATTGGGCTACCAGTTAGCCCATCACAGCCCTTATTAAGCATCCCCAAAGAACTTTTTCATGCTTGAGTGGTTCACCAACACTTTTTACATCTGAGTGTGGCTCACATGTAAAAAAAAAAGGGTTAGGGATCCCTGATCTAAGGCAACATACATTTAGTTTATACATCTGTAAGGGCTTTAAGTTCCAGAGATGGAGAGAAGAAATAACCTACTTCAAAATTGACTTTTCAGAGGGGCAATGTAATTCCAACCAACACTAAATATATAGTTGCTTAACTCTTTCAAAATTAGATATTACTTTAAATTTTACTAAGGCTTGATACATTTTAGAATATGTGAAGTCTTCAGATAAACAGACTACTTAGGCATTAAAAGCAGACTTTTATCAGTACAGAATAACAATTCATGCATATATACCAGAACTTTCAGTACAAGCAATGAGTATTTTCACTAAAACATACAGAGCAAAAAAAACATTCAGATTATCAAAAAATAATGATGATAGTGAGTGCAGTGGTTGATTGATATTAGGTGAGCAAATGCCAAGAAGCAAGGATCTGAGGAAATACATTTAATTTATACATCTGTAAAGACTTTACGTTCTTTAATAGACTAGGGGGCGTTTTTTCCGTAATGATCTGTATTTTTGCGTTTTTTTCGTCGCCGTCGTGACTTTTTCATGAATTGTCGCGAACTTTTCGTCGCCGTTGCGCAAAAAATAGTACTGTCGCGCAGAGTACGAAAGTTTTGGATTCATTCAAGCTTCAGTATCGTGACTTTCCTTGGGCCAGGTTGGAGCTGCAGAGTGCCATTGAGTCCTATGGGCGGCTTCCAAAATCATGCAAAGTCGGAAAGGTTTGCCTGCCGTTTACGAGCGCTCAATACGAAAAAGTTGCGACAATTCGCGAAAAAGTCGCGACGGCAACTAAAAAAATCGCAAAAAATACAAAAAAGTCGCAAAATGTTCGTTTCCAATCCGATTTTTTCCCATTCGGGATTCGGATTCGTGGATTAGTAAATGTGCCCCTAAGAAATAGTAATAAAAGAAGGCACTCAGTTTGCCCAAAAGCAGTAACCCATAGCAACCAATACGATGTTAAATGCTTCCTGCTGATTGGATGCTATGGGCTACTGCTCTTGGGCAAACTTTTATTACATAACGCCATTAAAGAGAGGGAGAGAAGAAATAACCTATTTCAAAACTGAAATACCAACAAAATACCAAACATATAGCTGTTTGAATCTTCCCAAATCAGATAGTACATTGGAAGGTGCTATGGCCTTGCTTCATCTCAGAATATGTGAAGTCTCCAGATAAACAGACTATTCAGGCATTAGAGAAGTTTTCTAGTAAAGTGTCCTAATTCAAGCATACATACCAGAACTTTCAGTATAGGCAATTGGTGGCGGCCACCATTCCTACCTTTAATAACACACGCTAATAATATATATATATATATATATATATATATCTCAAACTCAACAGTAGAAAGCACTCACAGCTACAGCATCAATCAGGTCAGTGATTTATTTCAGCATACCAGCATATATATATAGATATATAGATAGATAGATAGATAGATAGATAGATAGATAGATATATCAACACTGTTATGGCTTTGTTACACATACAAAACGTGATAAGGCTTTGTTACATACAAAACTTAAATGTAAATTCCTGTGCTAGCTGTAAATTACTGATATATTGTAGATGACACATCTGTCTATTCCTCTTTTAGATTTATTAGGTTTGATTAGAGGTAGCCAAGTAAATCCACGCATACATATTTGCCAGGTTCGGAAGATTCCAAGTAAGTAAGCAATATTCTAAACCAACAACTATCTCAGGTGATTGATGTATTTTGTTAATCAGTTGACACATGATGAATACAGTAAATGATTCAAAGAACAGGAGGTTTGCAGGGCCTGGGGATGCTATCAATAAACTGAAAAGAAATGCAAATGTATTTTAAAACCCAAATTCATAGACGTCCTTTGCAAATGGCCCATATACCTGAGACTTGCAGATAGGATTGGCACATTTTCTAGGGAAAATGTACCGACCTTCCTATCTCTTATTAATAACAATGGCGCCAAGTATTATTTTTAAAGACTGGGCAAGTAAAATACCCACTTGGCGGTGACCCAACTTGCAGTTTTCAGAGTTTACCTACAGTCTCTGGGTGCTTGTTTACATCTCTATTAAACAGGATGGCCAGTTTTCTAATAAGATGGCAATATTTTCACTACTTGTTATTTCTATAAACTGAAGGATCAATATCAGGCTCACATTCCACTGCCTGGAAGTCAGAAAGCAAAGTGAAACCCAAATGGGTACAAACTGTTTTATTAAGTGAACTAACTGGATACTGAACGTTAGGGTTGGGATGATCAATGTAAAAATCCCTCCATTTAAGACGGTCAGCTATATCAGAGATACTGCCTTGTGTCAAAGTATCCCAGTTATGCCCGACTGCAAAATAATGTCTAGTTATTGATTCCCCCTATAACCACTTTTTTCAAGAACACTGATAATGGATAATGGCATGGATTAACTCCCACAAGTACTAAATCTGGCAAAAATGAAAATGTAATATAAGCTTCATCATACTGAAATAAGAAACTTTCTAATTGTGATCAGTTAAAAATTTCTGCATCATTTATGAAATAATCAAGTTTATCTTCACTATCCCCCCATCTCAGTATCTGTTCCTTTCATTCAGGAGTCGGGTGTCACATTTTGATTGGCAGATCCAATATATCTTTTATGGGGGCTCCCTTTCCTAGTCCTAGCACAAGTATTAGAGCTAAGACAAATAACTGATTCCAGCACAAACAAAATCTAACAAAATAACTGACTTTGGCACAAATCCTGCATGTAGAGAGACATGATTTCTGGGGATTTTAAAAGAGTGAGCTCTGTAGGGACTGTGTGTAATACTTCCAACAAGCTCTAATACATCTTTTATACAAAAAGAGACCCCCCCCCCCCCCCAAGGCTATCTAACCATCATTCAAAATCAGACTCCTGCATGAAGAGACACAGATGCTGAGAGGGGGTTAGTAAAGATAAACTTGATTCCTTCAGAAATGGGTCCAAATTTTTTAATTCATTTAGAACATTTCTTATATTATTATTGTAAAGCTTATATTTAATGTTCCCCTTTAAAGAACAGATGTAGCATAGAGCATTGCACAGTGCATGGAATCATGGATATCAGAACATAGACATAGCCTGGTATGGGAAACAGCCTGGCACTGGGTACTTTGCTATATTCTGAGCTCTTGCTATATTTCTGATCTGCCTTTATTAGTGTGTGCTGCTTCTATTTTCTCATATAACAGTGTTCTATCAACATATGTCTATTAAAAGATGAAATGAGAGTTTCCGTGTGGTTTGCATATTGCATTCCAGCAGTCCACATGTCCCAGTAAACTTCCTTATGTCCTTCCAGTGTATACTAATATATATATTACTTGCATTACAGAGCATCCTCATGTTAAAATGAGTACTAATGCTGTGCTGCTAACATACCCTTGAACCATACGCTATACAGAAGCACTTCACTTTAATCAGGATTACAGCCTTGCAGGCAATTACTGTTACAGTGTATTACAGTTCCTCCTGTGAAGATTAAGATCTTTCTTTTCATTTGCAAGATATAGAAAATATTTCATAAACTTCATCATGCGTAAATGTACTTAAACAGAACTCAGCCGAGCCAAGCTTGTTTTAATCCAGTATAGATCAATACACCCGCATATTAATTTCAGCTTTTGGAATATAGCTGCAGTTTACTAAAGGATACACAAGCTTCCTCCTGTACTGGCCTTATATATTGTTACAAAATGACTTACAATTAAAGGTACAGTACTGAATCCTTTTATATAAACCTATAGTGCAGCATCCGCAGAGGAACATATGTTGGGCGATTGCAAGAAGAAATGGTTGTGTTCTGACAGCTGGCTGATTTATGGCTTGTGCAAAGCTGTCAGCAATATTGTGCATTATGTGGAGCAGTATTCTGCAGTCATTCAATTTGACTTGAGTTATTTTACTGAGCTAGAACCGAAAAATCTACATTAAACACCAATTGCTACTCTCACAGACAAATGCTCTAGCATTTGCTCTAGGCACACAATGCGTTTTTTTTTACTTTGTCATTTTTAGCAGTAATTATAAGACGAGATCCTAATAGCAGTTTGGTGGCAAGAATGTCCTGTTCTTGTACAATTGGAAGCCTCTTTACTAGCTAGTAATAGCGGCCTGCTTTGAGCTAATAGGTGTGAAATGCACTATAATATATCGGCATAACAGTGGCATTTTTTGTGAATTTGAAATGCAGATTTAAGTGCGCCTAAGCACATGAGCTAATTCATTCCATCTTATTCTGTGTTCTATTGCTAGAATGACAATAAGCAACTGAATTTTTACTGGTACATTGAAAATATATTATAATAGAAACATGCATGTTAAACTCACAAAAAAGGCACTTTACTTTCACTAAAAAAAAATGCTAATTAACACCATATATTAGTTTTAATGAATTCAGCACATATTTCTATAGATGAACATTCAAATGCCTGGGTGCAAGGTTCAAATCCAATTAATATGATAAAAAGCTAAGAGCACTGCATTTTATTTCAAAATCTATACAGTATGGGATCTATTCTTCAGGCTGCTCAGGACCTGGGGTTTTCCAGATAAAGGGTCTTTATGTAATTTGGATCACCATACTTTGTTATTTAAACATTAAATAAACCCAATTAGATGGTTCTTTTATTAATATAAATTAATTATATATTAGTTGCCATTAAGTACAAGATACTGTTTTATTAATACAGAGTAAAAGAAAATCATTTGTAAAAATGCAAATTGTTTGATTAAAATGGAGTCTATGGGAGATGGCCTTTCTATTATCCTAAGCTTTCTGGATAATGGATCCCATAGATGGTTGGTGCAAGTGTGACATTTACTACTTAAACTACAAACTCTGATAACCATGCACACAATGAGAATACATTCAATATAAAGATTACCTATAGAGGTTTCTCTAGCTCAGGCATTTGTTCCGTGACTAATGTTGCAACTGTTGGAACGCTAGTGACAATATATAAAGGGATGACTCAGATATACTTAGGTCCCAGTTATAATATGATACAGCGCATCCATCTGCTGAACAACTTGTTACATTCTGTGCCTGATGCAGGAATTTATTCTTACCGTTTCTATTGATGCTGCAAAATCATGTTGAATATTGTGAAGTTAAACAGAAAGCTGTGGAGCTGCTAGCACACTCAGGCATTTCCTATGAATGTTACATGTCAGTGTTTAGAGTGTGCCAATGATAATAAGCCAGCAGCTATCACTATTGTGATTTGCTGATCTGAAAATGTACACTTTCTTAGATAATTAGGACAGATAAAAAGGAACCCCCTCCCTTATCTTTTGATGTTGATCCCTGAGCAGAAGCATGTCAGTTGGAACCCAACCCACTACTGCCTATACTCCTGGTCAGTGATAACCATTAGGAAGCCTGGGCACAAAATATGAAGTGGCCAAACACGGCAACTGCCAACCACACTGGACTGCTCTGCATTTATGGACCAATATAGCAGGCAGTCACTTTTACAGTTTGGGGGAAAAGTGGGGACCTGTGTGTGTGTGGAAGGGTTCTGTTTCCAAAGGGGTGGGGGGGGGGGGTCATTTTTCTTGAATTTTCCACCCTTTCATGTACTGTAAGTTCTATAAGCCAGGTCGCCAAGTGGCTTAAATATGATATCTTTTATCTACATACTCCAGCTTAGCACCATATGATCTATGTTTCTGGATCAGATTCATTTGTAAAACTTACATTTATAAGACTGGTAAAAAATAGAAAATAGCAAGCAATTGATAAAAATGATTTATCATGTTGTATTTGAAAATAAACAGTTTTATAAATGTTAACTGTCCCTATAATTGTTCAGGCACAGCACATATGTATATATGTATATTTTTATTTATAAAGCGTTACCTATGTATGCAGCGCTGTACAGTACAACAATAATACAACAGGGGGTTATTAACATAATAGATAAATACAATGTATGACAACAAATACAAATAAATACAAGGTATAGTTGCAATAAGGTAATAATCAAAGAGACAAGAGGATGGAGGTCCCTGCCCCATAGAGCTTACATTCTAAATTTATACCTAAACTAAGCTTACTCACTAAGCTTATTCCTAATGTGGCCAAAGACTGAACTGATGGCTTGGGGAGGTATTGGGAAATCCCATCTGTTGTGGTATGAATAAATAGACTGGTGCAGTCTACGTAACCCAGTCAATAGCTGAATGATCCCTCTCGGATATAGATGGGCAGCTGTTTTTGCTCATAGCTAGGGAGTCAATGGAAAGCTGATTTAGCCACAAACATCAAAATCAGCACTTATTATTTTCACTATATCTCTGCTGATGATAACAATATATAAAGTCATTTACATGCGGATTTGCAGCGTGCAAAGCTCAATGTTTTTTACTCCCAAAGCAGCATTTTCCTATAATTCTATGGAAAAATTAGACTGCATCCAATTCTTTGGTGGCAAGTTTGCTGTAGCAGGGCACTGTGGCAACCCTGGTGCTACTGCCACTCTCCCCTTTGTTACCTTTATTGTTTGTTACCTTTACTACTGCAGTCTCATTGATCCTTTGCTTTGAATTTTTTAATTTTCATGCAGGAGCATAAGCTTCCCAGACATTCTTTTGTTATTCTACGTAAAACAATTTTGATTTGCAATTACATTAGGAACTCACGTTTACAACCTTAATTGCTAGCTCACAGTGCTCGTAAGCAAAGCGCTTGAAGTGTGACTCTCCCCAGCTCAGATAAAATAGATTAACTCAATTGCAAATGCAGATTGGTAGCTTCTTGTTAGCAGAACCATGCCGAAATGTATTGTGTTCAGTGTTTTGTAACGCTTTGTGGATAGCCTTGTATTTTTATACTGCTTGACCTTGCACAGAAACTGCACAGACTGAGGAGATCTATTGATTTTTACAGTGAAAATAAAGGCAAAGAAAAGCTGGGAAGCCTAAAACAGGTAAAAATGGCACTTGGCTCTCTCTCATATTGGAGCTCTGATTACTGACGGATCATTGTTTTGTACCATATAGTAAGTCAACATTAAACCAGCTTTTCTACCAGCAGTAATAAATCACATTTTCTATGGATTATTGATATAGCAACCTGCAGTATCTGCATCATGAAAACTAAGTATGAGCGTCTCATACAACCCTTACAAAGGCAGAAAATACTTGTGGTCAAGCACATCTGCTATTCCATATGGACGGAGTACATCTTTGCCTCCCACTGTGTACTTAAAACATTGGAGCGGTGAAGCCAGCCAGAACAGTGCAATAGATGGCTACACACTATGCATTACCCCGCTTCATTACAGCAATTGTGCTTTTCTCCTTTGTATGGCTGGAAAACAGTGTAAAACACACTACAGTCGCCAACGCTTGGAAATCATAACAAACATAAATAAAACTAAGGGACGACCTTTAAATATTGCCATCTGCATTGCAGTAATTAGTTTGATCTGCTACACACAAGCCAAATGAATAGCAGGTTTATGAAGCAGTTGAACACAATGGGATTTTTCTCTGCACATTAATCCTTTATCTTTATTGTACCTGATACTAAAAGCACAAAAGGTAAAAAAAAATAATTATATATTATAAAAAATGTTCAGAATGTGGTTAGAAAGCTTTGATATGCATGATGGGGTGTACTATAGGTATTGTCTGGCACTGCATTCAGGAAACTCTATGAGCCTTTCAGAGCTTATTCTAAGTAGTGATATTGTGATATAGTTTATAGCAGCAAAATGCTGAGCATTCATATGTTGGGCTTTATAAATATTTAAAAACTAACTTGAAAAAGCCATTCTTGCACAATCACATAAATGTATATAATGCTATATTAGTATAGGAGACAAGATAATTTATGTAAATAAAGAATACAGAATGCTACTGCCATATTCATTTTATTTATATGATACTGTAACAGAGTCTTCAAAGACATCATATTTCCTGAACTTTCAACCTTTATCAGGTATTATATACTGATTATATATATATATATATACACACACACACACAAAGGATGGCACACCGCTACATAACATACCTCAGGTGCTCGGTAAAGGGTTCCAATAGTATAAAAAAGACCAGCAACTCCGGGATTTCTTGTGAAAAATCAAAACATGTATTCAAAGTAGCATAAACAGCTGTTTATGCTACTTTGAATATATGTTTTGATTTTTCACAAGAAATCCCAGAGTTGCTGGTCTTTTTTTATTATATATATGTAGGGATCTCCAAGATTGGGCCCCTAGGATGGGTTCTCCTTTGACAGGCACTAGAGGGTGGCCTTAGGGAATTGGACACCTAAGGGTGGTCCTAGTTGTTTTTTTGTGTTAAGAAAGGGAGTATCCCTGCAGTTCAGGGTTATGGCCACAGGGTGGTGCACACAGTATATAAGGCTGTGCAGCCTTGTGCAGCCAGGTCTTCCTGCCTGGGACCCTCTGGCAAGAGGCCAGCTACAGGCCAGGAGTAGTTAGTGAGCTTAAGGTTATAGACCGCTCTAGGAGTGGTAGATAGGCTATTTAGCTGGGCAGCTTGGCCCCTACAGGAGATTTAATGAGATTAAGATCTCCCAGCACTGATTGCTGGAGTCAGGGAACCAAGTGGTAGTAATAGGTGATTTGCCTAATCCGGGGGATAGCCGGGTGATATTTCCGGGGTGAGGTCTCAAGGGGGTGTCCGCTTGGCGGGAGTACCGGGAAGTGCCCTAGAGAGGGGCTTCTGGCGTGAAGTACCGGAGGGAATCCCAAAAGAGGGTCATCTGGCTGGAGTATTGACGGTATCCCAGGAGAGAGGGTCCCCTAAGGAAAAGAGTGTTCCCTGACGTGTTCTGTAACTCCTGCAAAGCCTATCTGTCATTCATTCTGCAAATAAAGAAATCACTTGGTTCGGCATAATACCAGAGTGCATTGTCTTACTATCTGGAGGATCCACACTGCCGGGTAAGCAACTACCCCAGGGAGGGGGCAAGGTGCCAGGAGTGCTGGGAGTCCCCAAAGCAGAAGTATAATATCAAGTTCTCAGGAGGGGAGTTATAGTTCAAGCTATTCCTATCCTGGGTGGAGGCACGCCAAATAGTACAGCAACATCTGTTCCCCATAGTAAGCGGGGCTCAGGATCCCTGTAAGCGCCACAAGATCTCAGCAGGTAGCAGCACATTCTCTAAAGTGGGCTACATTTGGAGGCACTGCTGAGATCTGAAACAGTAAAGAAGGAAGGGCCAATAACTGAGGTGAGGCCTAGAGTGATCACAGAAGCCTGCCCTCCGTCTGGGTTAAATTTTGGGCCCCCTGATCCGTGTCCACGAGGGATATTTGGCGCCAAATAGAGCAGGAGAGGCTCTGGGCCAATTGGATTGCAGGGAAGGGCGCCAAACAGAGCCAGGACCACACGTGTAAGCCCACGTTTGTGAGGGGGAGGCTGTGCTTAGTGATTGGTGGGTGCCGCCCCCTTGAGCGAGCAGCCTACAGAATCCTTGGAAAAGTGCGCCAAAGTGAGTGGGCGTGACTACGGCCGGTGACATCACCGCGGCCATCTTGGGAACAGCGCAGAGCGTTGTGAGCCACGAGTGAGAGTGTGACATCACGGTGGCCATCTTAGAGCAGCATGAGTCAGCCACAGAGAAGTATTGTGTAAAAGAGTGTACGCAGATTTTGGAGCCTGCCCAAGCAAAAAGGATGGCAGCCTGGCGGTTTGTCAGGGCCCTGGAGAAAGAGTGGTTGTGGGGGTGCACTATCTTGCGCCACACTATGCACAGCTGCGACAGAAAGAATAATGAGCCCAGGTACTGCAGCACAGAAGTCACCCTGCCAAATGGAGACAGAGTGGAAAAGCCTCACCCCAAGTACTAGGCATCATATGAGGATGTCAAGGTGAGATTCACCTACATGGTGTGAGGGCCCCAGGGGCATGCTTAATCCCTGGAGGGGACTGAGTTTAAAGGGGAAGTAGCACCTACCGTTTTGGTGTACCCCTCAGGAGGGACTTGTGCTTTCCCAAGAAGGGACTGTGGGGGTGGGTGAGGGTTACCTGCACCACAGCCAACCGGCTGGTTGGGAGGCAAGGACTGCTCCTGTTTAAATTCCCAGAGGGGAATTCTTTTGTGTTGGCCCTGGAGGATGCCAGGCCCAAAGTTGACCCAGGAGGGTCCGTCAGTCAAGCTGAGGACTGATTCAAGTGCCCAACCTGTTGGTTGGAGGTATCCCAGGGCACTGATTGCCTTGGGACATGGACTCCCTCAAGGAGAGGTGGAGACTTTGATCTTTTCAGTTATTTGAGTATGTGTAAAGTTTCTTACAGGGACAAAGACTCTGTGGGACTTATACCAAGACTTTGGGGTTGATGGGAAATGTAAAATTGTGTTTAACATTTCCTTCCAGGTAATACAGGTTTCTGAGCAGACACCGTGAGGAACTGTTGGAGAAGTAACCATGGTATAAGTATAATGTTGGTATATGGTATGTCAGCCAGGAGGTGACATTTTTCGTCAAGGGGGAGAATGTAGGGATCTCCAAGATTGGGCCCCTAGGATGGGTTCTCCTTTGACAGGCACTAGAGGGTGGCCTTAGGGAATTGGACACCTAAGGGTGGTCCTAGTTGTTTTTTTGTGTTAAGAAAGGGAGTATCCCTGCAGTTCAGGGTTATGGCCACAGGGTGGTGCACACAGTATATAAGGCTGTGCAGCCTTGTGCAGCCAGGTCTTCCTGCCTGGGACCCTCTGGCAAGAGGCCAGCTACAGGCCAGGAGTAGTTAGTGAGCTTAAGGTTATAGACCGCTCTAGGAGTGGTAGATAGGCTATTTAGCTGGGCAGCTTGGCCCCTACAGGAGATTTAATGAGATTAAGATCTCCCAGCACTGATTGCTGGAGTCAGGGAACCAAGTGGTAGTAATAGGTGATTTGCCTAATCCGGGGGATAGCCGGGTGATATTTCCGGGGTGAGGTCTCAAGGGGTGTCCGCTTGGCGGGAGTACCGGGAAGTGCCCTAGAGAGGGGCTTCTGGCGTGAAGTACCGGAGGGAATCCCAAAAGAGGGTCATCTGGCTGGAGTATTGACGGTATCCCAGGAGAGAGGGTCCCCTAAGGAAAAGAGTGTTCCCTGACGTGTTCTGTAACTCCTGCAAAGCCTATCTGTCATTCATTCTGCAAATAAAGAAATCACTTGGTTCGGCATAATACCAGAGTGCATTGTCTTACTATCTGGAGGATCCACACTGCCGGGTAAGCAACTACCCCAGGGAGGGGGCAAGGTGCCAGGAGTGCTGGGAGTCCCCAAAGCAGAAGTATAATATCAAGTTCTCAGGAGGGGAGTTATAGTTCAAGCTATTCCTATCCTGGGTGGAGGCACGCCAAATAGTACAGCAACATCTGTTCCCCATAGTAAGCGGGGCTCAGGATCCCTGTAAGCGCCACAAGATCTCAGCAGGTAGCAGCACATTCTCTAAAGTGGGCTACATATATATATATATATATATATATATATATATATATATACACACAGCACAAAGGTGCACTCCAAAAAATATAGAAAACAGCTGCCTGGATGCAAGTATATACGCCTGTTATCCAGAATGCTTGGGACTTGGGGTTTTCTGGATAAGGGATCTTTCCATAATTGGGATTTCCATACCTTAAGGCTACTTAAAAATTATGTAAACATGAAATAAACCCAATAGGATTGCTTTGCCCTCTAAAGGATGTATTATATTTTAGTTGGGATTAGGTACAAAACAAGGCAGTTTTTGCCTTCCCATAATTTGGAGCTTTCTGGATAATGGGTTTCCGGGTCCAATATCTGTGTATAAATATATATATATATATATATATATATATATATATATATACATACAAATGTTTGTAACTCAGGTGCATCCAAGAGAAATGAATATCCACATAAAAATGGAGCACTCATGGGACTTACGGATGAATGAAATTTTTTTAATTAGTTTATCAATGTTTCCAAGATGTCCTGAGAAAGACCAAAAAAAAACGAGGACCAAAACATTGACAAATTAATAAAAAGTTATACACTCATTCATAAGTCCCATGAATGCTTCATTTTTTCATTCAATATGGACTAACTGGGCAATCATAAAGACTGATAAAACTATGGGCACATTACTATGGGCATATTATGCCCCAATTACCCTGTAATGGGTTATCGTAGAGGTAAAAGTTTACGTGATCTATTGGTGGTAAATGATCTGATTGTCATTCATAGGAAATTGTGCTATCATTATGGTTACCAGCAATTAAAGATGGTTATTTCAGATGTCCTTCCTGTGCCTCTTGTTGTTAATTGACACCGGGAACCAGTTTGCCCACCCCCGCATGGGTCAGCATTTGAAGATTTTAAATTTAAGATAACTCACTTTTTAAATTGTGAAAATGTATGTGTATTGACTTGGGTTTAACATCTTGATTAAGGTTCTAGACCAGAACTGAAATAAACCATCTTTAATAAGATTGGAATGCGGACAGTCATTGCAAGATGATATAGATACATAAATATATATGGCCCTACTATGTATGAATAGTGATTATAGATTGTAAGCTCTACTGGGGCTATGATTTATTTAAACAATAAGGTCTCTCTATGGAAAGGATAATAGAGGAAATAATGTACCCCCTGTTATAAAATATACAATATTATTTTTAGAATACACCTTTCAGTGAGTCATATGACATAAAATGACATCACAAAGCACTGATTACAACCGAAGACATCACTAACCATAATTTATAAAGATATATTTTACAGGAAATTCTTGAATCTTGTGTATTGTGCAGTACTAATTGCAGCAGTGCAGGGGGAACTTCATTTCTTTATGATGTGCCTTTGTACTGAAATAGTTGGCTTTTTTTGAAGTCTAACATCCATAACAGCAAATTATAATTCCATCTCTTACATGTATCACTTCTTTATGAAAGGTAAGGTTTTATTTGTAGTTGCAGTTTTGCATGACATTAATATTCACGGTTACTCTCTTGAGAAGCAGCTTTTCCCCAAGTACTTTCATGAAAGCAGTTTTGTGAACATTTATAAAAATCTTTAATTATGTGTTGTTAGTGCTAGTAGTTTACTGGAATTTACTATTATTGGAGAATATTTTTCCTGCATAAAAAGCATGCAAAAATGTATTTTTTCTTGAGCTAGATTGTACTCATTGTATATCGAGGCAAATTCATCATCAGAAATCATACATATTACTTAGCTGGCAGGACCTTCGCCCCAAGGGAGGTGTGGGTTTTAAGACCTCTGCCAAGTTGGGTTTCTTGGTTGGGCCCTGACAGCTAAGTAGAATAGGAACCTTACAGCCTAAGTGAGTACCTTATAGACACCAGTTGGAGGGTGATAAATGCTTCCATGGACAATAGTTGGGACACTAGCCCATAAGTGTCAAGAATAAAGCAGATGTTGCTCCAGTGCTCCAAGGCAAAAAAAATAGAGCTTGGTTTTGACCAGGCTGAGGGAAAATTTCTTTCAAAAAAATTCAGGCATGTTATTCCAGAGGTAACGGGCAATAAGGGGGTGGTGTTTTAAGGTGGTGGTTCCTTAGTTGTACACTGACCCAGAGGGAGAGATTTAGGTGTCTAATTAAATCATATAAAGTTATCACATCCATGATTAATATGGTACAGCTATTGTCTTCTTTGTAGTTTCCACTCCTGCAATCACTGTAGTATTTGGTCACATTTTCTCTTAAAGATCCTGTTCAGATAATAAATCCTTCTAAAATAGCTAGACTTGACCTAAGTAAAGCAAATTATGACAGAATATTTGTTTCATACATCACATTTAAACTGATCTTCAGCTTTTATTTCAGGAGTTTCATTTAGGCCAAAGAATCCATGTGAAAAACCACTGAAACTGACATTTAGATTGGTACTGGCACATTGTATGGTTTATAGCAGACATGTTGTATACACTCTCAAAGGAACATAATAGAGACAACTATGCTGTCGTCAAAGTAGCAGTGTAAATCTCATATCATACCCAAGCCTCAGTGGAAATGTTATAAGATATTTACATGTTTATTTATTGTACCACTAATAAATACTGTCTGTTTCAAAATAGATTTCTAGGTGAGGGAACAGTAACTAGATCTGAACCCTGTATAAACAAATATCTGGCTGGCATTCATATGTCCCAGTGTCCTGATTTCCAGAGGACAGTGCTAAATCACCCAACCAAAGATTTTGCAAGTTTTGAAAGGATCAAGAGCATGACTATTACAAGTGGCGGGAGACTGGTGCGCCAGTCCCAGGACCTGATTTGGGTGCCGCATGTCAGCACGCATTCTGATGTGGCGTGCATGCATATTAATGTTTGGTGCAGCAGTGTGAAATGGATGCACTGACATCACTGTGGCACCAAAGTCAAACTTTAATAGCAGCCCAAGCTGGCTCTGTGTATCCAGGCCATAGCTAAGCCTTGTCTTTGATTGTTCCACTGGTTTTTGACTCTTCGCCTGGTTTTTTTTACACTGAATCTTCGCTGCCTGCCCTCAATCCTTTGACTTACTCTGATGTTGCCTCTGCCTGACCTTTTCTACTGAATTACGGTTACAACTTTGGAAGTCCAGGGCCCCAAAAGGGCGTCAGTTGCCAGGGCCCTTCTATTTTCTAAAAGGTTGTTACTAGCAGTCTACGACTTTCACTTCAAAAGCCATAACATAGGATAGTCATAATTATAAGTATAGATCCAAGTTATTTAGGTGCAAATTAAAGCCAAAGAAGGGAACAACTACCAAATATAAATTCGCACCACTACAAAAAGTTAAAAATTATAAACTTTATTACACTCCAATAAAATAACTCCCCCCCCCATATACAAAGCTTGATGCGTTTCATGCTTAACCAGCAATTAATCATAGGCTCAGACTAGCAGACTATGGGCTTCCTCATATTACAGTCCGTAACAATGCAATGGCTTGGCATAGCTGTGTGAGACCAGGCTGAGACCCAGGTAAAAAGGCAAGTTGGCTTATTAGGATATGGTCAAACACAAGGACAAAGTTTGAGTGAAAGTAAGCATGAAAAAAGACAGATGTATTTCTAGCATGGTTTCTTCAAATGTTACTACTGGGCATCAGTTACTACAATATATGGTAATATAGAAGAGTTTTATATTTTGGTTTCAGCTTAAGACGCTTCTTCTTTGTTTAGAATGTACACTGCATTTTTAAACACATTGTCTGCCCATTATTGTAATACTTTAAAAGAAACTGTCAATGAAAAGATTGAATGAGTGTTAAAAATTAAGCAAGGCAATGAAAGATTAAATGAGTGACTAACTATAAGGAAAAATGCAGTGTAAAGAGGTGAGAGGGTCAAAGAAGCATCTTTTAGGGTCAGAAGGGTCAGGTTAGAAGGTTGCAAACAAATTTAGAGTTGCAGGAGTACATCTTTATGTTGTAGTTCATTGTGTAATAGGATTATGAATCTAATGCTGCCTTTTAAAGAAATGATCAAGATCCTGAGCAGTAAAGGATAGAGATTCTGCTAGGGAACCAGTAGTACAGTAAGTTTAATGTATGCACTGGGGTTTAGAGGATAAACAGGGGATTATAACAGCAAAATACAGTTGTTTATCCAGCAAAAAGCTCTGTTATAGCAGAAAAGCATGAATATGAAGTGGAGGACTACAGGATTAGTTCAGAACTTCATGCCAAAACTGACCAGTGGTGCATACAGAAAAAAATGCAACTATTATCACTTGGTTATACCTTTCTACACACGTGTGCATGTTTTTATTATTAAGCAAAACTACAAACTCCTATCTACAGTTGGAGCAAGGCAGATTTGAGGTCATTTACTTGAGACTGTTCACTAGTCTTAATTCTGCGGAATGTGTAAAGAGCATATGGTAATATTGTAAGTAACATTTCTACATATAAAATCTGTTATTGCAAATTAATTTAACCAATGCCCAGCCAAATCATATCCTTCTAAAGAATGAACTATCCACTTAAACCTGACAAATTAGGTTCTCATCGCATTGTAAATTATTCAGCCCTGATTATTATACGAGTGATGAAAAGATTCTTAAAATGGTGAATTACTACACAAATGTACTTTTGATCATAGAATTAATGAGTGAACAAAACTGTGGCTTTTGCTTTTATCTGTAAAGAAGCCCCAAGAATTAACTGCTTCCTTAAACCTCATTTAAGTACAGACATGAGGGATAAAAGAGCAAAGAAGCATTCATTTGTGAACTTCATTGTCAGTTTGCCAAAGATTCCTCTAACAAAAACCTTCATTTCCTCTGAACTGAAAGTTTTGTTAAGTATTTTTTAAACTGCACATTTTGGAAATGCCATAATGAGAAGGAAAGGTTAATTTGCTGTGGGGTGCCAAATGTTATGGTTAAGGTATAAAGGAGTGGCACACCATTACATCAAAATTACTGTGCTCCCTGCCAGGATATTACCCCGAAAAATCCATGCTATGTCAAAAAAATTTAAACAAAGGGAACTCAAAAAAAAAATTAAAAACTTTTGTAGGGAATTCCCTACAACTTCCTCATATTACTGTTACTGAGCAAAGTCCCATGTATCAAGTTTACAGTTATACCTATACCTTATTGGTTTAGTGTGGTTGTCCCCACCCCTCATATAGTGTCTGGCAAGGAGGTGTGGCTTCCTCTTTGGCTGCCTCTGCTTTCAGGTGAAGGACCACTGAGCCTGGAAGCAAAACTAGGCCCCAGTTAAGCCATTTGCCCCAGGGTGTTACCATCCACTCTGGAGAAGTCAGGGACAGGGACATAGCACTCTCTAGGAGAGTGAGGTAGTGAGACTTAGGGGCTGATTTACTTACCCACGAACGGGTCGAAATGAGTCCGATTGCGTTTTTTTCGTAATGATCGGTATTTTGCGATTTTTTCGTTTTTTTCGGATTCTTTACGAATTTTTCGTTACCAATACGATTTTTGCGTAAAAACGCGAGTTTTTCGTAGCCATTACGAAAGTTGCGTAAAATCTGGCGATCTTTCGTAGCGTTAAAACTTGCGCAAAAAGTTGCGCTTTTTTCGTAGCGTT
Organism: Xenopus tropicalis; assembly: GCF_000004195.4. Lineage (NCBI taxonomy): Eukaryota > Metazoa > Chordata > Amphibia > Anura > Pipidae > Xenopus > Xenopus tropicalis. The sequence goes on along the minus strand of NC_030678.2, from coordinate 119,844,458 downwards.
AAAACTTACGCGAAACTTTGCACCTTTTAAGTTTTAACGCTACGAAAAATGCGCAACTTTTTACGCAACTTTCGTAATGGATACGAAAAACTCGCGTTTTTACGCAAAAATCGTATTGGTAACGAAAAATTCGTAAAGAATCCGAAAAAATCGCAAAACATACGAAAAAGTCACAAAATGTTCGTTTTCAAGTCAGAACTTTTCCAATTCGGGTCGGATTCGTGGGTTAGTAAATCAGCCCCTTAGTGAGCAAGGGCAGATTCATAGCCCCACCAAGGAGAATTTGTTCTGGAAGTACCCTTCCATCCCGCAATGTTGCCTCAGTGTAGGGCCACAGAGTAGAGATAGGAGACAGGCTATAATAAACCCTGATCCCTACACACCCGGAGGACACGTATGCATCGTACTCTGAGGAACAAGGTATCTATCCAGACTATCTCCAAAGGGGTATCAAGCTGAAAGGTGCATGTACCCCACTGCCCAGACTCTACCAAGAGGTGGGATAAACCAGTGTGCATTCTCTCTTGTTCCTCAGAGTACTGCTATCTTATATCATCTTGTCTGCATTTGTGAGTATAACCCTGCATTGATATTTGTCTTGGACAATAAACTGGTCAATAGTTCAACTGCAAGAACCTTCTGGCCTACATCTTTACTAAATCTACACTACACAGCTACATTGAGTTGTAGTTTCACTACACCCTCAGCTCCATCTGGTTTCTTCCACTTAGCGAACGCCCATCCTGTTTAAGAGAATCACAATGTAACCCATGCTCTAACCTTAACACTAGCTTGGGTTTTGTCTAAATATAGCCAAACAAGCTTTACACTTTATTAGAACAAAAGCATAACCCAACGAGTTTTGGCCATTAAAGCCATCATCAGGGGAACAGTTTCACAAAAAAACAAGCAAATGTTATACAGGTATGGGACCCGTTATCCAGAATGCTCGGGACATGGGGTTTTCCGGATAAGGGGTCTTTCCGTAATTTGGATCTCCACATCTTATGTCTACTAAAAAATCAATAAAACATGAAATAAACCCAGTAGGACTGTTCTGCCCCCAATAAGGATTAATTATATCTTAGTTGGGATCAAGTACAAGGTACTGTTTTATTATTACAGAGAAAAATGAAACCATTTTTAAAAATGTGAATTATTTGATTAAAATGGAGTCTATGGGAGATGGCCTTTCTGTAATTCGGAAATTTCTGGATAATGGGTTTCCGGATAAGGGATCTGATACCTGTACAGGCAAATATAAGGCACCCTCTGTGATTGCAATCACTTACTTGATATCCAAGGTCAGTACTATTGTTAGCAAAAAACTGCACTGGTCCAGAATAAATCTGTGTGACTGATCCTCTTCCTCCTCTTTTCTTCCCACCAGGTGTGCATGTGCAGTAGAGTAAAAAGCTGAACTTTGACAAGCCTGCTTTTTCACTCTACTGCACATGCGTTGGCCCCAGGATTTTGAGGATAGAAGAAGTGAGGAGGAGGATCACTTGCTCATATGTACCCAGGGGTAATGCAGTTTTCTGCTAACAGGAGCACCAGCCTGAGGTATCGGATAAGAGATCACTAACATTTGGCATTCCCTAGGGATTGAACCTTTCCTTCTACTTTAATCTCTTTTCAGAGAAAACCAATCACTAATAAATAAGTGCAATATAATATGGATTTGTGCAAAATACTTTTGATGTCATCAAGAACAGAACTTAGTGTAAAAATGTATTATGATTATGTCATCCCTAAATAGGGGTTCAATATGGCCAGCTCTCTGAAGAAACCAGCTGCTACTTACTCTTCAAGCAGTCCAACACCATTGCTTCAAGGGAATAGTTATGCTGGCATAGCTTTATGGCATCTGTACATGTTATGAAATGTACAGAGTTCAAGATACAATGCCCTGCTGAAATCAGACTACACTTCTTCACATGAATGGCTAATAGATAAGGCATTCAAAATAAAATAAATAAATAAATGGGTAGCCATGGGGTCCTGGAGAAAGGTGACTAGTACTGTGGATATTGGCATTGCACATAACTCTTAATATTTCCAGCAAATAAGTGTAAAGAGAAAAAAAAAAGGTAAAGTGGAACTTTAATGACAAAGGCATAATAGCTGTGTGCAAAGATGACTTCTTCTTGCATTAGCATTTTATGATATTAGCATAAGCTGCCACACTGCCCTGGCACTCTCCATAGACAGTCTGAAAACTAAACACTCATGTCTCATGGCAAGAGCATTATCTATGAAGAATGCTTCATCTACTCCATGTATGAGGAAAAGGAATTTTCTCTTATGTTGCCTTTTTTGCAGACTGATGTGCTTGCTGCTGCAGTCAGTGTGACCCAGTGTGATTCCCATCATTTTGGTCAATGTGTCCTAGTCATTAGGGTGATTACAAGGGTGCATTTGAGTGTGCTTATATTAAAATGCATGCCAACTGCATCAAGGTTATCTGTGGTTTTTAAAATTAAAATTTCAAATTAAACATGATAACCAAATTCCTTTTTTTATTAACACATCCAGACCCATTATAAAGGCAATTAAAAATCCCAGCTGTCAATCATACTGTATATTGCCTGGGCTGCCTCTATGCCTTAGGCATAGAGGTGGAGCAGACAATAACTTTAACTTTCCATTCAGCACTACCTAGATGTCACTGCAATTCTCACTTCCCCCTCCCTCCTCGCAATTGTGTAGGCAGTGCATTAGTATGGGCCTCTGGTCCTCCATTCTATCAAATAAACCAGATTTTGGCATGATGCAAAGCTTGTCATAAGAACAGTGTCCACAAAATGGCGCCTGCCTGCTTGTTATAATAGTGTAATTCCAAAACTAAAGGAAACAAGATTTTTCAATTTTATATAGTGTAAGTGATGTTTGTTTTTTTTTTTTTGCTCAACTAACATGGTAGAAATGCATTTGGAATTATTTCTGAGGTGACAGGTCCCCTTTAAACTTACCATTGAATATTGTTTGTTTGGTAAGTGGGTTTTTCGATAATTTGTGCAGTATTGTGTAGATGCTCATACTATATATACAGAACCAGTCTGCAATCTTTGGATACTAAGCTGGCAAAATACCCCAGTAGCTTCAAAGGCTTCTGTAATCATATAGGCTTGAGTGCAGTTGTGTCTTTCCAAGCAACTAAAACTGTGCCAGCAAACCCAGACTGATTGTGGCTGTTTTAACACAAGAGACCTTGTATCAATTTTAAAATACAATTTAATATTCTAGTACAGGCAAACAGCTTGTATTATTATCATAGGTTACAGCACTATACACTGTGCAGTGAATGGATGAGGCCATGCACAATAAAACAGAAACAAAACAATTACAGACAATGTCTTTGGTCGCGCTTTTAGCTTTTTCCTTTTTTCAAAGGTTGGATCATTGGAACATGGAGCCCAAACATACTTTGGCCTTCAGGATTATGCTTTTTTATGAACACCTGCACCAAAAGCCTCTTCATTTGTTTGTGTATAGAAGGCACATCCAGTTGCTAATTACTAGCTATTATTTAAGTAAAACAGTAGAAACACATACATTGGTGTCTGTTCAAAAGCATGTTCAAAGCCTCTCTTTCAGAGATACATAATAATAAGAAATGTAATAACAGAAGAAATATTCTGTGTTTGTAAATGTAATGTCATTAAATGAATTCTGAGGCTATTGGATTACTACATGGATTATTAAAACATTAAATTGGGTAAAATAAAAAGGTCCTATTTTATGTTTAATAACTTTGTCAAAAACATAATCGAAAATCCCCATCATCAGTACACATCAAATGATTAATGGCTGCTCTATGTTAATTCATGTAATATTCGGCAGAAACCAAAAGGTAATCCATTGTGAGAAAAGTGCCAGGTTTTTTTTTAAAGGAAAGACTGTATAGATCTATATAGTTGAGCTTTACTGACATCCCTGGACCCTTAAGCACCATAAAAATAAAAAATGATCTACAAGCTTTAAACCTAGGGACAGAAACATTTTTTTATTCTATTTTATAAATGTTGTTGGCATTAAGCAGTATGAAGTATTTTGACACAAAGGGCTTACTTTTACAATAATCTCTCTAGACCCATAATGGGATCTTTGATTATATTCATCTTGTGACCCATATCCATTCTTTAAAAGTCATTTCTTGCCTTATTACATTTATCCTATTCTTAATTACACAATGCATTAAAGATATTTTTTTTTCTTTTAAATAATGGGTTTTGGTATAAGTAATCAAACCCAGGGCTTCCACATGATAGAGTCTAACTAGTCTAATCACATGCTCCTAATGATTTATTATGGCATACACTAGGTAATGTAATAACTTGTGTCCGGGTCTAGTAACCCCATAAACCTATGAGATCAGTTTGCTTAGAAACAGCTGACCAGTAAATGCTACCTGCTAGCAGCTAGACAATTAGCAAATATTTCATTATTTGTAACAGTACCCTATTTTCCTGTCATGGATGAGGACTCCTTTAAAATACAGAGTAGATTTTGTTCACAAAAAAAAAAAAAAACATTGTAAGCAAGATATTACATTCTTTCAAACACTATTGCCTTTCAAAATGCATGAAAAATATATTCAGTGGAAAGGCAATAGAAAAACCCTACATATACAGAATCCAAAGAACAGTTTACTTAAAGCAGATTTGCAAAATAAATAAAGGAACACATACAGAACACATACAGCCTGGTCCATCAAAGTAGATGGACCAGGCTTGTAAGCAAGAGTTTTGTTTTTGTTTTTTACTCCAGCAGGGCTTCCAATTAATGGAGAAGGAAAGGTACTGGGGAACCACCCATACCCCTGGTAGTTCCGGTCTGCACAGTCTGCCCACAGGCCCTGCCAGTGATAGTTACGTTAATGAACACTCTACAAACTTTCTGAAATGGGACCGAATGACAACACATTACCTTGAAACATAGCAAACTTCTCAGTAACTACTACTGATACACTGAAACATTCACATATTCAGAAATGTTTTCCTTATGCCTTCACATCTTTAGCATGATCAAGAATGTTTACGATACAAATACATCCTTTATACCAAAAAAAAAAAAAAGTATCCAAAAAACCAACAGAATTATTTTCACACCCTATGCTGGCAGGTGCAGATTCCCAACAACTGGAATGTAGGAACTTACCTACCTTTGGGGGTTGCCATGTCCTTTAAAGCATATTTTTTACTACTTGGTACTTGAGGTCCTAAGTAGCCCCAGTGTTTGCAGCAGCATTGTGCTCAGTACAGGGTAATACCATGCTCCTATATGTTTAAGATAACATTTATTACAGGACAGGGAAAAAAAAAAATGAGGGAGTTGTGCCGTTATGGAAAGTACCTTTACATATGTATTCAGCTGACTGTTCCCCCCATCGATTCATTCCCTCAGTACTGTCAGGTCTTTCCTCCATCTGATTTTAAATGGAATTATAATCATAACAGAAGCCCTATGAGGGGTTTAAAGGTGCCTGTGATCTGCCAGACAGTCAGACAATGGCTGCTTTGTTAAGGCTATAACCGTAAGCCAGGCTAGTAGTCACTTTTCAAAAAGTGGAGAAAAATAAGGAAATTGAAGATAAATATTTTTTGTCTCTTTAGCATATCCTTCTGTGTTGTGGTTGAAGTGTATAAAAACAATAAAAATGTCAGACAGGTTGTTCTGTTGTGTTGAATAATGGGATGTTGCCAATACCTAACACCACAATTCTTCACATTGGTGTCAGTCACTTTTGCCTGTAAAGAAATTTTGCTTCCCAAATATATATAATATAAAGTTTCATTTTTTTGTATTTCAGAAAAACAGAAATGAGGGTGTTTAATAGCTGTGATGTGCAAATTCACTCCACACAGTTGCATTTAGTATGGGGTACTTTCTTTGTTTCATTGCTCTTAGTTGCAAGTTTGCTTCTTTTATATAGGGTCAATTTGCATTACCCTGGCAACATTTATGTTACCTGTGCACTTCAATGCAAATCTAAATGTGGCTAGCGCCCAATATCAATGACAAAGTATACTGTATGAAGTATGAATTTCCAACTGCTATTATTTTATAGTTATCTCTGCTATGGTCCAGTGTTTTCAGATAATTTGATCTGTGGAAAGGAAATAGTGCACTCCTACATCCTGCCACTTCCATTTAGGTTAAATGGCAACCATTGCCATAATCAAAATAAGCCTAAGCTGAAGAGAACACTTAAAGGACAATGAAAGGTTAAAATAAATTAAAAGTAAGTCTAAAGGCATTCTTTTTAAGTACTTACTGCATATCTAAATTCCCAGATCCCTGCTTGCTTCTCTGAGATATGGTGCTGGCAGCCTACAGCAGTGTGAAGACTACAGTGACATCACTGAAATCTCTCTCCCCTTCCTGTAGGTGCCAGCGGCAGCCTTCCTATTCTCTGAGCATGTGTGTAACTTGATCCTGTCTCCTGTTCTGAGCTACACATGCCCACCAGCCAATCAGAAGCGGATCTGGCAGAGGGGAGGGGGGGAGGGAATGAAACACATGTGCAGTATGAAGCAAGGAGGGAAAGGAAGGGAGAATACCTTTTTAGAGATGGCTGCCTGTTCTAGAAAATGTGAAGTAAGTGTGACTGAGTAAATATTTGATTAGGTGAGCCAAAAGTGTGGCGTTTTTACTAAACAATAGGAAGACTACTGGGCAGTATGATTTTTAAATTTTGACTTGCAATGGTCTACAATCAAACAACATGAATGAGTTGTTAGCAGTAGAAAACAAGATGTTTTCAGGTTGTCAGGTTGATAAAGAACACTAATAAACCATTTATAGCTAAGTAATATCATAAAAAATTATAAAAATATATATATATTTTGAAAAAAGCATTAAAATTGAGAATATGCATATATAAATGATTGTTCCCCTTTAAGAGCCCAAGTTACAAAAGGTTTATGTTCTACCAATACACTTGTGTATCAGGGTTTACAGATCCCCTATCTTCTTTCTCTGCACTTTTTAGCTCAGGGCATATTGGGATTTGTAGGTATAGAAAAAATTTAGAACTCCCATAACGCAGTCCTTAATCAATACCCCATTGTTGCCTCCTACTTAGTAGAAATCCTTTGCAGCTTTATAGAGGTTGCTTTGATACTAAAATGTTGTTTAAAGAATCCACGTTCCAGTGCTCTGGATACAGGGATGATGTTATAGGCTTGCAAGGAGTAGTTTCTTTTATGAGCCTTTGTGCTGGAATGACCAACAATGCTGCAGTGCACATGCTATTGATCTGTGTTTTATATTCCGAATGATGTTTCTAATGTTCGATAAACATGTTCAGTAAATATGTGTGAGCTTTAATGGGGAATGCCGCTGTTCCCAACAGCATTCAAAAGATATTGGATCTTTTCCTAAGCTTTGCTGCTAAGGAGCTCTTGCTTTAAGCTCAGTACAGGAACAGAAACACAGAGGTGCACACAGGGATTGAAAATCGAAAAAAATGTTGGCCAAGGCATATTTGTGAATTTTCATGACCCTGTGATAGGACCTTGGATGGAAGCAGCTGTCAGCAGTATTGATGAATGATGTTAAAGTCCCTGCTAATACAATAGTTTATACCCATGGATATTTTCCATTTCTAGAAGCAGAGCTAAGATTGGAGCGAACGTCAGGTCAGTGCTGATGTAGTAGAAGCTTGCTGCACTGCACCAAACAAACTCAATGTACAGCACTACACAAAAAAAGGGAAAACATTTCAACGCTCCAGGAAGGCAGCTAAACAGAAATATGCACTGCAAGCTCATAGCCATTACTTATAGAAGGTGAATGGCAAAGAAAAGGAATGAATGGCAAAGAAAGGGAATCATAAGCTGTTAGATACATAAACTAAATAAAGCTGGGTCGTCCAACAGGTGTTAGTAGTTTCCTTTGAGTATGTTAAAGATTTGCCTACTGACTGTAACTTTTCAGCTGGTCTTTGTTTTTTTTTTTAGATTTTTCATTATACAGGTATAGGACCCGTTCATTTTCAAGTCTGTCAGTCAAATCACTTCCTTGTTGTTATGGAAAACTGGGCAACTTGGTAAGTGCTAAAATTCCAAACTGCACAGCTGCTGGAAAAAGTAAAATGCTGCACTTCCCCTATAAAAAAGAATGATTGCAAATTGTATTACAATACATTTGTCTATATCAGGGATCCCCAACCTTTTTGGTTGTTGGTTTTGGTTGTGTTGGTGAGCCACACAAACATGAAAAAGTTATTTTGGGATGCCAAAGGACTGTGATGTGGACTACAGGAGGCTCTGCTTTGACAAAAACGGTCTGTGCTTTCAAAACTCTCCAAGTTAGAAATGTACATATGGGCACCTATTTGAGGCCACTGGGAGCAACATCAAAGGGGATGGTGAGCAACACTGATCTATATTATAATCAAGTAAATTATAAACTAAACTACCCTTTAGAAAACCACTTCCACCACTGACAACATTTAAGAGCTGTATCTTGATGGCGAATGGATGAGCACATTTTGATGGCAAACACTTATAGTACATGGGATATTTGCATTTTATTTTAATGATTTTAAACACCCAAAGGAAATTAAGCAAATGGAATTTTTAAGGAAAAATAGAAATCAGAAAGTCAGCAGTATGAAGCTTCTCAAGTCACCAAGAAGCCTTCACAGTTACATAGTTAAGTTGGGTTGAAAAAAGACAGAAGTCTTTTGCAGAAAGAACAGCCCCAACTTTGACAGCCTAACCTTGTAATTTAACACTCCCTTTAGCAGTTTAGTTGCACGTCTCTGCACTCTCTCCAGCTCATTAATCCTTCTTAAGGACTGGAGTCCAAAACTGCACTTCATACTCAAGGTGAGGCCTTACCAGGGACCTATAAAGGGGCAAGATTATATATTTATCCCCTGAGTCAATGCCCTTTTTATGCAAGACAACACTTTATTTGCTTTAGTAGCCACTGAATGACACTGCCTGAAATTAGACAGCTTGTTATCTACTAAAATCCCTAGATCCTTCCCAACTAAGGATACCCCCAACACATTTCCATTTAGTGTGTAACTCGCATTTATATTATTTCTATAAGTCCATAACTTTGCAATTTTCAACATTGAACCTCATTTTCCATTTTGCTGGCCAGTTTTCCAATTTCATCAAATCGCTCTGCAAAGTGATAGCATCCTGCATGGAACTTATGTTATGTTTTTATGTTCACAAAGGGATCCCAATGGCTGAGGGCTACAATGTAATTTCCTTTGCTCCTTCACACTGCTTATACACAGAGCACAGGAGGGAAGAAATGGAACATTTAGGATAGCAAGTGGGCTTAACAACAGGTAGGAGCTGAATACCACTTATAACCTTAGTGCTCTTAGGCAGTGCAGCGGAAGTGTGGAGGAAGCAGACTTGTGCCCAATAGTACAGCTGCTTCAAGTAAGTTGGGGCAGCACAGTACAGAGAGAAAACCAGCAGATTGTAAGCAGGCTGCGTCTGAACCAAGTAAGCTGTCATACAACATGGTACCAGGGAAAACACAATCAGGAATTGTCTAATAAGCCTAGGTCATACACTAGTAGGAACCAAATCTGTGCTTAACAAGCCAAGTGCTTCACAAGAACATACACTTTCACTGCAAAACCAAATTGATCTGGCAATTAGCCCAAGTCAGCTGAGTGTTTAAGAAACCTATGCAGAGTGCTGATAGACTTAGCAGCAGTGTGTCAAACTAGACCATTAGTTAACTTATGCAGAGCTAGTCCTCATCAGGCAGCATCCCTGTCTTATAGTTTTGCACAATTTATTATCATCAGCAAAAATAGAAACAGTACTTTTAATGCCCACCTCCAGGTCATTAATAAGAAAGTTAAAAAGCAAAGGACCAAGGACAGACCCCTGCGGTACTCAACTAACAACACTGGCCCAAGCAGAAAATGTTCCATTTACCACCACTCTTTATAATCTATCCTTCAGCCAGTTCTCTATCCAAGTACAAATATTATGTTCCAGGCAAATATTCCTCAATTTTATAATTAACTCTGTGCAATGCTGCAAATTCCTTCCTGCCATCCCAGAGTTGAGGTTCCTGTTCACCTCCTCATAAAAGGTAATTAAAATTACAATATCTATTACACATAAAACCATGCTGGAACAAACCCCTGAGTGACCCATGCATCAGCAGTTATTTTTCTAGAACTGGGCCCATTACAGAGGAAACCTTCATTAGCTGGTTCCTCAGTTCTGTAGTCAGCTGACAAATAATAGTTCAAAATGTCTGCTTTTTCCCTGTTCTCATCAGCCAGAGGACCCCCCCCGCCCCTGATAATAAGGGTCCCGGGTCCCAACCTAGAGAGATTTCACACCCTCCCTGTTGCTGTCCCTGGTAATTTCTTTAGCGCGTGGCTTTATTTCTGGCTTTACATAAAGAAAATCTCCTCCACCCTTTTTCATCCTTCTGACCCTCCTAAAAAGGGTGTAACCATTTTAATTCACAGCACAGTCACATGTTTCATCCCACCAGGTCTCAGTGATACCAATTATATCATAATTTTCAGCACATGCAATAAACTCCAGCTCTCTAAATTTACCTGACTAGCTCCATGCATTTGCCAGCATACAGCTGGTAAATGGTATGCCCCCCTCACTCCTCCCCCCATGACCCCTAATTTTGTCATTAGTACTATTAGTCATATGTACTATGACAGTTGGTCATGTCCAGCCCCTACCAATAATTTGTCTACCTGATCAAACACATGCTGAATACTGACACCAGGAAGACTGTTCAGTTGTAGTAATATGGACGACAGATTACCCCATCTACTTTCCTAATAATTGAATTTCCTATGACCACAATCTGTTTAGGCCTAGCTCTGCTCTCCTCCCCATCACTACTAGACAAGGACTTTACATGACAAAACTATTTTGTTATCTTAAGCCTGTGGGTCTGACAACAGCTGAATACTTCTCAGCAGTTATGAAGGAGAGAAAATTGTCTTTTACCTTTGTGATGGCACAGTTGTTGCCGCTAGCTACAAAGCTTTAGCCCAAGATCCATGGCATCTGTGCAGACCATTAAAGAGAGCTACTGTGACATAAAGCATTACAGAATGCAATTCTACAGTGTGAACTTCCTACAACTGCCATTCATATTCTTTTTTTGTGCCAATAAAATTAGGTCCTGATCTGCTCAGATGATATCCACCATCCCCTCCCTCCCCAATAGATTTATTTTTTTTGCTTTTGTGTTCTACAAATCCTAAAGACTGGGGAGAAAAGGTTAATAATATCACCGGTCTAAACAGAAATATGTTTATGCAGATTATATTTTGGTCCAACGATTTTAACAGCAGTATTCTAGGAACTAGCTGCAAAGCAAAAAACAAAAAAACAGCTGGAGCAAATGCAATGATATGTCTGTTATATTCCATTCATTGTAGTGAAAGGAAGATTAAATATATCCAAGATCAAATTAATGCTATTTATTTTGCATATTCAGCGCTTACAGGTTACACCGCATTTTATAGCAAAGAAAGCAAACATAATTAGTATAAACCAGGGAAGACCAATTTGCAGGCCTCCAGCTGTTATTCAACTAAATGTCCCAGAATCCCTAGGCAGGTTTATTAACCACATCTCCTAGCATCTCAATAGCTTTTGCTGTTAGGGGATGATGGGAGATATAGTCTAAAGATGGAGCTGTTATAGAAAGATGTTTGCCTTTTTTTGTTCGCCTTTCTGTTTTGCCTATGACAAAGTGATGGTTAGGGTCAGTGACTACAATAAAGCACCTAGAAGGCTTAGTCGATAATCATCATCATTTTTTTGCTTTCTTTTCAGATCCTCTTTTATTCACATTTCTCTGTGTCTAGTTTAGGGTCAGCAACCCTAGCAATTTAAATGACCGTTTGCAGAGCTGAAGAAATTTCACACACACAGAATAGAAATTGGAAAAGTTCTGAGTAATGACTAATTTTAAGTTAAACTTCCCCTTTGGTAGTCAGATATGGATAAATTTAGTCAATGGCACATAGTGATTCATTTTGGTAGAGGAATGAAATATAGGGCAAAGATTATTCTTCTAAAAAAAACTTAACCAAAATAGACAAGAGAACAGCGAGCAAGAATATCTAAATATTAAACACAATTTAACATTTCAGAAATGAACCAGAGTTTTGTTTCTTATCCCATGCTGCACAAGTATTATGTATCATTTTTTCATATTCTTTTTTGTGTTAGTATTCATTGTGTATACAGTGCCAAAAAGATGACCCAGATCAACTTGATGCCATTGTGGAACAGTTCCTAGATGGGAAATTGGTATCACAACATGCTGCTGGTCTTTGTAATGAAACCACAATAGTAGCAGATGACATAGCAGAATGTTTCCCCTCAGGTGCACTTCAGACACAGCTTGGTGCATTTGGAGATGGAAGACTATACGTTTGTCATTTTCTATCTTTATGCAATAGACTTAAATCCTTATACAAAAGCTTACTTCTGAAAGTGGGATAGCAAATACTAAAACCCTCGTCCAGATCCATCTCTAACAGCTGTTGTAGCTACAGATTACCTTAGGGTCATCACTGGTAATTGAAATCATTGTTATATTTTATCTTAACACATCCCACTTCTATTGCCTTTATTTCCCCAAATGAAAAGCTATTAAGGATTCTCAGTCATCCTGCTACAAGCATCATTTAATAGAGGGCTATTCATTTCTTTTTTTATGGTCATAGTTTAAAGGAGAAAGAAAAGGTAAAAACTAAGTAAGCTTTATCAGAAAGGTCTATGTAAATACAGCCATAAGCACTCACAGAAATCCTGCACCGAGTTCCCTGTCAAAAGATTAGTTATATCTGTTTTCCTCTGCCAAAGACACGCAGCTCTTTCCTTTCTGCTCTTTCCTGCTCCCCCCTCCCTCAAGAATGCCAAGAACTCACTCCCCCCTTAGGAATGTGGATCTGAGCCAATCAGCAGGAAGCTGACTCATAGTCTTACTAACTGAGCATGTTCACGTGGTCTGGGTGTCTGTGCAGGAGTGAGGCATTATGGGAACTTTATTTACACAGCTCAGCGTTTTTTCTTCCTGTTTGGCTTCTGATCATCTGAACAGGAGAAATATGGGGAGACTTAAGGGCTCTATTGAGACAACTGAAGGTATGCCTGCAGCTTGGGATTAACTCTTTATTAGCCTTTCCTTCTCCTTTGAAGGAACAGTAACACTAAAAAAGAAAAATGTTTTAAGGTTAAGGTTAAAATATAATATACTGTTGCCCTGCAATAGTAAAAGTTGTGTGTTTGCTTCAAAAAGGGTTCTATAGTTTATATAAATATGCTGCTGATAAGCCACGGAACAGCCATTCAAGCTGGAAAAAAGGAGAAAAAGGACCATCTTACATAAGCACTCTGTAGAATACAATAGGAATCTATGTAACTTATCTGTTATCTGCCATGTAACCTGTGCCTTTTATCCTTTTTAGTTGGAATGGCTACTTCCATTGCTACATAGCAGCTTTGTTTATATAAATTATAGTAGGGTTTATAAAGTAAACACACAACTTTTACCAGTGCAGGGCAATAGTACATAATATGTTGTTTATTTTGATACACTTTCATTTTTTGGTGTTACTGTTCCTTTAACTACCGAAATCTACTAAACCATAAATATTCAGTGTAGCTACAGGAAGAGGGCTGTCTATTTCTCTCTATTCTTGAAATTAAACTACACCTTTAGTCGACGTGAGTGGGGCATTTACATTCATATTTCTAAAACAAGTCGTTTTTTTCTGCAATAAAACTCTATTTTTCCTGAAAACCCCCACAATTTTTTTGTTATTTATTAAGTGTAAAAAACACGAAAAAGGCAAAACTTTGCCTTCTAAAAGCTGTGGAGATCATGAAGTCAATGGGAGGTGTCCTGGGCACATTGTAACAATCTTTTTTTAATTTGTGGTTTTAGAGTTTCTGTTCTTTATTGTTTGGGGGTTTTTTTTTTATTTGTAAGTTCACAAAGATTTGTGGAAAAATGTCAAAAACCAAGTAAAATTTGTGGTTTTCATGTTATTTTTGTTCTGTATTTTAATATGCTTGTGCTTTTTCAATCAGATCTTTAAATAAATAAATAAAATTTGTGGTTTTACTAGAAATTCCTTTAGTCAGGGTTTAGAAACCACAAAAATCTGAATGTTAATAAATCTGCCTCATACCCTCATATGTAATAAAAGGCACTACGTTTGCCCAGGAGAAGTAACCCGTAGCAACCAATAACATGTTTGCTTTTAAAAGGTGACCAGAAAATGCTACCTGCTGATTGGTTGCTATGGGAGACTCTTTGCAAACTTAGTGCCTTTTATTACAAAACCCCTTTTGACTCAAATCAGCACACCCTAAACTAAGCACCATAAACAGGTTAAAAAAATCTGGTTAGCCACAGAGCCATGAAATAATGAATGAAACTCACAGAAAGATCTGCTTACACAGCACCCAGATCCACAAACAATACAAATGAAGAGCAAATGTGCCAAGATCCAGCCAAACAATATTTTTATGAGATAAGATTTAAAATCATAACTGGTAAGTGTGAATTCACTTATTTCATTGCGCTCATATTAATGATCACACATCTAAATGCGCATTCAACAAATAGCAAGATACAGGTCTGGGATCTGGGGCTTTTCCATCATTTCTGACCACTTCTGATAGCGGAGAAAAGATTTCAGATTTTATAGTTTGTGCCAGTGCTCCGTGTATGTGATAATATTCCTTAATGAAAAATGTATATTTGTTCCAAAAGATTACGTCACCTTAAAACAAGTGTGCAATTAAAATTTGCAATGCAATTACAGTCTAATGAAGAATATTACATTGTGAAACGTGAATTTTTATTCTTGTTTGTGCACATTTTGTTTCTGTTGAAACTTGTACTACATTCCCCCGGCAATCTTTCTTTCATTTAATACCAATAAAAATCATTGAAACATTAAATAAACCCAATAGGATTGTTCAGCCACCAATATGGATCCATGCAGCTTAGTTATCATCGAGTAGCAAGGTTTATTATTATAGTGAAAATGAAATACTCGAGTATAAGCCGATCCGAATATAAGCCGAGGTACCTAATTTTACCTAAGAAAACTGGAAAAACTTATTGACTCAAGTATAAGCCTAGGGTGGGAAACTATATGGTATCAACAATGATTCCTTAAGAGTACTACCCCCTTAGCTCAATCAGCAACCAAGATACAACACAAAGGGGCACATTTACTAATCCACGAACGTCCGAAAAGCGTCCGAATGCGTTTTTTCGTAATGATCGGTACTTTGCGAGCTCTCAATACGAAAGTTGCAACAATTCGCGAAAGTCGTAATGGCTATGAAAAAGTCGCGACAATTTACGAAAGTCATAATGGCAATGAAAATTTAGCGACAATTCACGAAATTTGTAATGGCTATGAAAAAGGCGCGACAATTCGCGCAAGTCGTACCGGTTAGGAAAAATTTGCGATAATTTACAGGAAAGTCGTAACGGCGACGAAAAAATCGCAAAAAATACGAAAAAGTCGCAAAATGTTCGTTTTCCAATCCGAATTTTTCTCATTCGGATTCGTGGATTAGTAAATCAGTAAATTAGTTAAAATCCTTCAAAACTATGGTTATAAAGTACAATGTCTTGTGCAGAATGGGACAGGTGAGGATGGTAGATGAAGATGAATTTGGGAGTGGGCCATGGCACTGGAGGGTTTGGTTGCAGGTGGCCTAATTTGCACACAAAGGACAGATGGTGCTAGTCTGGAGGGACCCATGGCACCCAACTCAAGTATAAGCTGAGGGCGACTTTTTCAGCACATTTTGGGTGCTGAAAAACTAGGCTTATACTCGAGTATATATAGTAATTAAAAAAGCAAACAATTATTTGTTTAAAATTGAGATGGCTTTGCTGGATCAGATTTCTGAATAAGAGATGCTATACCTGTAATAAAGTTTTAAGAGATGTTGTTTTTGTGGGATGTACATTTTTGGAGCAGAGTTCCATCATTAGTAGTGAAAAAATTCGCCCATTACTAATCATTGGCAGTTCAAAAAGTGGACAAGAAGAACATTCTCTTTTAAGCAATATCATTTTTTATTACAGGTAGGTAAAACTACCACCTTATTTCTCTTCATTAAACACGTTACAGTTTGATTAAACAAGAAAATAAAAAAAGAACTTGTGAAAGCTGTCTCTGGGCCTGATGGCAAGGGCAGTGTGTAATATTTTGTCCACTTTTTAATGTATAAATAAATAATAAACAATGAAGAGTTTAATTATCTTGCTGTGGACCATGCACCAGCTTGTGCATCTATATCCCTCTCCATCTGCTTGATGAAAAGCAGACAGTTAAGAAAATGCAAAGTTGATACCATTTTTTTTGGTAACAGGTTTTATTTAAACCCTGAAAATGATTTATTTAGACATAAATGTATAAATTAATATCTCCAGTGCCATTCATACAGCCTGCAAATGCAGCATAATTGCATTATGTACAGTAGATTACATTTGGAGAAATATGCCCACATTGCAGGATATATTTACATGGGAACAGACATAATTATATATAGTACTGCAGACAAAGAATACAGTATAATACAATAAACAATAGGTGCTATCCTTAGATAATGAAGATTCCATTGCATTATTATAATGGAAAAAATGATGGTGGCATGATTTTTACACGGTGCAAAAAAAATAACTGACAATGCTTATCTTTTCTCCTCTAAGTATTTTATAAAATGTATACCCGCAAGGACCAAGAGTACACAATCCTATACATTTGCTAAATAATTCCCTGACTGATAATGACATGTTGGACTTGTCAAATTTTTGGTTACATTTTTGGAAAGAGTTAAACATCACACAGTAACTGTTCCATCTTTCATTAACAGAAATATATCGACACAGAATGAAACTGCTATAAAAACGACATTGCAAACATCACCCGGGTATAGAAGGAGTCAATGAATCCAAGACTTAACAACTCTTCTACACTTGCACTGCTGCCATGCTTTCTTATATCATATTCTCCCTGTATTCGCTTCATTTTATTTTGCAATATTTATCAGTGCTGTCAGGGCCCTCTCTCAGGCTTCACTTTCTGATTGCTCCTGCACTACATACCTCTTTAATATGTAATAGAGCTTGGCTTCCTTCTGTACTCTTAACATATTCACCCAAGACAAATTCATATATTTAAATGGAAGAATTTACTTGAATTTAGTTGAATTTTTATAAAAACAAGAGAACGATGGGACTTCAGATACTTGCATCATAAGATGCAATATATTTTTAGCTAATTTCTATATAAATTCAAAACGTAACCATGTCTTAGAATACAATGTGGATTTTGCCATTTGTATTAGAGGAAAAGGCAGATGTTGCCAGGCCATTGAGGTAGTGCTACACTATCATGTCTGCTTTTGTCTACTTAAATGGGCATCCGTGTGTTTGACTGGGGCTGCAACTTGAAGGGCCCCACTCACATCCTGCCTCTTTGAGCTTCTGCCTCATTACTCTGAATCTCTGATGGGGCAGCACAGGCAGGAGAGTAGGTTTTTCTCCCCGTGTCCTGGTTCGACCCTGGGGCATCCCCAGGGAGCAGATCAATAATGGAGTTAAAAAGTGTCTCTGAAACAATTTTTTGGGGATATACAATAGTTATGTTGTTTCTAAACTACAAACATAGAGAATAGATGGCTGTTATACTTTTGATGATATTTCCCTTCAGGGCATTTGCCTACATGTATTTCCAACTTACTTGATTATATCATTATTACTTCTTTATTAATAAGTTATGGTTTTGCTTTAAAAAAAAAATGGCATCATTATACTATATAAGCTCATGGTGGCATCACAGATGCCTGCTTGGTTCTGAACAGCATGCTAAATTTTGGAAAACAAGATGTGACCCTGGCTATACAAGTCCAAGGTTCTGTGGCAGCCGGTTGAGTTTCCCCTTTCATTAGATTCCATAGATGGTAAGAGACATTAGGACTGCCATACCCTTACAATCATTTCTAAAACAAAAGGGTTATGCATTTAACTAAGAATTGTAACAAATGATATGCCATCATTTAACCAGTGCATGTAAAGATTACATTGGTTTATGTGGATTAATCAAGAGACGATTTCCTCTATGGGCCAAACCAAAAAAGGAGGACCTGATAAAATGTGACCAAGTACAATCTATGTGAGATGATAGACAGTGAGGAGGAAGGGGGAATTAGAGAAGTAAAAGTGAAGCGATTCCTATGCCAGTGTCATAGAGACAGGGAAATCAATATGTGATTACCACCCAGGATCATGTTTAAAAATAAACTATTTGTATTGCATGTTTAATTTAAAAAAATATTTTATTAATGGATGACAGGTGGGTGGAGTCTTGGGTGGCCTTTTCTTCTGCTTCTGCTATTTCCTGGTTCACTTCTTTTCTAACTACAATAATTGCAGAAATAAGTGTGCATTCCAAACTGTGTGAGAGTTACAGGTCTCCTGATTAATATTGCAATACTACTGCAATATTAATGCAACCTTGGCATTTGTCAACCACAGAGGAAGCAGCCACCATAAGCAGTATTTGGTTTAGGTGTAGAGATTATCTTTGGCTGTTTGTACAATATATACTGTACACTAGCTAGTTACCTATCCACAATGTCCAGAGACTGTACTACTAAATTAGTTTTGGAGAGTGAGGCTTTACCAGCTTAGTGACTGGTCTAGGTATGGGAAGCCCAGGGAATTCAGGGTTGAGTCTATCCAGCTGGGCCTCCACTACTGTGTTGCAATCTCCCAATATACATAGTTGGTTTGGTACTGTAAGTGGAGAACATGATGATCATTGCTTTGTTATTAATTTTACATCTAATTATTTCTTATAGTTTTTTAAAATGATTTCTTTCTTCCTTCTTCTGACTATTTTCAGCTTCCAAATGGGAGTGTCACTGATCCTGAGCAGCCAAAAAACTATTGCTTTGTGAGACTATACTTTTTATTACTTATCCTTGTCTTTAGGACCTCCTCTATTAATATTCCTGTCTCTCTTTCAAACCACTGTCTGGTTGCTAGGTTAATTTGGGACCCTGGCAACCATATAGCTGCTAAAATTCCATACTCGGAGAGCTGTTGAGCAAAAAGCTAAATAATTCAAAAACTGCAAAAGTTACAAAAAAAGACCAATTGCAAAAAAGAGCACTCTTGACATCATACTTAAAGTTAATTTGAAGGTGAACAACCCCATGTAAGGCCCTTTTAAACTTAAAATTAAAGCATTTAAAATTACATGATATAATCATTATATGGCCTATGTTATTGTAAGTGTGGTTTAGTAATTCAGATGGTTAAGTAATGCACTAGTCAGAGTATCCCTGAATACCTTTCCTGGCTTGGATATTACCATATTTTCTACTGCACACAAACAATTTCCCCTATCCAATCCTGTTCACCAAGCCTAACATAATCAGACTTTTCACTTTGTTTAACTATGCACATTTTTGTGAAGTAGTGGAATCTCGCTGTTATCCGTTTATTAGCCCTGTGGGTACCTCCACACTAGATAGGTAAGGCATAGTGAGGGCCAAAGAAGCAGCTAGATAGCAATTTAATTTGGCTACTTTGCCCATTTTATATCAGTTTGTTTATTACCAGTGTTGCTTTTTGAACTTCTACCTACTTCACCAGCTTTGCAGGCAGCTCTAATTCCATTAGTACCCAACGGTCACAGGTCTAAAGGCATCTACTGTATGTGGTAATTGTGCTCATCTTCCCATTGCATCATTGTTTGTATGGTGCTATCCTGATTTACTACTGGCAGGGATATGGTTTACTCCTTGTTAGGGGCCACACTGCTGTATGCTTCAGACAAGTGGACCAATTCTCCATGCAGGTTACATTGTGGCTTCTAGGGCAACGTAGGTTGAAAAGCCCATAATAGTGAGATGATGGTTGGTGCCAAGTGGTAGAAGCCTTTTTTTGCGATGCAGAGTGGTTGTTCTATGATCAGGATATTGGAAAAGGATGCCTTCAGATATTTTGGGCAATAATTTCTGTGTGATGTCCTCTGCTTTTTTTGGCAGGCCAATCACTCTTACATTATTATGTCTACTGCAGTTCTCAAGGTCCCCTGCCCAATTAGTAAGCTCCTCCAGTTGTTGCCATAGTTGTGCCTGTTCCCTCAGCACAGGGTGCATCATGTCCTCTGCTGTCGAGATCCGATGTGCTGCTTTAGTAATGTTCTTGCAAATATTCTAAAGATCTTTATCTGGGGCCTGTTCTGTATTTTGTGATGAATTTAAGTATGTATCTAGGCAATTGTCAGTCTTAGATTTATGGTTGTGCTTCCCCTCTCGGTGCAGCCTTACATCTGTTGTCTACCATCTTGGTGACACACCCTGCACGGATCACTTTGTAACTTCTTAATCAGCATATTTTTGATGGCCAACCAAAAAATGAATTAGGAAGCTTTTATAGAAAAGAACAACAATATTCTGAATCTGCATTATACACATCTTTCTACTACATCAAGAACATAGATCAGTGGTCCAACACAGTACAAAAAAAATATTACTGAAACATATAACTTCTTTAATAATATTTCATAAATAATAGTACTCACAGCTGAGAACACTTACTAGACCTGTGGTAACCCTCTACTGCTTTACACACGACTACCATTGTTTGCATAAATGTGCTAAAGTGGACTTTGTTCTCTCTCTTAGAATTTACAAACAATATGTTAGTTTAACAAAAGAACCAATTATAGGTTCAGCATACACACATGCAGTTCAGGGATTCTAAACATGGAAAAACAAATCCTTCTCTTTTAATAAAAATGATTAAAAACTGTGAGAAGCCATAAGCAAATACATTGACATCTGTTGCACTTTGTAGACTTGGTTTTTCTTTTCACAAAAAAACACACATCTGCTTTTATGCACATATTCTTACTTCCAAACAAGGAAAATGTTTTCTATCTTAAATATGATCAGAGTCACTGAAATTTGAGATGCCAAAGCCAATATCATTTTTGTGCCGATGTTCTGGCTGTTGAGTATAAAAGTAATGAATATATTATGTTCCATTGCCCTGCACTGGTAAACGTTGTGTGTTTGCTTTAAATCCCTACTGTAGTTTATATAAACAAAGTTGCAGTGTAGCCATGGTGGCAGCCATTCATGTTGGAAGAAAAACAGAAAAGGCACAGGTTACATACAGTAGCAGAAACAGATAAGCTATGTAGATTGTGCCTGCTATGCAACCTGTGCTATTTCTCCTTTTTTCTAGCTTGAATGGCTGCCCAGGTGGCTACACAGCAGCTTTGTTTATATAAACTACACACAACTTTTACCAGTGTGGAGCAACAGAACATGTTACTTTGTTGGTGTTACCATTTCTTTAAATCATAAAACAATATATCGTTTTTTCTTAAAGGCTAAGAGCAAGGGCACAGGGTGTATATATATGCTTTTCTCAGCCCTACATTTTTTGGCCAGGCCAGCCAGTGCTATTATGCTCTCTGCACTAGAATAGCTGAATTTCAGTTTCAAAAAGCAAAAATTCAGCCCTTAAAAGTTATTAGAGGCGGCTTTTTGCTGCCCCTGGTAACTAGCTTCTCTCTGCCGCCTGAGGCAAGGTTCTAACCTTGCCTCATGGCAGGAGCTTCACCACAAATGTTTAAATTTGTACAGATGTTATTTTAGTATATTTGGAGTCACATGGATTTATTATTTTTGTGCCTGTGGGGGAGGCCCATTTATCAACATTGTGATTTTAGTGGTTTTAAAGGTTTTTGGAAATCACAAATAAACTCATTTCCACTAAAACCAGGAACATCTAGTCATTTATTAAGAGATTCAAATATAACAAGAAACTGAAAACATGAAATTTTTAGTTTTTGTAAGAATTTTCATGCGCTTACAAAAAGAGACCCTGAAAACCTCTGAAACCCCAAATTATATAAAGATTGTTACAATTTGCCTAGACAACTCCCATTGACTTGACAGCTTTTAAATGGCATATTTTTATATTTGCATTTCTTGTGGTTTTGATGCATAATAAATGGCAAAAATGTGAGTTATTAAAAAAAAAATTTAGTGCAAAAAAACATGAATGGCGGGGAAAAATATACGACCCCTGAGTTTAATATTAATTTCTGGATGATCTACAGTGATCATTATGCATTTGCTGCTTTGCACAAACAATGCAGCTAGAAAGGCACAAACCATGCACCTGTCTATACATGGGTGCTCTAGTGGTTTTTATACTATTACTTACACATCTTTCTATTTTGCCGTACGCCATACACAAGTGCAATGGCTGAATGGGGCACTATACCCCTGATCAAATGGCAGGGCTGCACCTTGCGCATCGTTAATACTTATACAGTAGGTCAATGGGGCACATTGGTGCAAGGCAAGTGCATTTTTACAGCTACATTAATAAACTCCCTAGCATCAATAAAATGATAAGACAACCACCAGATAATATCATGGTGAAAACTATGTGCAACTGATCTTTTCTAAATTTTTTCAAGGTTAATATAAAATAAAGATTCAAACAAACAAAAAAACGCCAGTTGTGTTCAGAAAGCAGAAGAGAAGTGCCCTCACTAAAAGATTGCTAACTAGTATTTTTTTTGTGAGAAATTACTTCCATTAAACACAATGGCAAAAAAATGAATTGGAAGTGTCAGAAATTATCTTCTGAAAAAGAAAATTCAGATCACTTCTTAGAATTGACATAATAACCATTATAGATAGCCAGTGGCCTTTATCAGACTACTAACAATGAAGCAATTTTCCAGGAAAAGCAAAGCACAACATTTTTACAGTACTACAGCATCCCCCACACCACTCTCATGTGGTTTTGCTTTGTTAAAATTAAAGGGCTGATTTAGTATCCTAAAATAAGCAAATAAGTTCTTTAATTAGCTCACCTTTACTTGCATCAGCTTACTTTTTTTCTCGATCTGACTTTTTTTCCCCACAATCAGGGTTTTTCGAAAAATAAAAAGACTTGCCACCAAAGACCTAACAAGCTTTTTACTTTTAGATTTTAAGGGGGAAAAAGGGAATGGATCAAAAAAATTGGACATGTATCAAGCTGGGCTTTTTCCCTTGTTAAAGCCGGTTGTACCATGCTGGTCTCTTCCCTGCTTTGCCTGCTTGTTACATGTAAGTGCCAATACCTTCACCCTGGCTTGACTTATTATCCTGCAAGTGCTGAAATACAGTGTGTAGCTTGTCCTGGATGCCAGTTAACCCTACCTGTGCCTACCTTCTGTCTCGTATCAGCCTTTG
Source organism: Xenopus tropicalis (assembly GCF_000004195.4). Lineage (NCBI taxonomy): Eukaryota > Metazoa > Chordata > Amphibia > Anura > Pipidae > Xenopus > Xenopus tropicalis. The sequence goes on along the minus strand of NC_030678.2, from coordinate 119,821,155 downwards.
TGACAATACATTTTTCCATGTGTGGCGGCTCGAGAACTGCAAGATGCCAGCAAAGTGAATGGGGTTGGAAACAATTCAGACCTGTCAGCAAATCCCCTCAGTACTCACCTTACCCCTGCCAGAGAGTAAAGGAGCATTCAGCATTATATACACTGTTGGAGGCCATTGGGGTCAGTTTCGACCCTTTTAGAACCAGCCATTTAATAATAAAAGTCTCCCTAGAGAACTCAGCTGTTTGCAGCCCTTCACTTACTCCATGTTATTCCTCCCTTAGGGCAGAACTACATGTCCCGTGACAGGATTAGGATTTATAGGATGCAGATGGTTTCTTGTGTTCATGTGTCTACAACTGACAGTCAACGTCAAATATCAAACTTTATCCAACTTCATCATATCAGATTAAAAAAAAACCACACAGTATTTCCTTCCGGCAGTTGTGTCAGATGGCAAATCTTTCATGTAGCTCACAGGTCAGATTTTAATATCAGTTACGCTATTTTTAAAATATTGCAACTACATCTAATTAGTAGGATGAGATCTGCTGATGCCGAATAAAAGTTCCCATGTAGTTCAGTCTTAAGATGTAATGCATCTCCTTTCCATTCCCTTCCTTGCCTGTCAGTTTTCAGTGCAAACAGACTACTTAATTTCCCCCTGCAACATCATTCATCCTTTGCATTATTCTTCTGTCCTTCGTTTAAGCCGTTTTAGTCTATGGTTTTTATAAAATTCCATTTCCCTACATTTGGAGGTTCTGTTTTCTTTTTAAATATTTGTACTTGCTAAACTTTACAAACATTTTGATTCGGAAAATCAAGAATTTACTCCTATCCACCCTCATCAGCAGACATACTCTCCAGCTCTAACAGGCTACTGGGGCTGCATCAGGGTTGGCTAAAATCCGACTCAAGTCAGGAGTGCTAAGTAAGCAGGGCACTTGCCTACAAAAGCTCTAGCAGGGGAAGCAGTGCTCTCTGCTTAGCAATTAATCAAACGCAGCCCCAGCAGCAGCCCATTAGAACAGAGAAATGCGGCTGCTGGGAGGGGAGGATGGGAACTAAACCATGAGTATAATTTAAGAAAAAAACGTAAAAACTGGTAACAAAATAAGCAATTGTAAAGGAACGGAGAATAACAATCTGAAGCTTACAATACACAAAATGTAGATTCTGCAGATTATGAACCATTTTAGAGAACCTATTTTATTGGTAATCTATACAATGCCTCCATTGTTGTTGATCTTATTCCTAATTTGCCATCAATTGAATTTATTTTTGTTGATTTCAAATATAGTGCAAACAACTGTAACCCATAATTATAAATGATCCCTGGCATTTTATCATAAATGTGTACATTTTTAAATGTATTACATCAACATTTTTAAATGTTATCTTTTAAATGCTACTTAATAGCTCAACAGCTAGGGTTGGGTGAGCAAATGATGCAACCATATCTTATAAGTATGGGGTTCTATATTTATGAACATCAGTACTGAATATACTGTACATTTGCCAAGGCCTCATATTTAGACAGTTGTCTATATCAAACTTATAGTTAATTAGTACCCAGGAATTTTCAGACATTATTATCATCATTTGGACTTTACAAGACAAGTCATAACAAAAATGAGTATTCTGGCACTTCACTATGCTTGTGTGATCAAGAGTTAGCAGTAAAGAGTCCACTAAATCCTTGCCAGTTTGGATGGAGATACAGTTCGAGGAACACTGCTCTTGAAGAATAAAGGGTCAGACTTAAACTGTAGTGGGTAATATGAAGAGATGCCTCATCTTTTACTATTACACCCACACTAAAACTATTTAGAGCAGCGTTTTTCAACCTTTTTCGGGCAAAGGCACACTTGTTTCATGAAAAAAATCACGAGGCACACCACCATTAGAAAATGTTAAAAAATGTAACTCTGTGCCTATATTGACTATATATAAAGTAATTCTCTTGAATAGGAATCAAATAAACACAAAGAAAGTATTTTCCGGGACATTTTCTCCACAAACCCACCCCCCCCACTGATTTTTTATTTTTTTTTTATACACACCAACATTTTATATTATATATATATTATTATTAATTGTTTTCTTACATGTCAGGCTGCGGCATCCAGGGGTGTCCCGGGATTGTCCTCCGGTGGGGAGTAGGGCGGCTGTGCATGGGCCTGGCCCCTGGTGGATCTGGTCTGTCAGGGCAGGGCCTGGGCAGTTGCTCCCCCCGGTCAGGTTGTGCCAGGGCAGGATAGTGCTGCCTCTACTCTCTGGTTGCTCCGCCCTCCTGGATCCGATGCCGGATGATGTCACAGGCAGTGACGATTTCCGGGCATCAGGGAGCCAGGAAGTGGAAGGTGTCCCAGAGGGGACCGGGGGAGTCTTGTCTTCACCTACGGCACACCAGGCAACATCTCGCGGCACACTAGTGTGCCGCGGAACAGCGGTTGAAAAACGCTGATTTAGAGCACTGCACATCAGCAAGCCTTAAAGGAGACAAAACTCTTACATTAAAGGTACATCAAACTAAACCAGCTTGCCCACCTAATAATGCATCATTAACCTTGCATATTGAGAAGAAGCAGCGTAGCACAGCTGGGCTGACAGGTGCCATCTAGCAGATCTTACTCTTCTGCCCTAAGCAATATTCAACACTGATCATGAGCAGTTGAAGGCTATCAGTATCTGGCTTCAACTGCACATGCTCAGTTTCCGCACTCAGAAAAGATCTCAAATTTTCTAGATGGTGCCTGTCAACCCTACTGAGTGAATATGCTTGAGTAACTAATTAGTTTGACTAGTTAAATAACAATTTCATGGTGCCACACACAAAACATTTATTGGTTACAAATAATCACAAAAAAATTGAATGCAATGTCCTCTGATGAAGCCGTCGATGGCATGAAATGCATTAGGAGGGTGAAGTATGGGGACCATGTGACATTGGGATTCACCTTGGTCGTTTGGTATGGTATGCACTTTTGTTGATTTAACTTTTTGTAATTATTTGTAACCAATAAATGTTTTGTGTGTATTACCGCAAAGTAATTGATTATTGCATATTCAGGGCCTAGACGGTGAAATAAATGCATGAGATGGCTTTTTTTTCTATCTTTCAATTAATTGAACTAATTGGATTGGAAGGGACTATTGATCATTTAAAGAGACAGTTTACCCACTTGTTCGACAAGAGTTCACTGACTTCGGCTTGTGCCAAACACACTGTTCAGCAATGTCTTCTTTTTAATGATTTTTATTGTTTTTCAAGTTTAACAAGACGGGCAACTTATTTCAAACAAAGTACAATGTAATGTGAATGTCCTTAAAGAGACAGCAGGAAAGGGAGAGAAAGTCTTGAGTCCAACTAAAGGAGGAGTCGAGAATAGAATCGAAATAAAAGGTTATAGAAATCAACTAAGTCTAATTACAGTTTTGAACGATGTTTGTTTTTTGTTATTTATTGAGCTAAACAGAGCAAACAAGGAAACTGAAGCTACCCTATGTTTGGTCTTTGCGAGGGAGAGAATTCGATTACTGGTGCACAGATAATCCCCCCTATGTAATGGACACCTCCTTATCTGAGAACTGGTAATCTACTTAATTCCCTTCCAAGAACCAAACAGAGTTCGGTTTAGCTCAAGATGTTAGGTCATTATAGTTTGCTTAAGGGCTCTGGCACACGGGGAGATTAGTCGCCCGCGACAAAACTCCCTGTTTGCGGGCGACTAATCTCCCCGAATTTCAATCCCACCGGCAAAAATGTAAATCGCCGGTGGGATGGCATACGCGGCGGCGCGATTTCATTGAAATCGCGCAATTTGCCTTGTAAACGTACATAATAAAACATAAGAAATATAATATAATACAATAAAACCAACCACGTGAATTTTTTTCTCTTCGCTTTGTAAGAACCATTTATGCAGCATCCCGATATTACCTTAATGTGTTTGTTATAGGCAGTATGGTTGTTGGACTGTGATTGACTAAATTTGGCACCTATGTCTTTCAGTTAGATATAATTTCCAACTAAACTATAATTTCCAGCAACTAAAGAGATATTTTGCAGTAATGAAAGGTGTAGACATTGTTGTAAATGTATGCGTTCCTACAGAGAACACCAGACAGGTCTGTGTTGTTGGAATTGGATAATGCTATATATATGTATAATAGTATCTTAAAAGTGTTTCAGCCCTTATTTTTTCTGTATGTCGTGGGTATGCTGTCAATCATTCTAATTAAAAAAGAAAATTTTAAAAAATGGGGATCATGCTGATAGAAAAGATAGATATTAACGACTAGTGATGGGCGAAATGTTTCGCCAGGCATGGATTCACAGCGGATTGTTTCGCGAAACGGATGAAAAAATTTGCCGTGCGTCAAAAGAATAGCTGCAGACGACAAAAGAATAGCTGCACGACAAAAGAATAGCCACGGGTGACAATTTTTTTTGACACACGACATTTTCGAATTTTTCACCGTTTTGCGAATCATTTGAAAGATTTGCAAATTTTTGGGCGAAACGGGACAGATTCTCTTATCACTATTAACAACTAAAGGAGTAATGCAATAAACAAAAAAGTTTCATTAACACAAATGTCCTTAGTGCAGACACAGACTCACAAATATGCAGTAGCATCAAATCCAAATATTTTACTCTACTGCAAATGCACAAATCCCCTGAGCTCAGCTTAACCATTACAGCACTACAGCACTGCCTGTGTAAGCCTGCATTCTTCATTGCATGAACTTTATATCGTACAAGAACTCTTTGCAGATATAAGAAGAATACAGGTACAAGTATACATATACTGTATAAAGTTACAGCAGGTTTGTATATACAGTATATGATAAGATGGAGAGCTAGGAGGCATGACAGAAAGTTGGAAAAATGTAAGTTATCAAATAAGCAGAAAGACAAAGTATAGTGTATCTAAAGAGGTGCACTGACAACCTTTAACTTTTGTAAATTGCAAATATGTACTTTTTAACTTAATGCACTTCCCTTGTCATGATAATGTCCATTTCATTATGGGTAATGTAATGAAACAGGCTAACCAGATGCATGGTGATTGATTTTCCTCCTGGCCTCCATAGGCTAATCTTATCTGCCCCTCTCCCCCTCAGAAGCACCCTTTCATGCTGACTCCATCTTATATTATCTATACAAAATAAACAGACACAAATAACTAGCAATAGTTGTACATTCAAATGTGACCAATTATTCAGTGTATATCTATTAAAGCATGCAAATAAATGTAAATACAGTAACAACAAATAAATGGCTTACAGTCATGTTTAGATTGTTTCAAATATGAAAATACTGGTTAAACCAATATTCTTAAATCCATTAATTACACACTTTTCTCTTAGCAAATCAATCACTTAACATTAGCATATTAACGCTTCCTCGCATGTTCAGAATCAATAACCAGCAGAGGAACACTGTTTCTTGGGTAATACAGGATGTTGTGTAGTTCTTTCCCTTCTTCAAGCAAGAATAGGGTGTTTCTTTGCTGCAGGGTTGTTGCTAGTGATGGGCGAAATGTTTCGCCAGGCATGGATTTGCGGCGAATTTCCCCATTTTGCCATTGGTGGTTTGTTTCGCGAAACGGATGAAAACATTCGCCGCACGTCCAAAAATTGTCGCAGCGTCAAAAAAGAATAGTCGTGGGCGACAAAAGAATAGCCGTGGGCGACAAAATGATAGCCGCGGGCGACAATTTTTTTTGCTGCACAGATTCGCTCATCACTAGTTGTTGATGTGCATACCGTGTAAGCAGTTGGGTAAATCATTTCAAACTACCCTCAAAAATGCCTAGGAGCTGAATAATACAGATGTCCAGTGGACGAATTTTTTTGTGTAAAGGTGCAGGCACTAATAATGCAACTTGTCATTCAAGAAGAGTGGGTGCTGACTGCAGAGACTATTTGCCTGGGTATTTCAATGTACATTCCTAAGACTGCTTATATTTTCTAACAAGCAGAACTAATTATTCATAGAAGTCAACATTCTCTTTCTAGGCTCATGGGACAAATTACTCAGGAAAAGTAGAATGATATTAAGGTTTTTAATTCATTTAATTTTTTTAATTAGTTTCTAGCCTTACTGAGTTGTTTGGGAAACATCATTTTTTACTGCATCCAGGACATCTATTATCTGCTTCCACTATGTTCATTGATTGAGAAATGCATAACATCTTGCTGACCACCTTCTAGCAAATACATTTTTACAACCATAGATTTGGTTGTAAATCAGCAGTTCACACCTTGTTGAACACGCAGAGAATTACTGCAAAATAGACCTCCATTCCTTCAGATGGTAGCTCCTTGGAAATCCAATGATTTAACCCTTTTTATGGACCTTGAGAATGCAATCTCAGGTTCTCAGCTTTATTTTTACATAATCCAGTTATTTTTTTGAGAGAGGAAGAAACACTGTAGAAAAAGAACTTAGTAGAAACTCTATACAAAGGATATTGGGCCTGAGCTGGTTCTTGTTACAAGCTACTTCAAGGAGCAGGAGCCCTACAGTGAACTGGGACCAGTTCCACAATACAACTCTAGCACCAGAAAGAAGCATTGGAAGATTCTTTTTAATGACTGCTTTAAAAGCATTCACTGGATGCCGCATTATTCACTGGCACAGACAGTTGCTGCCTGATGGAAAGTAAAACAAAAATGTGGCCTTCTCCACACTCAGCATACCATTTCATCAGGAGAAATACATTTAAGTGAAATAAAGTAACATTTATGGGAGCAGAATGACTCAGTATAAGACCATCCCAGGCGTTAAGCATGATGATGGCAGTTTTTAAGTGACATTATGATAATATTCTTCAACATCTCTTCAAATGAAGACAGATTTAGCTATGCTTCATGATAAGATGAAGAGCTGAATTAAGTACTTTACAGCAAGAGTAAACATTCATTTTATTCCATAGATTTCTCAAGAACTATATACAGAGTTGTAAACATATATCTACTAAAACATCAAGCTAAAATAGCTAGGAATTAAGCTAGGAACCTTGTTATTTAACATAATAAAAATTGAAATCATCTTATAAATTACAGTTAAAATAGATATGTTTCATTTGGCCAATACTAGATTCTCTGCTTTATTTGTATTAAAGGTGAAGACACACTGGGCTACTAGTAGCAGCTACTTTTTAAGGGCTCTGGCACACGGGGAGATTAGTCGCCCACGACAAAACTCACTGTTCGCGGGCGACTAATCTCCCCGGATTGGCATCCCACCGGCGAAAATGTAAATCGCCGGTGGGATGGCTTGCACGGCGGCGCGATTTCAGTGAAATTGCGCAAGTTTCCTCTCGAGTTTCCTCACTGAAATCGCGCCGCCGCGTATGCCATCCCACTGGCGATTTACATTTTCGCCGGTGGGATGCCAATCCGGGGAGATTAGTTGCCCGCGAACAGGGAGTTTTGTCGCGGGCGACTAATCTCCCCCGAGTGCCAGAGCCCTTAAGGCTACTCAACTCCTGAAAATGCCCTGCCATAGAAAATACTGCCACAATTTTCCTAAATCAAACTGCAACAACAAAATGCCAAAAAGGCTCTTGCTAAGGATTGTTTTGCCTTAAGAGCATGGAAAGTACATGAAACAGAATAGGAGATCTATTAGAAAGGCTATAAGGCCTCTGCCCACAAGCATGGCCTTTCACATAATAGCCAACAGATTTTGTCTGCATTGATGTGTGTCTTGGGGCAGTATGGAAGATAAACCATAGTCTATGAATTATTAACGTTTGTGTCCTTAAAGAAAAGCCCAGTGTGAAAAATGACACTGTTAGTTGCTATTATTAAGAGTTAATTTTCTTTAAGATATTTATAGAAAAAAAATGACTTAATTATTATTAGTTTTTTAGCCTATAATTCCTAAATATTTAAGTTTATAAAAACTGGGATTTTTTCTACTGTAAAAAACCTAAATCATTGTAAAAACTTGACTAACAAATCTAACAAATTTCAGGATATTATCCTTCAATAATTATTCCCAACGCCTGGCCCTTTGTTTACATTTAAATGATCTAGTCTCTCATGATTCACCAGTAATTAAATGTATTCAATTCAATTTATTATATAAAAGCCCTTATCAATTGCTCGCTGTTGTAGACAGAAGAAAAAAAAATGATTCAAAACATCTGCAATCTATAAGTTTCTGTTAACCAATCACCTGACTCCATTTAGGTTAATGGCACTGGTGGCTACCAAGGTGCTCTTGGGGAAACTCTAGCAGCCAAAATGCCCATAATTACCCGTTACCACTTGCCATTGAAACGCAAGGGAAATGTTTTGACTAAGGCAAAAATGGGTCCAACAGGCAGGAATTCAATACACAGGTATTTACTATTGCTGACTTATCCTCAGGAGTCAGGAGAGGGGCCGCTCTTTTTAAAATGTAAATGGGCCACTAGCTCCCAGCCACCCCTACCCTACCTTGTCAGGAAGTAGTTGCCAGTAGGGACCAGAAATAGACTGAAGGCCCAGATTTTTAGAGAGAGGTGGAGAGGTGGCTGCATGTCTGGTGGGAGCAGCATTGGTTCAGGATCGGCAGGCTGGGTCAGGCAAGTAAATTACACAGCTACCCACAGACGACCAGTCCAGGCCTGCCTATGACTGCATACTGGACATTAGCAGTAAACTTAAAGGGAAGGTTCCTCTGGGTTAATAATAGCATAGTTGGATCATGCAGCAATATTTCTTCACCCTGCGGAAACATGAAATCTCTTCACAATGTTCCTGGCATCTCCATGAGTTATTACCAGCTTTGCACAAACATAGGGGTCTTATGGAGTCATGCCTAAAAGAGCATTGCATTGTTTTGCTATATGGTAGGGAGGGTTGCTCTCCTGAGACTTTAAGGTTACAACATTAAACTGACACCAAAACACATTTTATAAAATTATTAGCTACATTAAAAAGGAACAAACGGCATGAGTGAATTCTTACTAGAAAAACTCAAGGAACTAGATATTGTGAACAAAGCAAAGACATCAAAGGCATTAGTGCAACAATTAAGTCTCATCAAAGATAGATTATACAGCATTTCTTAAGAACACATTGAGTATGCATTAATCACATTACACCTAGGGGCTGATTTACTAACCCACGAATCCGACCCGAATTGGAAAAGTTCCGACTTGAAAACGAACATTTTGCGACTTTTTCGTATGTTTTGCGATTTTTTCGGATTCTGTACGAATTTTTCGTTACCAATACGATTTTTGCGTAAAAACGCGAGTTTTTCGTATCCATTACGAAAGTTGCGTAAAAAGTTGCGCATTTTGCGTAGCGTTAAAACTTACGCGAAAAATGCGCAACTTTTCGCATAAGTTTTAACGCTACGCAAAATGCGCAACTTTTTACGCAACTTTCGTAATGGATAGGAAAACTCGCGTTTTTACGCAAAAATCGTATTGGATCCGAAAAATTCGTTAAGAATCCGAAAAAATCGCAAAACATACGAAAAAATCGCAAAGTACCGATCATTACGAAAAAAACGCAATCGGACTCCATTCGACCCGTTCGTGGGTAAGTAAATCAGCCCCCTAGTATAGATGCGGCAACTGGGATGAACACTACTGGCTCAACTATGGCATAACAACTTAGCAAAGGCAAGAATAGCTGACATACTAAACCATTCAAGGACAAAAGATTATGAATCTTAACAATACAGTTCTGTACAGTTACCCCCACCACAGGTAGAAATTCTTTCCATTACCACCAGCCTCAATGAGGTAGACACAACTATTAAAGGAAAAGTAACACTAAAAAATTTTACGTAAAAAAATCTATTCTACCTTGCCCCAATAATTGCCCTATCCTGCAAACCATTTAGTATTTTGAATGCTTTATTAGAAAATACCTTTAAAACTTGGCTTCCGGTCATTTGAACAAAGGCAATACGGCGATGCAGGGGAAGCATCCCCTATGCAGCGATCAATTGATCAACCCTAGCCTGACTCCTTCCTATACAGAAGGAAGGCTAAGATCGATCAATTGATCGCCGCATAGTGGATGCTTCCCCTGCATCACCGTATTGCCTTTGTTCAAATGACCGGAAGTCAAGTTTTAACAGGTATTTTACATGCTTTTTTAGACCACATCCACTTTGGCAGACACATCCCCAATAAACTACTCCCCATTTTACAGATACACCCTCAGTAAATATCAAAATAATTGCAGTGGTGATTTCAGGTATAATTGTTCAGAACTCATAGCAGAATAACAAAGTAGCAAATCCATGTACAATACCCCCAGAAGTCATAGCCAGATGGGACAGTGGTGGTAGTTTCCTGGATAATACCCCCAGAAATAACAGCAGGATGAGAAAGTGTCAGTTCAATGTGTAATTCCCCCAGAACTCATAGCAGGTTAACACAATGGCAGTTTCACGTATAACATGCCAGAACTCATAGCAGGATACCACAGTGGCAATTTCATTTATAATACCCCCAGAAGTTACATAAGGATGACAATGGGGCAAAGAGCGGGGGGGGGCAATGGAGAACTGTCATGGAGTGTGGGGTTATTGTGTTGTTCCTTGTTGTATATAGATTTTTTTTTTTTTTTTGCTGCTATTTAACTTTTTTCTGATGTGTGGCTAGTGTAAGGGTTTCAGGCAGTTGGACCGTGGTCTCACTGGGGAAAAGACCTTTGGGTGCACTTTCAAGCACTTCAAATCAGAGGCACTGATAGTTCAATTCAATATAACTGGTCTTTGGCCAGTTTATTTAAGGCTTTTCCAAGGAGAGAGGCAAAACAAGACAGAGAAAAAGAAATACAGAAAACAACAAATCCTAAGCCTGTCTGGCTCTAACTAATACACAGATTTTTTTCCTTCACTAATCCAGGACAAGGGCCTTGAGCCCCAATCCCTTACAAAGCTAATTGCACATATACATGCACATATACATTTTCAGACTTACACGGATGTAAGATCACTCAAAACAGCATCTCCTGCTTTCACCAAAGGTTCTCTTTCTCTTACACTGAAAATCCCAGCTCCTTTTCTTAGGGAGCCAACCCCTGCCCAGCTGCAGCCTAATCACCATTCAGCTACCTGTCTGGGAACCCACTTCACCTGGAGCAGCCTACTGGATTGGAGCCACTTTTGTCATTGGCCCCAGTGATTCTGTGAACCAGTTTTTACTCAAGCTGAACAATAGTAAAATAAACACTATTTTTTCCATTGCAAGTTACCACACGTATGACAGGAATGTGGGGGAAATATACACTGCATCAAACAGTGCTTCTCTTACACTAGGTGCAAACCTCCTTGTCATATATAGTTTATTGCTGTTATTTTAATGTTTTTATCCCTTTTTTCTTTGATATTCTTTTATAGCGTAGATTAAAAAGAAAAAGTGCAAAGACCACATTTTAATATAATATTGAACAAAATGCTGTGTGTGTGACTGAGAGTGCTGCATTTTAGCATTTCATAACAAATCACAAGTCATTTAAGTACTAAATCACAAAAAAACAAGGTTGGTTAAACACATTAATTAGATACAAATTTCTGCTTTAAGTGGTTATTATACTCATATTGTCTATATTACATGTAAGTATGTTTTATAAATAACTAAAAAGCTTATGTGAATTTCAGCTGTAAGTCAAGCAGAGCTGTGAGCCTACGTTAGCAATTCTTAAACGCGATTAAACAAATTATTTCATTAATACATGATTCTGCATTAATTATGTTTCTTTGCCTGCTGTAGGTTTGGGGTTCTTTGTTGCAGCCACTATAAGCATTAGACTATAGCAAAGAAACCCTTCATACTGGCATGCTGGAGGCTCATTATATTCTCACTACTTGATAAATCAGGAAGTGTATTTAGGATGTAGCAAACCTTAACATTATAAATCAGGTATGTTGAATTTTTACCTCACATGGGTAGAATAAGATAGGGTGGAGCTGGTATAACTGCATTGAAGCTGCTCAATGAGATCCCAGAAAATACTGTTGGGTTCTTGTGGATGTTGTTGGCACACATACTGGACAAGGCAAGCTATTATATCTGAATCTAAGGTGAATATAATTCTAGTATACCAGACCTCAATGGTATTATCACTTCTCACACATTTGTAGCTTTTTAAGATCTTAATTTAATTAGTCTCCCAATTTAATTATTAAGCTTTGATATCTAAAATAGCATTGGGACATGAAGACGTTTAGCAGAATTCCATGCAGATTGCAGCATTATACAACATATATAGTCTTCCAGTTTTGTGCACAATTATAACACAACAGGCAACAAACTTGCGACACTGCCCGATACTGAGCTAATATGTGGTCATTTTCTACCAAACCTATACAGGTTTTGAGACCATTATATGTGGATTTCTGACAGTTCGCCATTGCATGGGCTGGTTTATATGGGTATCAGCTGATTTTACTGACTTAGGCCCAGTGAACTAGTCACTTGACTGATTGCAGAAAGGCCTACTCTATCTCTTTATTGGCCTGGGACAGTGTTGAAACTAGTCACTCTTTTGGGAGGGCTGGGAGTTAGCTCTATCCAGGAAGTAGAGGAGAAAGTGTTGTACATGAGGGGGCTCAGGAGAAAGCAATGAAAAAGAACTGTACCTTATTGGTTTGCAACAGTAGTGGCTGTGGCACTTTGAAAAGAGCAGGTTTCCAAACTATTGCCAGTGGACTGCTCTGTTCTGGATTCAGAAAAATGAAGGTTAATTTCTTGGTGCATGCTGTATGAAATTATAAAAAGTACCTTGTTTATAGAAAACCCTGCTGTGAATAAAACACCGTCCTGCTTAAAGTTACACTGGGTCACACTTTCCCTATGAAAAATGTATTGTCACCTCAGCCATTTGAGTCAATTCCCACAAGGGATAGTACCAGCCCAGATTATGAGTGGGTTACTGTACCATTGACTTTCTAAGTCTCACTAAACTGACCTCTATCTCACTGGCATCTCAGGTGAAGCGCTGCAGAGCGTTGCATGACACATGGCATCACCAGCAAGTACACATCAAATGTAATTGATGTGTAAGATGTACAGTAATCAGTCAGACAAAAGATTAATTAGGAGAAGGGTGCCACAACTTTTGAGACTATCCAGTCCCAAACTATTTAAGCAAACTACATATAGACAACAACAAGAGATCCTCTGCACTCACCCTTTATCAATATATATAGGACATTAAGACATTCTGTGCATTAAGCTACTAAGAAATGCCCTCCCCTTTAAACAAAACAGGAATTGTTTGTCCATACATTGCAATATACTTCAAGCTGGCCAACTACATCAAAGTCATCCCTTCTGGCCAGTCCTACACTGACCTATGCGATTCACCAAGAATTCTACTGCTTCAATATATGTTTAGCCAAGGGACTAAGTTTTACCTGCAACTTACTTGCTTTCAAGGTTAAAACCCCCATATGGTTGCCCTTTTATTGGCCCATTGGGATCACCTGACTGCAGCTGGGAAGGCTTTTAAGCAAACTGACACACACTAAATCCATACAGCTCCAGAAGAATGTTGTTGTTTTAATATAAGAAAATTAGTTCAATTTGCCAATACAATTTACTGAAGTTCTCTTTCTAAGTAATTTTTGCTCTGTGGCAGAAGAAGAACAGTTTATAAGAAAGGGGGCAGACAATTGTCTCTTGGGATTGGCACCATGTGATTGAAATAACAGCAGGGAGGGAGCACCTAGGGAGGCAGTTCTTAATGCATAGTTGGCCACAGGGACATTGAGAAGATATTTGCATGGCTTGCCCAAAAATTCCTTATGTGATCGTTAAATCACTTTATTTTTGGTTTTATGACTGTGCTATGTATAAGTAAATATACAGTGGCATGTATCAAGAGACACAGGAGGAAGAAGACCCCTGCTCTGTAGCTTACAGTCTAAGTTTGCTTTTTATGGGGTTTTTTAAACTTTCCAATGACCAGCAGACAGGCAGGTATATACTAGACAGGCAACAGGCAGGTATATACTAATCAGACTGAAAGCATATGGGAAAGCAAAATATTTATGAAACAGTTAAGAATAATCAGGCAAGCTTTTTGCTTAGTGTGATTTTTCACTGACGGGTGCAGAACAAGGTCAATATCCACATTTCCGACAAATTTGCATATTTTCAATTTTATACCATGGTATTAAAAAGCGCTGAGTCTTCGTAAAAGAAAACAAAATTAAATGTTGGATTTTGAAATGAAGAAGAAAAGCAACACAAGGATCATCATGTGCTCTTTTGCAAGGAATCAGAGGCAGAATGAATTCTATAAATGTCACTGATCTGAGAGTTGTGCACCTCTGTATACAACAGAATAGATTTTTATGGGAAGACGACAGTTTCATTTAAGGATCTATTTCTGCGGCTGCTTCACCACGCACTCGAGTGGAACACCATTTCTTGGAGAGATACAAAGTAATAGTTCTGCTAGAATGATCTACCTTCACTATCCTCTGCTGTATATTGTTATACCAGAAATGTGCAAACTCAGGGGATTTATTATTAGGGATAATAAAAAAAAGTCTCTACAAATATCCAACAGGTAGTATGGCACAAATGGAAGAACACGCATCTCCCTCTTTATACATATCATAGTGAAAAATTGTTATTTTTATTTTTCCAACTATAAAATTCAAGGGGAAAAAAATGTATTGTTAACCGAGCATATAAACACATACTGTTTAAGCATTCCACAGATCAACAGGCAAATCGGATATCCACTCGGGAACCCTTGGTCAGTCCACCCAACCTCTATCTAACAAAAGTAAAGTTGCACACTTGATGGGAATTTAGAGGGCAAATTTATCAAAATTCCAAGTATCTTCTATTTTTCAACTCTTTTTTTTTAATACTTTCCATCTTTTGGAAAAGATGTTCTAAAAACTGGGGCCCCATGAGCACACTGCGTCTGCAGGTCTAGTGGAGCTCATACATTCCTTGACCTATAAAATGCACACACAAGGACATGTACAAATCCAATTAAAAAAATCAGATTTTTACATAACATATTTATTAAGGATTTGTTCTTCTGTCCACAGCAAATAAATACTGGCATGGGGGTCCTTGTGTCTCGACACAAACACAACACAGGGCAGAACAAGAGCAGAAACAGATACCCCCACTGGGGGTTAATTTACATGTTTTATTCAATGTTTTATTAACAACTGTGATATTCTGATTTAGTCAAAGTGCAAACAAGGAAGATAGGAAAAAACAAATGGAATTGAGATTAAAATGTGATTGTCTATAAAGTCCTTACAAATTTGTCCCAGACAAATGCAACTTGGTGCTCATTAACCAAGAAATGTAATCTAAGTAATGGGAATGAGCACAAATTCATGCAAATATTTACATGGATATCCTGCCAATATCCAAAGAGGAACAGAACTGGTTCAAGCGTAATTTAAATGGGTACATACTGTAATTGTGCACTGATTAATATCATTAGAAACACAGCCATATAACCCTGTTCATGCAGTTGGGTACAAAACAATGTAAATGAATGATGCATAAATGATTTGGCTCAGAATATTGTCCTTGTCACAGTGCATTGTAACAGAATACAAAGTAATGTAACTGTGCTGAATTATGGTCATCAAGCAATGTCACAGAGAAATTGTACATGGAGTTGTTGAGTCATGCCATGGACTAGGTGAGAAACTACTGTAACACAAACAGGGAAACAGGGGGGAGCATATTCATAGAGTCCTTTTTACCCAACTTCCACTGGGTTCTCTATACTGGGACTATTCTACCCAGCATCCTGGCACCATGCTCCCCTCACCAAGACAACTTACATGCCTCACTTTACTTTATATGCCACTAGGAAAACATCACCTACCATGCCTACACCAAAGAGGACCCCCCCCCCACAACGCACACCTTTATCTCAGAGAGGATATACCTCTTCCCACCCAACCCTCTATAGAAGGTGATTTATCAGTACTAGGAACTTACTTATCATAAGCAAAGGCTAAACCTCTACCCCCTTGAGTAGAATGTGAAGTTGTTTTGCCTTGTCAAGCTTGCTTCTTTGCACAACTAATGTCAATGTAAAGAATAGGCTACAATGGGAAATAGGAGCTGCTTTGCTCCTATTATCTGAAAGCGTGACCTGCTTTTTTAGGGAAAGAAAGAAATAACCATTTAATTAGACCAAGCATAAACAGGACTATAACTTTTCCAAAAACAACACAAATATTTTTTTACATACTACCTGAAGGGGGCACCAGGCATGTACCTTTTCTGCCTACCAACCCAGAGTTCCCTTCTGTAGCTCACATTCCTGCTACTATAGGTGCTACACTGTGCTGAATTTGTCTAATATTTATGTATATATACAGATCTATCTCTACAGATGAAGCCCAAAGAAATTTCAATACTAGGTATTGGATACTGGATTTGACTAAAGATGTCAACCACTTCTATTCCATGTCATATTTTCCTTTAATATGAAGAGGAATACATTCTTACATAGATTGGGACTGAATCGTGTAGATTCGCTATCATTTAGAAAAAATAAAACACAGATAGAGGTGTTCATATAATTGTATAGCTTTAGGGGCAGATTTATCAAAATGTGAGTTTAGAGCTTAATACATAAAAACTCACCCACGTTCTGTTCATTCCTATGGGATTTTTAGAAGTGTATTTATCAATAGGTGAAAGTTAGAACTCACCATTTGGTAAATACACTTCTAAAAATCCCATAGGAATGAACAGAACGTGGGTGAGTTTTTATGTATTAAGCTCTAAACTCACATTTTGATAAATCTGCCCCTGAGTCTTAATTACAATGTGCTTGTCCATGTTGGACTACAGTGTGTTGGACATTTTAAAACATTATCTTTTTCTCTACGCAGGCATTCTATGAGCAGAGTTAGTCCATACCCCACATGACAAAGTGGTTTATCTAAGAGCACATGGTCTTTGCATGCCATTCCCATGAACATGCCAGATAGCAAATCTTGGGTCACAGGACATCATTTTGCTGTTTCAGTTTATGTTAATTATCTTTCTCGTGCAAGTCACAAGATATAAAGCTGATAACTGTTAAGCTTTCCTGTTGGTATTGCCTCTCTGTTTTCTGTAAAATAACACTGGCATGACTCTTCCACACCTCTCTGAACAAAACTTATAATGTGCTAAGAATAATCAGCATCAGTATTCTCAACTCACAACATATCAATACATTTATAAAACTAATATCTTTTTTCATTTTTGTATTAACTAAAATGTACACAAACAATAAAATGATTAATGAAACTAATAATAAATCTTACCAGAATTTGCACAATATACTTTAATATGCTATTAGTTGATTCAATTATGGCGACTAAGAGAGATGTACAAGGGGGAAGCAGGCCCCTGGAGACAGAGGAGGCCCAGTAAGGTCGCCATCAGGGGGGCACAGGGGGTACAGCCGTCCCGGGCCCGGGCGATTTTAACTTTAAAAGGGGGCCCGGCCATGCTAAAGTTTTCTTAGTAGCTCGGGCCCCCTTAAATCGATTCCGGGCCCCCTGTCATTGGTGGTCAGCGGGGGATCCTATTGGTCGCGCCCCGTGCGTACATCACGTCAGTACGCACGGGGCGCAACCTTATAAAAGGGCCTGTCTTCTGTCGGCGCTCAGAAGCGCCGAGGTGTCATACAGGGAAGGCCTCGCCAGAGAAGCGCGAAGCCGCCGCCGCCGCCGCCAAGGAGGAGCCGCCGCCAAGGAGGAGCCGCCGCACAAGACGCTGGCTACCAATGTACTGGGGGAAGGGGGGCACAGCTGGCTACCAATGTACTGGGGGAAGGGGGGCACAGCTGGCTACCAATGTACTGGGGGAAGGGGGGCACATCTGGCTACCAATGTACTGGGGGAAGGGGGGCACATCTGGCTACCAATGTACTGGGGGAAGGGGGTACAGCTGGCTACCAATGTACTGGGGGAAGGGGGGGTACAGCTGGCTACCAATGTACTGGGGGAAGGGGGGCACAGCTGGCTACCAATGTACTGGGGGGGCGCTACTGGCTACCATGTATTAGGGGGGCCCTGCTGGCTACCAATGTACTGGGGGGGCACTGCTGGCTTCCATGTATTAGGGGGGCCCTGCTGGCTACCAATGTCTCATATCTGTGAGTCCTTTGTACTAGTGGGAGGGGGCCCCAGAATTTTTTTTTGTGAGGGGCCCCGTGATTTCTGATGGCGGCCCTGTGGGACCCAACCCCGTCTCCTACCCTGCTTGCATTCTACAATCCTTATTCTCGAACCAGTGATCCCCAATCAGTGGCTTGGAGGCAACATGTGGCTCACCATCCTCTTGGATGTTGCTCTCAGTGCCCCCAAACCAGGTAGTTAAGTACTGTAAGCTGATAGTGCATAGAGGCTGCCTAATAGCCAATCTTAGCCCTTATTTGGCACCTCCATGAACGTTTATGGTGCTTGTGTTGCTTTCCGAGTCTTTATACATTTGACTGTGGCTCACAAGCAGGAAAGGTTGGGGACCCCTGCCTTAAACTTACATTTTCTGGTGGGGGGAGGGGAGCAGGGATTGCATTTTCCAAGTTACCCCCAATGGCTGCAAATACATTCTCACTATGATGCAACCTTTTCATGTTGTGTGTGTATCAAGAGTCTACCCGTTAGGTGAGTGGGATATTTAGCTGTATCAATTAAGTTATAAAGAAAGGAAGGTGAAACTAGGTGATCTGACCAAACAATATGAGAGGCTGGTTAGATGCAAAAAGCCTTAAGGCAGCCATATATAGGACAATCTACGGTAAGCCATCTTTCCATATGTTCCATATAATTGGGCCTGTCTGATTGACAAACAGACCTATATGCACGGTACTTAGATATTTGTAGGGATCGTTTGACCAACATACATGTACTAAAAATATATGAAATATTTATTGGCACATGTATAGCCAGCTTTGGGGTATTGGCACATGGCAAGATTCTCAGCATACTGAAACCCACCCACTAAGCTGAAAATCATGTGATTAAAAAAAAACTTTGGCTATTGTCTATCCATTGACTAGTGGTAATTGCCTCTTATGGGCAAGACACTGGGAATCCTTATTTGTGCCATTGCCCTTCTACTGCTGTGAATGCAACTAGAAAAAAAGCTTAATTCAAACAATGTAACTGGTATAAAGATTTAGAAAGTCAGTCAAGTTCAGCATTTCCAAAAGGCCTACAAATCGACTAACAAAACAAGCGGAAAGTCAGCTAAAATGTTTTGGCTAAAAGCAAAGGCATCACAATTATAAATAATATAATTTAAGCAAAAAAAATATAAGAGTATAAAGTAGGCCTAAACAGACATATATAAATGTATACATATTTAGCAAATGGCTGGAGGTTTCTATTTTGACTCTATTATACAGTATATTGCAGCTATGCCATTTGGATTAGAAATGTGTTGGCAGATATCCACACTATCCAAGGCAGTGAGTCATTCTTTTATTCATTCATTTATATAATAAAAGTAAACATAATGTATTTAAAGAAAATACTTTTATTAGATTCACTTAACATTGGCATAATCTGGAGCACAAGACCCTGTCAGTGTATGGAATGAAAAAACCCACTCCTAATCAGTAATTTGTCTTGTCACATACCGTAACTATGTAAAAGAATCTTCGTAGCATGCCATTTCACTATTTCTTGTGTATTACATTTATGCCAGTTGTACAAATCTATTTTAGCAGGATTTATTTGGCTGAAATGACTGTGATAAGTTAAATTATAACATTAATACTGGCAGCTAGAGGGCATCTTAATGGCAGACAAGTTTAACAACTAGGGGATAGGGGAGAGAAAGAAAGCCATGAATTACAATTTTATATATGCTAACAATGATTAAAGTTTCATAAAACATATGGGTCTTGTTCAAAGAGAGAACCTCTTCCAAAACAAAATTTGTTAAAGAACCCCACATAACACAGAAATCCCTAATATCCCTTTTACTGTAATCTGTCCCTTCAAAAATTATGAATAAATAAAATTTTCATATGCTAGAAAAACCAGCCGCAAAACAGTTCTTCTCGTTCTGCATAATTTAAAATCGTGGCAGGGGAGAAGGGACTAAAACACTGATGTTACAAATTGTAACAACTTCTCCACAGCTTACAGACAGCATGCAGGAACTACCTACAATGCATTGCACTATGATGTTCCTTTCCTCATCAGATGTGCAGGAAATTGTGGGATTTGGAGGATGCAAGTGTAAAGCAGACCGAGGACAGTCGACTACCGTTACTTTTTTTTTTTTTTCACCTATGATGACATACATAGTAACATAGTAAGTTAAGTTGAAAAATACACAAAGTCTTTTATATCTATATAAAACCTGCCTAACTGCTATTTGTTCCAGAGGAAGGCAAAAAAAACCATCGGAAGCCTCTCTAATTTGCCTCAAAAGGGGCAAAATTCCTTCCTGACTCCACAAACAGACTAGTCCCTGGATCAACATGTACTAAGTGCTATTTTCAATAACCCTGTATTCCATCGCTTTCTAAAAAGTCATCCAATCCCTTCTAGACACTGATTTATACATTTATGGCTGCATTTACATTACAGACCTTTCTAATAAAGCTTCAGTTTTCTCCTTTATGTACCTTTATAATGTACTCTTCTATTATTTCCTTTAGAGTAAACTGGCTTCTGCAATCTCCATATCTCAATAGGTAGGTCCTTCCTTTATTTCTTATGTTCTGCATAAACTAGGAAAGTTGAAACCCTAACATATCACCTAGGTATTCTATTTTCTGTTTATTCTCTGTTATGATGTTTCTTTTCAATAAAAAGGGAATTTTAAAAAATCCTCAGTACACCTATGAGCCCTAGGAGGAAGCTTACAAGTGCCATAACATCTGGCCAGATATACTGTAAGAGACAGCAGCAAAGTCGCATCTCAGGAAATACCAACTACCAATACCAATTATACAACTTCTGGGAATAAAAATGTGTAGTAGATAATACGAGGTGTCACAGAATATTAAAATGCTGAAGGTTTTATATATAACCAAGACATAAATATTTAAATGACCCAGCACTTTTCCTCTGTTCTGAAAAGATCAAACCAGGACGGTTTCATTGTTTGAAAAAGCCTGACATTTACAAATGATACCAAATAAAACAAGATGAGCGATGCTACCCATCACATATGAGCTCGTCTTTTGTGAAAATGAGAAATATTACTCACAGCCAACAGTAGGAATTCATTTAAGACACACCAAGGATCATTTACTCATACAGTATATCATATAGGTGCAACCACTGGTGCCCTAAGGGGTACATATCCACTGAACAATGCATTCTGCACCTTGCGCCAGTAGCACCTTACTGCCAATCAGTGCAGACGCTGCAAGGCACTCAGAGTTAACCCAAACTGGAGATTCAATCATTTTCTCCTGAAAGTGGCATAAGCAAAAGAGCAGGGGGCAAGGTGCATTGCGGGCAAAAAACTGAACACAATGTTTGGCTTTTGCACCTTACCCTCATTTGTAAATGCTAAAATCAGCTGTGTGTTTACTTAAATGTGTTTTTTCACACAGAGAATATTTGAATCAATGGTCTTAAAATGGGGGAGGAGTAATGGCTGACTTTCAGTATTTTATATAACTAGCCCAAGATGGCCACAGCCCTTATGCAATGCAGATCTTCAAAGATGCCTCAGTAGCTTCTATCGTCTTCACTGTTTATTAAGAGCACACCCTCTGAGGCTGCTGTCGGTTACTTATACTTGGGCTGCAACTCACAATATACAGTATATACGCTATAAATATCATGACACAAGTAAATCATTCTGATTAGTATTACATGGCAGTTCAGACACCAGAGCATTCTGCCTCAGAATTTATAATCAGCCCTGTTGCATAACAAGAACAAGAACTTTTTCAAAAGCTTCTCAACAGCTGCCCAGAGCATACTAAGCATGTGCAGTGTCACAGACTCTCAGAAAATGGTGAGGTTGAAGGCCTTTATCTAATTCTGGTATAGGGCTACTGGAGTTATATAATAGGACAGTTCAGTAACTAAAATACACTATTTTCATTATAGGCTTTAGCTCTCATCTAATTTATGTTCCCATGCCATGAGTTCTAGCATATTGACATACTGTAAGACAATGTATGTGCATGAACTGCTTTAAATGAAAATATGCTTCATGAAGAGTCTCGTGGGCCTAATATTTACCCTCTGTCATTTTATATTTGTTACCAATGCATGAAGCTTAAATTATTTACTTTTTTGTCTGACCTACAATAGACCAGTGGTTTTCTGAAGTTACCACAGTACGTATTTTCAGTACATCCTCACAAGTACACAAGCCGATCGATGAGTACCGCAGAAGGATCAGTTACTGTAAAATGAGCCATCCACTTATCAATTCATCTGTGCTGCTATGAGGATATCCTGGGGATAGCTACGTTGTGTGGGCCTGAGGACAGATTTGGAAACCACTCATGTGCTGAATTTTCAGTTGTTGCAGAGATATAATAAAACCCATATCAGATAAATGAAAGCACTTGCATGCCATGACATGCACAGTATATGATTATTATTATCATCAAAAGGTATTTACAAAGGCCATGCAACAGAGCCTTTCCAGCAGTTCTGCTCTAGGGCTTGCTTGTAGGGATAAAAGTTACAAGACCCTTAAAAATTAATTAGAAAGTGACCAACTATGCCTGGTCAGACAGCTACTGTGCCATTATATATATTTTGTCTGTGTGCAATACAGAGTGGGTTATTCAAGTTTATGCATGGAACTCCACTGTTTCCTGGGTATCCTGGCATGTGTGTTTCTCCCTGGCAAACTCATTCCCAAAAATCAGAGCAGTCACATGTATTGCAGTTACCTGCCTGCTTCATTTTTTTTTTTTTTTTGCTCTTTCAACATTTTGGTTGAGTATAAGGGTTTAAATATGACAGGTTTGCATGTGTACAAGAAAAAAAAAGTATAATGGGGATTCACTTCAATGGAAAATGTGGTAACACCTTCTACTTAAACCATAGCAGCTGATCCACAACCAGTTTGTATATATAAGGAACCTGCTCTTGACTAGTGTCTCAGCAATTATTAGGCCAAATGAATCCCAACACCTGTACTGGCCTTTCTAGCCTCAGTGAACACTGCCTTTGTTATTATGTATATTTGCTCTGTCTCAACATACCTTCCCAGCCACTGTGCCAAGTGTGTGTGGTGTGTGCAATGTATTACCCATGAAAGAGAAGCAAGCTAATTAAACCAGTAATTACAGCAATCCTACAAGATAGAGAGAGATATCAGTTAAGATAGAGCCTTTAAAGAAGTTAAATGTAGAGTGTAAGGTTGTACACTATAATTGTATGTGTTGCATACTTCCTAGAGGCCTTGCATTCTATTATGAAATAAACAAAATGACAGGGTAACAAAATGATACCATAACATCAAGAAGGGGTGGAATTATTAAAAAAGTCAAATGTATAGAAGGTCAATATTAAGATTAAATATAAACTGTTGTTTTAACAGGGTAATTCCCTTTCCTCTGTTATAATCCTGTCCAAAAAATAAACATGCCAAGACATATTCTGTACATGAAGACAGATAGACTTATACATACAGATGGACAGATCTAGCCAGAGGTTAAATATTACCAGTCAAAAAGCAGAGTATTTTGACAGTTAAGTACAGTAAAAATGACCACAAAATGTATGTAGCGAAACACTGCATTGCTTCCCATTAAAGTAAATGGAAGCATGTTGCACATTTCTGGGTTATTACTGTGCCTGTGCACCATAGTGTTACATATATTGACTATAAATTAAGAACAGATACTGCCTTTGATTTCTTACAACATTTTGTTTTTTTCATAACAGTTTTGGTGGTCAAATGCATTGCCTAGTGTGCAAGTAAAACGTTATAGGGTTTTTAACATATAGGATGAAAAAAAAATAACAGGAATGCGACCAGCGCAGAAAAGTATAATTAGGACCCACCAACCTAGAAAGCTGGGGAGGTGTCTTCTAATCTTATCAATTGATGATTATATTATGGACCTAAACGTCGGCATGCAAGCTGCAGAGAAAATGCCTTAACTGAAAAGTACACAGATAATTAGTGATAATTAGTGCATAATTAGTATGTTTGTTACTGTTTTCACTTAGATCAATGGTAACCCAGTATTTTTTTTAAATTAGCGTGAAGTTTACAGTACTTTTATTTAGGTGCATTTATGGGGGGGTTGAAAACACAAATGGGTTCATGTTAAAACCCCAACTGTTTTCTTATCTAGTATCCTATAACAACCAAGAGATCTTTGTTTTGTAACAGTAGACTAGTTAATGTTAATGATTGGTATCTGCAATATGATTGGATCATTGTAGACATTCCCAATTGACTGTTTTATTTTGGCTAGACTTGTCCAGAATAGGAATCTTCAGCATAATGACAAATAACAATGCAATGTTACCACATTCATATAGTTTTTTCATTTATGCCCACCAGTCACACACTTCCTGAACACAATACTGTATAGGCTGTGACCTTTTGGCTACTAGCCACTTATGTATTTCTATAAAGCATCATCAGCCTGAGTGTTAGTGATGGCATCTGCAAGAATGAGCCACAGCAGACCAAAGCAGCTGTAAAACCTTTTTATATGCAGGATATCATATACATTATTCATTTACAACCTTTCGCGCACAGCCCAGCCTTTTCATTTTCTTGCCATTTCTACTCATGGCTACATTCTCTTGCCTACATGAATAAATCAATAGGGCAAAAATTTCATGTGCATTTTATCGAGTATTTTTTTCCTAAGGGCATTTGAAATACCTGGAACTCTGGTTAACAAAACAAATCCCTCCTCACCCAGCATTGACGTTTAGCATTCTTATAAACATTATTCCCATTTATTTCTGCAGTCAACGTCTTTTAGGCTTAGAGTCGAAACACTCAGATGATTATCCAAATCAAATGTAATATCATACGCTGCTTTGGTATTCATACGTAGAGCAGAACTTGCTAACACTGATGTGTATTCAGTTTGTATCATTACTCCAGCTGATATTGCATATGTTCAGCTTTGCTTGTATTCAGTACTAGACAGTTTAGAGGTATGTGCAAGCAGACAGGTGCAAATATCATTTCCTGTTTCCTTTAATGTAGCAACATGCCCTTTTGCGCTTTGCAGCCTTTACAGCTTGCTTAGGAGTCCAAATTAGCTTGAAACTTCAAGTTAGAATAATCAGAGCAAGAGTCGAATGTGTGTGTTACTGCACTTGTGTCAATGTACTGTAGGTCTACCTTGCAAGTCTCAGGGAATATAAAACTCCATGCAGCACTTCAGGACTGCAGATAGAGTTGTCACCCTGCTGATATTTTACCAGCCTAGCCCATAAATTACCAACCAGGGCCGAGGCTGGTATAACAAATTTACCGGCCACATTTGTAATAACTTGTCCTCTGCCCCCAACTTGCCTCCGGCTCACCTCTTATCCCAGATCTCCCCTCTAGCCTGCCCTACTCACTATTTCCACTTGGATGTGGTCCATGGTGTTATTGCTCCATCCCCATTAATGGTACTACTCTGTACCCGACATCAGGGACCCATCCTGGCTGGCAAGAAGAGAGCCGAAAGTTGGCAGTACATCCTAACTGCAGATTGAAAGCAAAAGATCCTGCTTGATACCTGCGTATATAACAGTGTCATTGTGTGCTGAATGTCCCTTTTAAAAATTCGAAATTTGGCCCTTAAAGTTACCAGAGGTGGTTTTTTGCTGCTCCTGGTAACTAGCCGCTTTCTGCCACCTGAGCCAAGGTTCCCACCCTACCTCATGGCAGGAGCTCCACTGCTCCATGCAGTCTGCAAATCAGCCTTTACTTTGCCCACTCCATTTCAGATCTTTGAGAACAAGCTTTTGCACCCCTTAGCGCTCTTACACATATGCACATTACACATTAAGAATGGCCCCTAATATGTATGCTACATCGCATAATGAGGTCTTTAAACTTCCCAGGGAATTGGCACAGCAACCCCTCATGTATTAACTCTTTCCCTGCCAACAATTTCAGAAGGTTAAAGGGGATTTGGGAAAGTGTTGTACATATAAATACCACTGTATTCCGTTACAGAGTGTATCTGTTCTCTGGCTGTGTAAACTGTGCCATTTAGCCCTATTTTTACTTGAATGGCTGCCCCCATTACTACACAGCAGCTTCTTTATATAAACTATAGTATTGTTTCTGAAACAAACACACGACTTTTACAAATACACGGCAGCAGTACATACTGTAATATATCACTTTAAAAAGAAAACTATCTTTTGGTGCTACTGTTCCTGTAAATACCCCACTGATATCTTCCATAATTCTCCACTTCAGTGTTCTGTCTCTCTTTCCCACAGTGATACCCACAAGTACCAAATAAACTTTACCTTGATATTACATGTGATGAGATAATTAGATTTAAAAAGTAACTCACTGATTTTGTGATTCATACTACTCTCATAGAACAGTGCACTGATGCAGACCAGACCATTACAATGGAACTGATCCTGTTAAAAAAGTTTATTTGAAGTAAACATGCAAAGATAAGTACATGCCTTGAATGTTCCCTGCCTTAGGGGACAATCAGGGGCCGATCATCTAAATGACCATTAATTGGCCAATTCTTTGAACATGTGTATGGGGTTGTTCACCTTTAAATAATTTTTTTGTATGACACAGACATTGATATTCTGAGACAATGTACGATTTTCATTTGTATTTTTTTGTGGTTTTTCAACTATTTAGCTTTTTGTTCTGCAGCTTTTCAGGTTGGAATTTTAGCAGTTATTTAGTTGCTAGGACCCGGTTTACCTTAGCAACCAGACAATGGTTTGAACAGGAGACTGAAATATAAACAGGAGTGGGACTGAATAAAAAGATAAGGTATAGACAGTAACAATAATAATACATGGTAACCTCACAAAGCAATAGCTGTTTGGCTGCCAGGGGTCAGTGACCCCCATTTAAAAGTTGGAAAGATGTAGAAGAAAGGCAAATAATTCTATATAGGACATAACATACTACAAGTTAACTTAAAGATGAACCACCCCTTTAAATACTTTGTGACGTATTGTACCATACTAGCCTATGATTGCCCACAAAATGTTTTTCCAGTTTTCCTTTAAGAGTTTATTGAAAAAAGGGCCCCTTAAATGGGA
This sequence comes from Xenopus tropicalis, assembly GCF_000004195.4. Lineage (NCBI taxonomy): Eukaryota > Metazoa > Chordata > Amphibia > Anura > Pipidae > Xenopus > Xenopus tropicalis. The sequence continues at coordinate 119,793,975 of NC_030678.2, read as the reverse complement.
ACACTCCCAGGTGCTGACTTGGCTCCCCTTACTACACACTACAGTTCCTGAACTCCAGCCATGAGTGCTGGGGGTTCTTCAGGGCCGGATTTGTTGGCCGGGCGCCCTGAGGCCGCCCCCTCTCTGTCGCGCCCCCCTGCGCATGCGCGAACGGCGAACCTCCCCCCGCGCATGCGCGAACTCGCAATTGCGCATGCGCGGCCCTTTTCAATCGCATACGGAGCAGTGGGGGAGAGGTCCCCATTGCTCCGTATGCACAATAAACTTTAATATTTTGGTGCGGCGGGGCGGCATGCCGCCCCCCAATTTTTGCCGCCCTAGGCCCGGGCCTTTGTGGCCTTTCCACAAATCCGGGCCTGGGGGTCTTAACCCCTCTCTCTCCTGTTGGGGCTATCTCTGCCCGTTCTCTCTAGCCTGCCTGTCACTCCTAGAGTGACCTATTACAGTACCTCCTGTACTAGAACACTACCCTGTTGTACACCTCCTTACAGAGGCAGTCCCAGGACTAAGACCTGCTGAACATGGAAGTCATCCCTTTTTATACTTGTAGCACATCGCCATCTAGTGGGTGCTGTTAACTTGAAGGGAAACTCCCTTTTGAACATAAACATCTAGAACCACCTGTCTAAAAGGGAAATAATCTTAAGGGGCCGAAATCTTTGGGATCCCTACAAAAGGTATTTGCCAGATGCTTTTACATTACCTATCTGAACCCCATGTTCCTCTATGAGGGGGCTGCCAGTAGTAGGCTGCAGCAGTAGGCCGAGAAGGGAAAGGGGAAGGTGAAAAACGATTAACATAACATTTAAGTAACTTTTTACATACTTTAATATTTTGAAAAGTAGTCATTGTCAGTATCACTTTAAGCTGATGGTCTGGGGTATGTACACCAATATGTTGTTAGTTTTCTAAGGTCTTTGCCTTTAGATCACAGCTTTTTTTCTATCTTGCCATTTAAATATGTATACAGGGAGTCACAATTCCTTTTGAACTGGTGTATAATGATCCATATACTTTGCTTCATGTCCAATATCGCTTTTCTTTTCCAATATAAAGCAGTGAAGATGTTATAACTAATGTCTGGAAAGATACATTTATCTGTGAAAATTGTTTATCTTGCTAGAAGAAAGCAGTTTACTCAAAAAATGGGCTCTAGCAGTCTGTAAAAGGTTTCCCTAATCTTGTATAATTTACTCATTTACAAAAGAAACATCCATTACTATTATCTCATTTAGTACACAGAAGGGGTTTCATGGCTATTGAGATCTAAGAGCCCCCGCTCCTAGGAAGGAGATTTCTGGTGCCTAAGGGGTTAGAAGAGTCACACGTGCAAGAGAAAGCATTGAACTAAGCAATGTGACACTAAATTACTGAAACTTGGGAAGACCTTGGTCTTTTGTGAGTTGTCAGTCTCTGAAGATATTTAATATCTTTTGTAGCATCAAAGCAATGTCTTCCAAATGATTCCTCAGAGAATTATATGTAACCTCAGATAATACTCAGCATTATTTGTAGCAGCGCAGTATATAAAATGCAGACACATTCAAAAAAAACAAGGCAATCATTCATAAAATACCTCTAAACATTAAAAGAAAAAGGCAGAATATCCAAGTCTGGTCATGTGAAAAGAGAACAGAATAGCCTTAAGGGAGTAGCTCCAAAAAGCTTAAATTAAACTGACCATAAGTCAGTGGTGTACGGACCTGTACTGAAAACAAAAAGAAGCATCCTGAATGAACCCTGGTGAAATTCCTTTGACACTGATAAGTACCATGGTTAAGGGTGGTTAGCTGGTAGCTTACCGGTTGGCAAACATCTGGGTAAGAAGGTACGGTACATTGTTATGTACATTACTGTATCAGATCATACCTCTGGGACTGAGGGCAATGGATCTGGAAACTATAAAGACAGACTGAAAAAAATGGTTCTCATGGGAATAGTCTAAGAGAAAAATATAGCACCATAAGTCAGAGAGCTTATTTATAAACTTGAATTTCCATTTTATTACAAGAATAGCATTAAAAGGAAGGCTAATTGGTAATTCACTCAGATTCACTTTACATGGCAGCCCAGAAACCAGAGGATTCTGCATCACAGATTAATAATCAGCCCAGTGGCACCAGTGCCTTTGACAGATGACCTTCATTTTTGTGTAATGTTTTCCAATGACCACAAATCTTAGCTTTTTCTTTATCAAAAGCAGCCCGAAGCACACTGAGCATACAAGTGTCACTCATAAGAGGGCCTAACATGATCCAAGATGGCAACTTTGAAGACCTAGATTATTTCTGTTATAGGGCTGCAAATCTCATGCCCTAGTAAGGGTTCAATAATGACCTTCATTATCTAGATATAGTGACACATTACTGTTAAACTTTAGAGATCATATCTCTATCACTTAAAGCAGCGCTGTCCAGCTGGAGGCCCACAAACTGCATGAGACCCTGCAAAAGGATTTTTATGGCCCCCAGTTTGCTTAAAGACTCCATAGACTTCAATGCACAACATCATTGTTTTAATTTGATCTGGCCCTCCAGTGTTCTCAATGAGAAATAATTGGGCCTCCACAATTTGTATAGCAATGTCTTAAATTGTGGAACAAAAAAAAAAACACAAGCTTTATTACTCTTGTGCCAAAAACAACTAAGATGAAGCAGTAAAAGGCAAAGGTCCTTTAAGTATCGCAAAATGCTAAGCATTTACTGTTTAGGCCCTTTCATTTTAGTAGCCATTATAACATTTAGCCTTATGAGCAGGAATGAGTAAAGGGTACAATGCAAAGTACAGCAAGTAGTTCAGGAATGGGAATGGCAGTGGGCCCTCTGGCAGTGGACCAGAAAACCTTAGACCATGGACCCACTCTCCAAACTATTTTTTCTCCTTTCTGCACTCAACATCTTCATTCTCCTATTATTTTTAATTACATGCTACCATCTATCCTTCCATCAATTTTGTCTCTTTGTTCCCATGCAGAAATAGGGAATGACGATGATGATGAATTAGGCCAAATGGTTACGAGCAGGAGGGCCCACTGACCCCTGGGCCCACCGGGAGTTTTCCTGCTATCCTGGTGGGCCAGTCCAACAACTGGTAACCCAGTCTGGCTCTGGGATAATGTAAAATGGGTAAAAAAATAGTGGATCCTGTAGAGAAGCAACTACAGACCAGCCAAAAAAATGTGCAGTATATAAATGATACCATGTGATATTCCCATAAATGACAAACCAACCTTATCATGTGCATGTTATCAATGAATGTGATGTACTTGAGTCATTGTGGCTGGATGTCCTCCAAGTGGAGATAAAAACAAATAACTCTGGCACACCATTAATTCAAACATAATGATATATTTATGTAAAATATTCCACTGCTCTTTATGTTCACTGCACTATTTATAAGGACATTTTGATGTTGCAGTGGGTAAGAATCAGATTCCCTTGAAGAACTCATGTTTTGTTTCTATGTTTCATCTCCATAGGAATTATATATGGTCACTTACATAGGCATAGGGCCACTGGTTCAATTGAAAGCAAAACTACAAAATACAATACCATTCTTGACAAATTTGTGTAAAGGGAGGAACAACTTGATATTAACACTTGGGTATGAGATGTTAGGCATGCAGGTGTCTGGATATTTTTTGCCATATAGCATACAAGCTGTTAGGCATAATAACATTTGCCCATGGATGGACCTTGCTGGTCACAACCCTATCTTTATGTATATTTTTATCATGCCTCAGTCTTGCTACAGTTTGCACAGAGTGAATTTTTATATTAAATATTAATGCGTAGACTTTTTTTGTATGATAAAAATCATCATGTGCACTGGTCAGGTACACATTTGTGGTTTTAAACTAGGATGGCTATTAATATCTTGAGTACAATCTATGAACTACAATCCTACTGAACTAAAGTTATAGATTTAGATTTTTTTTCAATATATGTGCATTATAGATAAGTTGTTGTTCCACTATAAATCCTATTTCTAGACAGCAACTGGGGTTTGTAGCTCAGCCATAACTAGAGAGATTGAACAACTGTGAATAGATGCAGTGATTCCAGAAACTGTGTCTGCCAATCCAATTATTATTCTCCCTATGTTTATTTAAAGAATGATTCTAAAAATGAAATAACAGTTGCTGATGAGAAAGTTCCTGTTTAGGACAGGCACATTGTGCAGGCCTGTAGTACCATTAATAAACTGTAAAAAAAAGACAGAAACAAATTTTTCCATCTCATGCGGGTTTAATTGATTCAAATCGCTGCAGGTAACTCAACAACTGAAAAGAATGGAGGAGCAACAGAGACATATTAATTACAATTCCTTGTATCTATAATTGAAGGAAGGCAAGATAATGGAAGAGACAGCTACACCTGTAGAAATCTTTTCTTTATCTAGAAGAAAATATTCAGAGGGGTGGGTAGGTTATACTGGCCTCTGAAGAGATGGGTTCTTTAAATGCTGCATATAAACAAGCTGAACCTTGTTATATAATAAGTACCATGCAGTAAACTATCCATCAGTAGGAATAACAACTCTTTCTTTCTCATCTATTTACAGGAGGTATGTTCTGCTCCAAGGCCAAAAGCTGATTTTCCTCTATAAAAGAACTGAGGGATACAGCCAGTTTAATTTTCTTGCAGGAGAGCCAAGTAGCCAGAGTTAGTTGATTTTTCATAATAAGAAATTAAAGATATAGATATATCCAAACTGTTTTCCAGACAGAGCCAAAAAGAGAGAGGCATTTACAATCATTGATGATAAAGTTCCCATGTCCTTGACAGACGTAGGGGAGGACATTATTTTTATTTCTACTCCCACTACAGGACAGTCAGGTAATGACTACCGACAATCAGAGCAATTGTAGCGCTGTAACCATGGGATTTATTTGGTTTCAGCTACCTCACTGATCAGATGGGGCAGAGCCAACAAATGCATTAGAGATGTGGGAGAAAGAAAGTTAAATGAAGTCAAAGTAAAATCAAATGACATTAAAAGCCAAAACAAAAAGAAAAAGACTACAATACATAAAGAACAGAAGAGTAATCTATCAGTGAAAACTTTACAGGGGCTTCATTACCTAATGGGAGAACATTATTGGTTATTGTTGGTGTGTCAGTAAATTTATTCCTCCTAGTTCTCAATTATAAAGAAGATCAGAATAATGTCTAATCACATGTAAATATGTATTTATCACACCCATAAATAATTGCTGTAGGGTTTAAATCTAAATTGACACACTGCAATAATTCAAGTGGAAAATTGACATAAAAAAAAACTTTTCTAAATACCTTGGTAAAAGGGCCAACAAGCCACCCCCAGCTCAGTGATACTTACCACAGCCGACACTGCAGCATGGCTGAAAGGTCCTGGAAGTGGAGAGCGGGTTGCCAGAGAGGCATAATCATTCTATAGGCTGCAGTACTGTTTTCATTTGTACTTCATCCCATAGAGGGATTGCACTGGCCCAGCCGAGGTGATGGAAGGAGGCAGCACTCTCTGCTACAGTTACTGATGTGCTGGGAACAGCCTGCTGGGCACAGTTCTTTAGAAAGCAGTTTGTCTTTCCACTTTCCTAGCAATAAATTCTTATTGACTTTAATAGGAATGTTTCAATATTCACCTTTACGTTATCTTTTAGTTTGTTATAGAATGGCCTATTCTTCACAACACTTAATTTTATACAGTTTCTGAATTATTTGCCCTCCTCTTCTGCCTCTTTTTAGCTCTCAAATTGGAGTAATTGACCCCAGCAGTCAAAATACTATTGATTTTTTTTTCTTTTCTTATTACTTATCTTTCTATTCAAAAGCCCTCCTGATATTCAAATCTCAGTCATTCAAGCAAAGCAACAGTTCCACTTAACAGCAATGTATCCCATCTTAGGGGTATGTAATAATATGGGCAAAATGTACCTTGGTTCTGCCGAGCTACAGCAACTGATCATTCTAACCACCAGTCAAACCCATTGGTTTCTATTGGTTCTTAGACTGTGACATGTTTTTATCCATGACCCCCCCCCCCCCCATTCTTAAATGGATCTCTCAAACAAGCAATACAGTAAGAGTTTATTCCATTATCAAAGTTTATTCCATTATCTATTACTTCACACAACCATGTCCCAACCAGCCAGCATCAATTTCACTTCTTAGTGAGATTGCCTTACCCCATTTGTAGCTCAGCTGTTAAAATGCTGGGAAAGTCAACCTTAAACTAATTGTCCCAAAACTGCAACCAAAAATATTTACAACTTCCATATACTTCATGCCAATTCTGTCATGATATGAATGCGGGAATGCTTGTTGTCCTGTTTAACCTCTAATTCTCTAATTATCACAGCACTGATACAGAAATCAAAGGAAGCAATGTAATAGTAAGTCCGTGGTTAGTCCATTTGGACTTAGCATGTTTAATGTATAAATCCACTCTACTTTACAACATAGATTTGCTTCTTTGATTTCTTTTGCAGAGATAAGATTACTTAAAAGTATATTACATGAATGATACTCCACTGATTGACGCTGAATTGGCATGGCACTCCTAAAAGGAAATTTACATTTCTGTGCAATTTCTTGGTACTTGGTATTTTTATATCTGTGTCTATCTATATATAGATATAAGGACTAATATGTAAGCATGGTAACCGCAGAGGAACGATGGCAAAAGCAAGAGGGGCTACAGAAGTGCTAATAGGAGGCTGCAGAAAAGTGCCAACACGGATAACTAAAAGAGGAAAAGCAGCAAATATGTATTTATGTTTCCATAAATTCCCATTTATAGATTATAAATAACATCACCCTGTTGTCATTTGTAAAGATATTAGAGGTCACCTTGGCTTTCTATGACCTTCCATAGTCACAGAGCTCTACAGTGTCTAATATCTTTCTAAATTAAAGTTGGGGTACATTATCCATCATATATCCATATCTATCCATAGTTCCCGTTACTTATTTGATATATAAAGATGATTTCATGTTTATTTTTCTGGTTCTTAAAAGACAGTAGTGGTATCAGTTATTGGAACTTATATTAATCTTCAAATAATCACAATGCATGTAAGATCATTTAGCTCAAAACTTTTGTTTTTATTATTATTATTATTTTTTTTTTAAAGAATGGCACGCACAAGGGATCATCTCTGTTGCCATTTTTCAACTTAGGAATAGCAATCAAATACAGTCATGCAGCCCATCATTTGCATTAAGCCAGTTACCAAGCTTTTAGACAAATCTTTCTTTCTTTTACATGGTTGCCTAGTCTGTGCCACAACACCATAAACCAGATAAAACCCAAACATACAGAATATAAACATTAATGTTTGTCAATATTGCTTGATGAATATATCCCTTCACATTTACTACCACCTTCGTTGTGGCAAAATAACTAAATGCAAAGAAAGAATCTGACTAAAATAAATAAAGTATGCAAGGAAAGAAGCAGCTAGTCTCATAGTTCATGAAAATTAAATTATGAACAGTAATAAATGCATATTAAGTGTTGTGTACCACTAGAGGGAGCTGCATGCCTAAATGTTAGCTCAGCTACAATGTGTTATCTAGCTTGGCTTCTGTTTGCTCTCTATGGTCAGATATACTTCCTACTTGAAATGTCTGTATATAGTTTGCCATGTTGGAGCTCTAATAAACAAGTTGTTTAAGCATTACCATCATTGAGTCCTGCACAACTCCACTGTGAACCCAACACTTTTTGTGGCGACGAGGATTAGAACTCTGCTGTCTGGACAGAGCAGCAGAATAGGAAAAGTGCAGAAAAGAGAACTCACAGGACAAACTTCAGATCCACTGCAGACATGGCCGCCCTAGGACACATGGAGGAATTTGATGTAAGTGACCCTTCTTCTTGGGACTCATATGCAGAGAGACTTTCTTACTTCCTAGAAGCAAACACTATAGCTAACCCTGAGCAAAAGAGGGCAGTGCTACTTACTGTCTGTGGGCCTAAAACATTTGCAGTCATCCGCTCACTCACTGCCCCGGCCTCTCCAAAAACAAAGTCTTATGAGGAGTTACTAGCAATGTTAAAGGCACATTTTTCTCCAACACCATCTGTCATTATACAGAGATTTCACTTCCACAAAAGAAACCAAAGAGCAGATGAAACAATTTCTACCTATATTGCAGAATTACGGCACATAGCAGAGCATTGCCAGTTTGGAGAGTTCCTAAATGATATGCTGAGAGATCAATTAGTCTGTGGTATTCAGAATGAGGCCTTGCAGCGCCGGCTTCTCGCTGAGCCTAACCTGACACTTGCAGCTGTGCAGGAGAAGGCCTTGGCTGCAGAAACTGCACTTTTACACACTAAGGCAATTCATCATACAGCAACCAGTGTGCATACCATATCCTCCAAACAGGGAGATGACAGTCAATTTCAAAACAACAAACCAAAAGACTATCTTGCAACAAATGCATCACCATTTACACCATGTATTGGATGTGGTGGTCAGCACAGACGCTCTGTATGCCCTTTTAAGAATGCTGTCTGTCATTACTGCAAAAAGAAAGGCCATGTAATACGTGTTTGCAAAGCAAGGGTTAATCAGGAAAAACAAAGCGATAATGCAAAGTTTTCACATAAAAATTTACCAACAAATAAAGGGGCAGCCACTGGAACAGAGGTCAACCAGCTGTATCATATTCAACATGTCAACAGTAAGAGCCCTGTAAACTCTGAAATTACTGCAAATGTTTTTATACATGGCTATCGGTGTGAAATGGAGATTGACTCAGGAGCCGCATTTACCATAATAAGCTCTGAATTATTTGATAAACTGTTCCCTCACAATCCTCCCACATTATCAAAGCCAGGGTGCACACTCCGTGACTATAATGGACAGTCTGTTGAGCTTCTTGGAAGTTGTGATGTGAGTGTTCAGTACAACACATTCAGCGGAATGTTACCCCTGATTGTTGCCAAAGGTACTCAAAAAAGCCTTTTGGGAAGGAACTGGTTCTCTCCATTAAAAATCAGCATCCAAGGCATCCATGTTGTCACTGGGGTATCAGTAAAGAAAGTCATTGAGGAATTTCCACAAGTTTTTGCAAATGAACTAGGCACTTACAAGGGTCCACCTGTGTCACTTAGATTAGACCCTGCAATCTCACCCATACACATGAAAGCCAGATCTGTGCCATATGCTTTACGTCCAAAAATTGAAGCTGAACTTGAACGTCTCACAGCACAAGGGGTCTTTGAGCCAGTGACACACACACAATGGGCAACCCCAATTGTGCCAGTTCTTAAGCCTAATGGTGATGTGAGACTCTGTGGAGACTATAAATGCACAGTAAATAAAGCTCTTAATCAGCATCCATATCCTGTGCCTGCTGTGAATCAACTGTTATCCACACTAGCTGGTGGCAAGGTTTTTGCAAAACTTGATCTTGCCCAGGCATACCAACAGTTGTTGGTGGATGAAGCTTCTGCAGATGCCCAGACTATTATTACCCATCGGGGTGCATTCAGGGTAAAGCGCCTCCAGTTTGGAATTTCAACCGCACCAGGAATATTCCAGCACTTTATGGAAACCTTGCTATCCAGCATTCCTGGTGTTGTACCATATTTTGATGATGTTCTACTAATGGGGCCATCTGAAAGTATACTGGCTGACCGCCTTAGAGAAGTACTCTCTCGTTTTGATTCATCAGGCATTCGTTTAAAAAAAGAAAAGTGTGAGATTGGAGCTACCAGTGTAAACTTCTTGGGGTACCGTATAGATGCTTCAGGCATTCGTCCTACAGAAAGTAAAGTGAAAGCTATCCATGATGCACCTGAACCAAAATCTAAACAAGAACTTCAAGCATTCCTTGGGTTGCTCAATTTCTATCACAGCTTCCTTGCTCACAAGGCAACAGTCGCAGAGCCTCTTCATCGCTTGCTTGACAAAGGGGTCCCATGGAATTGGACTCCTAAACATTCAGAGGCCTTCTGCAAAGTTAAACAGTTGCTGACATCTGATTCTCTTCTTGTCCATTATGATGAAGATCGGCCATTAATACTTACTACAGATGCATCTCCTTATGGTGTTGGCGCTGTTCTTAGCCACATTCTCCCAAATGGTAAAGAGGCACCAGTTGCTTATTACTCTAGGACAATGACATCAGCAGAGAGGAACTATGCACAAATTGATAAAGAAGCATTAGCTATCATAGCTGGTGTTAAGAAGTTTCATAATTACCTCTATGGACATACATTTGAAATCCACACTGATCATAAACCATTACTGGGTTTGCTCTCAAAAGATAGCCCTACTCCTAATGTTATGTCACCTCGAATGCTCAGATGGAGTATCATGCTAAGTGCTTATGATTACACTCTTCTTTATAAACCTGGAAAATCAATCTTAAATGCTGATGCTTTGAGTCGCTTGCCTTTACAGATCCCAGACTGCTCACTACCCCCTTTACTTGAAGTACTTATGCTTGAATCCCTCCCTGATTCTCCACTGGAAGCTACTGAGATTGCTCATATGACTGCAAAGGATCCAATCCTTTCTCGTGTTCTCAACTGGGTGTGGAGGGGATGGACAAATGAAAAGTTGTCTGAAGAGTTCAGACCATATTCAAACCGTCAACATGAACTATCTGCACATAAAGGGT